>NC_133197.1:8382500-8737500 GCF_049306965.1 Danio rerio
TTTTTTTTTGTGAAAAGTGCGGACATTACATAGGTTTCCATTCATTTTATATTGTCCAAATTGTAAATTATATTGCCCTCACCCTACCCTACCCCTAAACCTAACCATCACAGGAGTCAGTGTCCAGCTTTACTCTCTGATTAAACTCATCCTGTAGGATTTATAAGCATTTTGAGAAATGAGGACGTCATCAATGTCCTCATATTTAACCTCCTTTTGTAATACCTGTGTCATACCCATGTCATTATACAGATTTGTGTCCTGATTTGTCACAAACACACACACGCACGCACACTATTAAATGTCCTATTAGGTAAAGGTCTTATAAACTTTTGACACTGTTGAGGTTTGAGGTCATCTCCAGGTATTGCACAATAATATATGATAATAATAATAATAACAATATATGATAATAATATATGATATATTGATTATTGTGAAAGGCATAGTTAGGTTTTGAATCTGTTTTGGGTTTTGTCAAAATAAATAATGGCATGCAAAGCCAGATGAGAACATTTATATGCCACAGTGGTGTTTTGTTCTTACCATGAATCAACTGAGTCAGAGTCAGTGATCAGTTCATGAAGAACAGGCATTTGCTTTGTTACTGTGTTTAATCTTGATGCTGGCAGTTTCCGGGAGAAACCCATGCAAGGACGGGGAAAACGTAAATTCCATACAGAAATATCGACTGGCCTGGTTGAACCAGTGACATTCTTGCTTTGAGGCAACATTGCTAACCACTGGGCCTGCCACCCTATCTAGGAAAATGGAGGAGGAGTAGGAGAGGAAAGGGGGATTCTTCAAAACGAAGATGACTGAGATATAAAACTCTATTGGTCTATGGTTAATTATAGTGACTTATGCCGAGTTCAGACTGCATGATTTTCCAACTAGTCGTGTCACAGATGTTTTCACACTGCATGACTATCTGGGCTAGCGTTTCGTCGCTGCTTTGTTTACACTGCAAGATGGTTCGGCGACATAGACATTCACATTGCATGACTTTACTATAGGGAGAATCGCCGACAACTTCGTCCAAACTACGTCTCACAGCCAAAAACACGTAGTATAGCCTATCTTTTGTTATTAACTACATAATAAGAAAGAAGCCTTTAATGGGGTAGAACATGTACATGTTTGCTCACCTGGGTTTAAAGGGAATTAGCCATTTCTCCTCAACGTTGATAATAAACTAATTTCTTTCTGTATGAAACGTCAAACAGACACGGTTGGTCCTGAGTCCTGTCAAACCTCCACTAGTTTTCCCTCCATTTCGTGGGTCCAAATAAACCAAAAAAGAGCGCTTTTAACTTCTCCCCCAGCCTCCCGCTGGCCTGCAGCAGTTATACACACACGCACACACAAGTGAAAGCTGCTGTAGGCGATCGCTGATGTTATTTTCAGTCAAAACTCAATTCACACGGCATGATTTGCATCGCTGACAGCTCCAGATATTTAGCATGCCAAATATCTCACAGGCATCGGCGATTCTCTCAGATCGCGTCTTTGATCGTTCATACTGTGTGATTGTCACTCACGTGCACGAGCAGCGATTTGCCTGTGATTTCAGGCATTTGTCTGCGATTTCTCAAAACCTGTCGGCGAGCCAAAATCGGGGCTAAAATCACGCAGTCTGAACTAGGCATTAGGAATTGTCTGAATCATGAGTTAGCTAATGCAGGACCAGCCATGATCAATCATGAGCAAGTGATACTCTCAATATTAGTTTATAAATAAACTTCACTTTGTGAATCTGCCTATTTGGCCAGTAAATACACCTAAATAAAACACAATTTGCTGAATATTTGTACCATAAGAGTATTTTTTTAAATAATTAAGAGTTTTTGTTTGATTTTGATTAACTTTTACATCACGAATATAGATTTTTTTCTCTTAGCAACCCTACATATTGTATTTGCCTACGTACCCTCAGTAAGGAAAAACAAAACTGCCTGTTGGATCCCTCGCACCTTAAGAACATTGGCTCTGATTATTTGCCAATTAAGCTAATTTGTGCTGACCAGTTGCTTTGGTGGTTCTTCCATTGTCCATCAATCATTCACAGAAATGTCCACACCAGTCGGTGCTTTTCAAGAATTGCTCTTTTGTGCAAATTTGACGTTTGGTAACATCTGGCTTATAATCTCTTGATACTGACATGCATATTAATCATGTAATGTCTAATAGATGCATTTCAGTGCATCTACATTAAAAAAAGGATATTTCAATTTGACACTCACTTTTAACCAGCACTTTGAAGGTCTTGTTCGTGGTTCCCCTGCTGCTGTTGCTGATCTGTAGTTTGTACAGTCCTGTGTGATTGTTTTTGACATTTGTGATGGTCAGAGATCCAGTCTTCTTGTCGAGTTTCAGCCTGTCTTTAAATCTTGCATCAGGGCCGTCGAACGTCTCTCTGGTCTTTCTGATGTTTGCCATTTGGGCTATGAGACTGTCTCCTTCTCCAAACATCCACAGGATCAGATCATCGTTCTGTATTTCAGTGTCAGGGCTTAAAGTGACAGAACTTCCCTCTGTTACTGATTTTACTTCCTCTTCATTTGTGAGAGAAGCACATAGAAACGGAGAAATACAGACACGATATTCAGTATTGAACAAAAAGATTGAGTGCATTCGATGAGTGCTGTGGTAGTAAAATAAAATGGCATCAAATAAACCCTCACAGGTCAATGATACTACAATATAAACATCACATATATACAAAAACATTAAAGTGGTGGAAGAACTACAATCCCATAAAGCAACGCAAATGACAAAATCACATTAAACTATAGAGAGATATAAACTTGTGAACTATAGTGTACAAAAAGGATGAGTGAAATGTAATTAGGGTAAATTGAATGGCTTGTAGTAGAGATGCGCGGATGGGCTATTATTTCATCCGCAACCGCATCATAAAACTCATCATCCGTCCGCCATCCATCCGCACTAACATTTTTGACCAATTTTTAAAACCGCACCCGCCCGCCATCTGCTGACTGAGCTCTTTATTTGAATGGCTTATTCCTTTTTATTATTAAATTAATGTTTCTTTATTGATTATTAGAAATTAGAGAATGTGTTTAATGACATGCAGTTAATCCAAACGTGCAAGTCAAATCCAGCATTAATTGACGCTTTGAAGTGACGCTAAACAATACGAGGACGTGTCTTTTCACTTGATTCGATTCCTCGGTCCTTGAGTTTTTTTTTTTTTTTTTTTTGCGTCCTTCCCTCGCATCCTATTGGGGTGGAAAGACGAGGAAAGAAAGCAAGGGAAGGAAACGAGGATACACAAATAAATGAGAAGCACCCTATACAGCTCTCAGAATATCAGCAGTGAACTCCGTCTCCAATCGGTGCACAGGGACAAAAATAAATAAATAAATAGCCTAAATTAAACGCACTGTACTGTACAATTTTTTTTAATCATAGTAGCCTAATAGAAAACGCATTTTGACACATCATTTCAACATTCAGACGAGAGCGCCTGGCCTCTAATGTGCCCTGCTGCACTGAAGGAGCGCTCGCTCGCAGCACTTGTTGCTGGAATGCATAGAATTCTCTTGGCAAGGTGCTGTAGACGTGGGAACGACTGCCTTGTTTCTCCCAAAAGGAAAGTAGATTTTCCTCTGCTGATCCGTCTATTCTTAATTTTGTAGAGGAAGACTTCTGTACTTCATTCAGAATTAGTGTATCCGATTCCTCCTCTCATTCTGTGAAGTCAGTCCTAGGCTTTTTCGTTGGTGCGCCAGCTATGTGTACAAAAACAGTACAACCGCCCACCACCCGCCCGAATTTAATTAAAATATTATTTTTCGTCATGTCATCCGCCCGATCCGCGGTTTATCCGCGGATTCCGCGGCTGTAACCGCCATCCGCGCATCTCTAGCTTGTAGTATAACTGGAGACATGATGGGCACAGTGTCTTAATAGATAATGGCAAATATGATTTAATATTAACTCTCTACTAGCGGGGCTTCCAGCTAACTCTATCAAATCTCTTCAGATGCTTCAGAATGCAGCAGCACGAGTGGTCTTTAATGAACCTAAAAGAGCACGTCACTCCGCTGCTCATCCATTTGCACTGGCTGCCAGTTGCTGCTCACATCAAATTCAAAGCTCTGATGTTTGCTTACAAAGCGATTTCTGGCTTTGCTCCTTATCTGCTCTCACTTCTGCAGATTTATGTGCTCTCCAGAAACTTGCGTTCTGTGAATGAACGTCACCTCGTGGTTCCATCCCAAAGAGTGAAGAAATCACTTTCCCGAGCTCTCACGCACAATCTGCCCACTTGGTGGAATGAACTCCTTAACTGCATCAGAACGGCAAAGTCACTCGCTGTCTTTAAGAATCGACTCAACTATTTAGTGTCCACTTCTCTTCCTAATCTGCAATTGCCTCTCTGGTTCTACCGCTAACTGTATTACAAAAAAAAAATAAATAAATAAAATTACTAATGTTTAGCTTCCTAGACTTTACACACCTGAAACTTGCCTACAGCACTTATTTATTGTTGCTCTTATAGTTGTGTAAATTGCTTCCTTGTCCTCATTTGTAAGTCGCTTTGGATAAAAGCGTCTGCTAAATGACTAAATGTAAATGTAATATTTCCAGCATCAATAACTAGTCACCCAGCTCTGAAATGTTGTCAGAATTAGAATTAAAGTTGGTTATACTTCAGTTTCAAAGTAGGGTTGGGTGATATGGCAAAAATGCAACCTCGATAATTATTTAACATTTTAAATGATAGCGATATACATTTCGATATAAGTTGTTAATGATTCCAGATTTAAAAAGAGTACCCCAACAATGATTAAGGCCACAAAATTAAAGGGTCCATTAATTGGCATAACATAGTAATTGTCCTCTTCACACTACACACTCAAGAACTCCAGATTAAATTCCTAGTTAACAGAGAAAGTTTATAATCAGTGTCATAGTACAAACCAGGTCTGATTGCACTGATTTGGTTCAGTAAACTCAAAACTAATCCTATAATCTTGAGTTTGTTTAGGCCCCTGGTCATTACTTTTGAGTTTTCGTCACTTTTATTTAAAGACTTGAGATACTCACGTTTTAGAGTAAGAATGAATTTTTGAAATGAGGTCCCAGTGCTGCTGATGATCTTCAGTTTATAGACTCCAACATGTTCGCTTGCTGTGTTTGTTATTGTAACTGATCCAGTCGTAGAGTCCAGCCTCAGTCTGTCTCTGAATCTCCCATCAGCCCCATCACCTATGCAGATCTCTCTGGTATTTCCATTGACTCCAGCAATAAGAGTCTCTTGCGGTCCAAATGTCCACAGTATCTGATCGTCTCTCTGAATTACAGCATCAGGCTTTAGAGTGACAGATCCTCTCTCCTTCACAGACACTATCTTTGCTTCATCTGTCACAGCAGCACATAAACATGGTGACGTGAATATTACGAATTAATCCCATTTAGTATTTGATTGAATGTTAATGAACTTAATCTAATAACCAATAATGTTAAATGAACTGACTTGTTAGTAGTGATGATGACATTCTCATTCTCCTGTTTAACAGTGATGATTTGAAAATGAAAAGTGCAGTGCTGTTAATGTCAGGGCAAATTCTGGGTTGAGGACACAAGCACAGTTTATTATTGCAAAGATGATAAGGTAATGCAGGCTAACAAAAACACAAGACATCACAAGGGCAAACAAGAGATAAGAAATAACCAAGGTGAGCAGGCAAAGCAGACCAACAAACCAAATACATCAAAGCAAACTAGGTATGTGATTAAAAAAAAAATTTGTCCAAAAAACAAAATTCTAGATGCACTTGGCTGAAAACTAAAACTGTTTTGTAATAAGTATTTATCATTTTATAATGTTTCATTGACCAGTAAAATTTTAATGACAGTAAATAAGTCGAGGGCGACGCAGTGGCGTAGTAGGTAATGCTATCGCCTCACAGCAAGAAGGTCGCTGGTTTGAGCCTCGGCTGGGTTGGTTGGTGTTTCTGTGTAGAGTTTGCATGTTCTCTCTGCGTTCTTTTGGGTTTCCTCTGGGTGCTCCAGTTTCCCCCACAGTCTAAAAACCTGCGGTACAGGTGAATTGGGTAGGCTAAATTGTCCGTAGTGTACGAGTGTGAAGGAGTGTGTATGGATGTTTCCCAGAGACGGGTTGCAGCTGGAAGGGCATCCGCTGCATAAAACATGTGCTGGATAAGTTGGCGGTTCCTTTCGCTGTGGTGATCCTGGATTAATAAAGGGACTAAACCGAAAAGAAAATGAATGAATGAATGAATGAATGAGTCGAAGCGGCGCAGTGGCTAAGCCGAAGAATATGAATGAATAAGTCGAGATACGTCATCTTACTGCCCTTGCCATGACAGCACAGTAGCACTAATGCAATGCAGCGGAAACAAGTATACTAGATAGAAATCTACTGTTGGCACAATATTTGAGCAGACTTTTCTATTCCGGTGAGCATGTGCAGTTCATCCATTGATAAGTATATGTGTACATGAGCGGAAAAACCACAGAGTAGCATATTGAGCTATATTGAACTTTGGCCATAATGCACGCTGCTCTTGCATTTTGGTCAGTGCAGCAACAAACCATCATTGCATGGCTCAATCCACTAATATACATGGATTTCATAGAACTGCGCTTTCTGTGTCCAGTGTAAAAGCCTCTTCACATTGTGTGATTACTAGGCTGACACCACTGAATATTAGGGGTGTCAAATTAATTGTTTCCTCGGTGCACAACGATGCAGACACAGACAATTTGGTATTGGTTCAGTAATAGATCCTAACCAGTTACTTCAAACTCGTGTCGTTCTTCTCATATGTGCTATATTTTGGTAGCTTACTGTGGCGATGGAGGCGAGTGCGAGTAATTAAAATACTCCAAATACTTTTAAAACAGACAAATGCACACAATTCACTGCCTGTGGGTTTGCTGGACAGTCTTTCACTGACACTGAAGTTACAGCAGAAGCCAAAAGCCCCAATTTCACTGCTTTTTTAGAAAATCAAAGCTGTAAATTCCATTTCTGCTTTTCTCTCTCTCTTTCTCACACACTGTGGACCTGATACTTGCGAACAATGAGACCAGTGTAGGTTCACGCCTCTACTAAATAGTCTTTTTTCAGCTTGTATTTCCCCCCTTTTTTCTGTTTTTGACCCGAAAACTGAACTAGTCATTTTCAGTACATCTCTAAAGCAAACCAAATATAAACACAGCACAAGGGACATATTAAAAAGCAAAAATGAACCAAAAACAGCTGATGGTGATAAGAAATGCAGTCCAAGAACACACAACCAGAACACGGTGCCCTCTAGTGGTCATAGAAGGCAAAACCGGCAGTGACCATGACAGTTAATAAGATGATTAAAAACACATACAGTGACACACATAAAAGATGCATGATCAAATATACAAACTAATCAAACACAAATATGATTTTGTTAATGTCATGCAGGTCAACAGTGGATAAACACAGACTTCAGTTATTGCTACTCTAAACCAACTTCAACAGAGCTAGTGTTAAAAATAATGTATATCGGCCTACAGACTGTGAAAACAATGATAAAACTCTACAATAGCATGTTTATTACTTACACATCAGACTTTGTTGATCAGAGATCTCTGCTTGATGCATTTCAGCTGTTTAGCAGCACATAGAAACAAAAGTTTAATAAATACTTGAAAATTTGAACCAATCATCCGGTTTCCATTTCAAACATACAATATACTGTAGCTTTGGACAAAATCAAAAAGCTGCTTCAAAAATACTTCATTTATGAAATTTAATTTTGCACATTTGTAATATTAAACTCAACATCATTACTATTAACTTTATATGGAAAGAGACATTATACTTTAAAAAAAAAACTATTTAAAATTCTTTAGCCCTACATCACTCATTTTTCTCCTGTTTTCTCCACTTACTTTTTTTATCAAGGAATTGGCGGCGATGGTAAAACACAAGAGCAGCTGCTCCTGCAAACACCATCAGAACAACAACAGATATTCCTGCCGCAGCACCTGGAGATAAACCTGAACCTGATCAAGAAAAATAGAAATAAACACCATAAACATTCACTACTGTAGATCTGATAGACTAATGTTTGTTAATGATTCTTGACTAATTACATAAAGGTAAAAAAAAAATCATTTAAGAAAACTATTTGATATTTATGTACTAGGTGTCTGTAATTTACACCAGCTCTAAACACATGGATGTATCTGCCATTTTGGAATGATAAATTTGTCATCAAAATTACAGATATCTAGCGTTTTCATGTGATTTAAGATTGCAGTTTGTTTGCAGAGGCTGTAGATTAAATGTAATAATGTTCAATATTGTTCAGTTTCAAAAGTAATATCCTCACCATTGACAGTAACTCTGAATAACCACTCTACAGACGCATCAATCTGGTTGATCTCTACTTTATAAAGTCCAGTGTCTGTGGTTTTGATGTCCTTGATGGTCAGATATCCAGTCTGACTGTTCCCATTCAGTCTGTCTTTGAATATCTTAGTGCCATTGGGGGCAATGTTGATCTTGGTTCCATTAAAATCCGCAATGTGTGAAGATTCAAACCTCCACAGTATTCGAGTGATTTTCTTTATATCAGTAATATTAGTGTCAAGAGTCACATTCCGTCCCTCCAACACTGACACAATCTTTTCAGCACCAAACACACCTGCAGAAAAAACAGAAACAGCATCTCAGAGACTGAAACACTGCTGGGAATGTTAGTGAGAAATCATTTAAAGAGAGAATTTAGTCGTGCCTTATTAAAATAATTAACTATTTAAATTATTCAGCTGTAAAATAAAGAACAACCAGTCTGCCTGACAAAGATTGAGATAAAGTTGGTTTTATATATTCACACATTCAGACTTTCTCCTTAATAATATAAGTTCAGAAAAGTATTCTTTGTGAATTCTAAATATTGGAATTATATTAGATGGTCGAAATACAAATAAATAGTGCTGGGCTGTTTTTAAGTCATACTTACATGTGATTTCAAACTGAATTTTCAAAGTACCACGGTAAACAATACACAGTAAGGAGCATGTCACAAGTTGCCACTGAATGAATGTACGAATATAAAACCAACTTTACCTCAATCTGACAAAGTAGGATCCCATACAAATAATCTATACACATTGTAAAATTGTAAGTTTAGCTTCTTTATTTTTATCCTTCATCAAAAAAGCTTATGAATTTTATTCAATAACTGATCTGAAATTAGTCTAAATTAAAAATTTGTAGTCAGTAATATAATATCTTAAATATACATTTATAGTAACGCTGTCTGGCCTCTTTGGATTATTTTTGTGCAAACTTAAATTTTTGAAGTACAATAATCTCGTATAGCTTAATAGATGCAAAGAGCAAATGTATTCATTATCAGCAACAAGTGAAATGAACAGTTAATAGCTCAACACTGCAAATAAAAATCATGAAGAATGTATACAAGCATTTATTATGAAAATAGTATATTAAAAAGAAATTGAGGAGAATCAATGAATTATGAATGCATTACTTCCATTGTGTAAATAATTTGTGGTAATTTGTAATAAACTAATAGTATGATTATTCAAAACGTAGTTCACTGTTCTTACAAGAACTTTTTTTTTTTAATCCAGGAAAAAGGTGGCTAATAATACACTGTTACCCTTGTTGGTTTTAAATTGTGCGATTTAAAGATTAGGTTTTCAATTGCTGTTTTCTTATCAAACATCTAAACAATTTAAGGGGAATTCTTTAACTATGGGCACTTTTAGCCTTGTAAAGTTAAGTAAAAAAAACCTCAAACTTTAAAAGAAACGTAACAGCCTCATAAGTCTCAACAATTTGTCTAGTTTTAAGATCTGTAAGAGGACAAACTTAGTTCATATTTAAGATTTTTTCCATCGTGAACTGAACAAATGTCATTTCCACCACATCTCAATATACAGCTTTTATTTCAGAATAAAATAAATTATGGCAGTCAAACATTGCCTTAAATCATTTATGTATCTAGTTTAACCAATCTTTCCACAACATATATAATAATTATACATTTGTCAATGAAATAAATAAGTTGTATGCTGAATTGTACACCTGTCACTTTCTAAAATTGAATATTAATTTGTATAAGAGCTTATTAGAAAATAAATAAACTGAATTTGTATATTAAATAGAGCATGAACTCATAAATTGTGAATACTCTTAATGTGTGTTGAGAACTTTTTAAATATTTTTTTTATAAATGTGTGTGTTGATGGAAATGACAGGGTGTGGTGGAAATGACAATGAATCAATGTTAATGTAGAGAAACATTAGATATTTATTAGAAAAATTATTAAACTCCTAAACTCACACTTATTAAACTCAATTTACAAACTTACTAAATATAACCACACATGTTGTTGCATGTGCATGGCTGAGATTAATCTAAGAAACACCAATTTGTCTAACAGATGAACAGTGACAGATCATACTGTGAATAACTGATTATTATTCAAATATTATGTAAATTAATTAAAGAAATAAAAAGAATTACACATCTACAGGGGTTAGACAATGAAACTGAAAGGCCTGGTTTTAGAGCATGATAATTCATTCGTGGGGCAGCGTGGTGGCGCAGTGGGTAGCAATGTCACATCACAGCAAGGTCACAAGTTTGAGCCTTGGCTGGGTCAGTTGGCATTTCTGTGTGGAGTTTGCAAGTTCTCACCGTGTTGGTGAGGGTTTCAACCGGGTGCTCCGGTTTCCCCCACAGTCCAAACACATGCGCTATAAGGGAATTGATTAACTAAACTGGCTGTATTTCAGGAGTGTGTATGAGTGTGCATAGGTGTTTCCCAGTGATGGGTTGCAGCTGGAGGGGCATTCACTGCGTAAAACATATTCTGAAAAAGTTTATTCCACTGTGGTGACCCCTGATGAATAAAGGGACTAAGCTGAAAAGAAAATGTGATGCTACTGGAGAAAAACATTTTCTGACTCATTTCCCCAAAATACCCCAAAGTGCTCAATAAAATCCAGTTCCGGTGACTGTGCAGGCCATGGGAGATGTTCAACTTCACTTTCATGTTCATGTTCATGTTCATAAAACCACTCTGTCACCAGAATAGCATGATATAGGCATGCAGCCCAAACCATCACTGATCGCCCCATGCTTGACTCTGGGCATCAATGGTCTGAGTAGTATGCTTTTCTGGGGCTTCTCCACACCATAACTCTCCCCGATGTGGCATTGGCACGAATGGACAAAGTTTTGGCTATAGTTGTTGGTCATGTATATTGACCCCGTGGAGCTCCAGACCAATAGTTTTGGTGGAAACAGGAGAGTTGAGCTGCACATTTAATTCTGCAGTGAGCTGGGCAGCAGTGATTTTATGTTTATTGGATAAAATCGGTGTTGGCACCCGAACATCCCTTTCAGACAGCTTTCTCTTGTGTCAAGAGGTACTCCTGTCGGATGTGGTTCTCCTTCTTGGTGGTTTGCTGACATTACTCAGGAGGATACCGTGACTCTTAGATTATGAAGACTATGATAGATTACGAAGATTGCTGTCTTAGTCACAGATGTGCCAGCGAGACACACACCAACAATTGATCCTCTTTTGAACTCTGTGTCAACATATAACATAATGTTGTGTATGTTGCAATATTTTAAGCAAAACTGCTGTTAATCTGCTAATTAAACCTTCACACTCTGCTCTTACTGGTGGAATGTGCAATCAAAGACTGGCCACCAGCTGCTCAAATTCAGCCATGAAACCTCCAACACTAAATTGGTCAGTGTTTTAGATTCATTGTCCAACCCCTGTACTTTGACAATCCATATCAATTTTGTTTTGAAACCATAAATGTGATTTCAACCACATGCTGTCATTTGCACCACAGGGGGCAGCGTGCTGGAAATGACATTTCTACAGTTTTTTTTTTTGTTTTGTTTTTAGTGAAAAATGTAAGGATATAGCTTTACATGAAATGCTAGTATCAATTAGAAGCTGATCTGTATAAAAAATACTCTTATTTACCTTAATTTTGTTTGGTTCTTAAAAACACCTATGAAGGTACAACATGTTTGGAAATGATGTAAAAATAAATGTATTTCTTTATCAAGCAATATTTATCTTGATTTTTCATCACGTGTTTGTTGATGAAAATGTTAAATCTTTCCATCTTGAACATGTTCACAGATGGCACTATTCATTTTCATAGAAACCACCTAAATAATCTTTCACGAAAACTTTTTAAAGCGACATTACAGTGTTGTGGTAAAAAAATGACACTGTGTGACAGCTATATTTTGAATAAAGAATAATATTGATAATAGTCTCACATTAAAAACTATAAAATATTACAATTATTTTACTAGTGCTTCATTAAGTTACATTAAAAGTTTCCAGATAAATTATCTTTTAAAATATTTCTAAATTATCTTTCATTGTTGTAGTTAAAACTCTGGGTGTGCGACAAGGCGAAAACAGTGATTTTGACACCTAAAAGAAGGTTGAATAATATGAAAAAATATATATTAGAAAACTATAAATTTTTAAAGTAAGTTTTATTGTTAGTTTTACAAAGAAAGAGGAATTTGAACAAAATTATATATATATATATATATATATATATATATATATATATATATATATATATATATATATATATATATATAAAAGTGCCCATGGTCAAATACCCTTAAAGGAGTCAACATGAAACCGAAAGCAGGCCTAATAATGAATGAAGAAACCGCACACTTACCACATGTTGGTAGCAAAATCAGAATGATCCCTAAAATGATCTTCATATTGTTGATGTTTCCAGCTAAATCTGATTTCCACGAAGAGTAGTAAGTTTCTGAGCCACACCTAGCGCGTTTTCTGAAAGAAACAACAAGGAGATCCGTGAATAGATGTGTTAATAAATCAACATGATGACAGAATAAGTTTGCTTAAAATTCGAAGTCTGTTCTTCTTTTAAGTTGGCAAAATCTGAGTCTTTAGCAAGGCGTAACTGTTGTCCCGTTCGTTTGGATGAATCTTCTTCTTCTTCTTCTTCTTTGGGTTTTACTGGCGGTTGGCAACCAGACTTATAGGTGCATTACCGCCACCGACTGGAATGGAGTATGGAACTAGTTGAATACTTTCTGAAGTGTATAACTTACATGAAGGGAGAGAAAGGGGGAGGAAATTGTGAGGGGAGGGGGAGAGAGGGAAGAAAAAAAAAAAAAAAAAAAAAAAATTTTATAATACTAATAAAATGTAATAAAAATGGGGGATGGGGTGGACTAACAATTCTTCTGATATTATCTCTATATTCTTTCCTCTAACTGGGTTTCTTTAATAAATTTTATTATATCATTATATACCTCACTAGATTTGTTTCCTAATAAACCTGCCAATGTAAAATGCTGAAGATTGCTCTTTTTAACTGACTGAATAAGATCGTTTCGTTCTTTATTATAATTACTACAGTGAAATAAAATATGTTCTATTGTTTCTTGTTGATTACAATGTTTACATTGCCCAGTTGGGTGTTTCCCTATTTTATGTAATGTATGATTGAGTCCAGTGTGACCTATTCTCATCCGAGTTATAATACTTCCTTCCCTACGATTTCTGTTCTCCTTCCTCCCAGTTCCAACTTGTTTCTGTATATTATATAAATGTCTACCTGTATCAATGTTATCCCAGTGTACTTGCCATATTGATTGTGCATATGTTCTTATCATGATTTTAGCTTCTGCTTTGCTCAATGGGACTTCTAGATTTACTTTACTAATTCTAAGAGCTTGTTTGGCCAGAAAGTCTGCCTTCTCATTACCTTCCACACCTACGTGAGCAGGAACCCAAATGAAATATACTGATTTGCCCTTCATTTTAATATAATATGTCTTACTGAGTATATTATTAAGAATATCCATTCTGTATGAAGACCTTCCAGATCTTATACTTTCCAGTGATGAAAAGCTATCTGATGCAATTACTACATTATTTATGTCATTCTCCTCAATCCACTGCAGGGCAATTAGTATTGCAATTAACTCTGTTGTATATACTGATATATTATTAGTTATTCTTTTCTTAATATGGTATTGATTAACTGGGATATACACTGCTGCGCCTGTATGGCCTGTTTGTGGGTCTTTAGATCCATCTGTGAATAAAAATATTGATTCTTTATAATTTTTTTCCAAATAATTCTGCACTATATATTTTGTTGGAAGAATATTATTGTTATCTTTTAACTCCTGTTGTATATTGAAATCTACTTTAGGTAATGGAAAAAACCATGGCGGAATATATGGGATTGGGACTGCCTTACAGTATTGCAGTTGATCTAATCCAATTATTCTGGCTTTTGCCTCAGCTATCCATCCGAAACTTATGAAATTAGTTTCCTCATGCTCCCAACATTCTAGTAATGTTCTTTTTGTTGGATGTGATTCAATTTGTCCCTGAATGTTAACCCAATATGCCATCATTAATTTCATTCTCCTAATGCTTAAGGGCATTTCTCCCATTTCAACCTGCATAGATGAAACTGGTGAGGTTCTAAATGATCCACTACAGATT
The DNA here is from genome assembly GCF_049306965.1 of Danio rerio. NCBI lineage: Eukaryota > Metazoa > Chordata > Actinopteri > Cypriniformes > Danionidae > Danio > Danio rerio. The sequence continues at coordinate 8,397,063 of NC_133197.1, forward strand.
CTAAGGGCCTGTGCTTGTAATACATCTAATTTTTTGAGGTTTGACTCTGCTGCCGACATGTAAGCTATACATCCATAATCAAAAACAGATCTCATGAGGGCCCAGTATATATTTTGTAGTGATGTTCTACTCGCTCCCCACTCTTGCCCTGACAGGCAACGAAGTACATTAATAACCTTTTTACTTTTTTCTGTGATTTTATTCAGATGATCCTTCCATGTCAGCTTTTCATCGAACCAAACCCCAAGAAACCTTACAGTTTTTACTTGTTCTAGTGGTTGTCCATATAGTTTTAAAGCGAGTGATATGGTTTTATGTCGTCTTGAGAAACAGATGACCTGAGTTTTTGCAACAGATAGTTTGAATCCCCATTTATTTGCCCATTTTTCTACCTCAAATATTGCATTCTGTATTTTCTTTTGTACAAATGACACATTCCGACCTCTAATCCATAGTGCCCCATCATCTGCATACAATGATTTTCCTATACTTTGTTCAATCTGAGAGAAAATGTCGTTTATCATTATATTGAACAATAATGGGCTGCAAACACTACCTTGAGGAGTTCCATTTTCCACTGTGTATTCATGTGAATATTCTTTTCCTACCCTAACTTGTATTTTTCTTCCAAATAAGAAATCCATGACCCAATTATATGTTTTGCCAGTGACTCCTAAAGATTTTAATTTAATCAGCAATCCCTCTTTCCAAAGCATATCGTATGCCTTTTCTATATCAAAAAAGATAGCTATCACAACTTCTTTGTTAGTCTGTGCTTTCCTGATGTCTGATTCCAAACATAATACTGAGTCCATAGTATTTCTGCCTCTGCGGAACCCACTCTGATATGGAGAAAAAAGGTTTTTGCTTTCTAAAAAATATGTAATTCTTTCTGTAATCATTCTTTCCATTATTTTGCATAAGTGGGATGTCAGTGAAATGGGTCTATAGCTAGAAGGATCTGATGGATTTTTCCCTGGTTTAAGTATAGGTACTACTATAGATTGTTTCCATGCTATAGGTAATTGACCCATATCCCAAATTTGATTAAATAAATTTAGTACTATTTCTAGTGATGCCTCTGACATGTGTGACAACATTTTATAGCATATTTCATCCTTACCTGGGGCAGTTTGTCTTGCGCTAATGATTGCTCGTTTTAATTCAAACATATTAAACTGTAAATCTAAAGGATTTTCTGTTGTTTTTACTTTCTTTAAAAGATCAGGATGTTTAGTTAATGTAGTATTTCTGCATTTCCTAGCCTCTTCAGAGAGATTATCTGAACTATGTACATTTCTAAAATGTTGGACTAATAGTTCCGCCTTTTCTAGGTTGCTGATCGCTACTATATCGCCATACTGTAACACTGGTAATTCATAATTTCGTCTAACACCTGCCATTCTTCTAATCATACCCCACACCTCTGATAATTGTACCTCTCGTCCAAGACTATTGCAATATTCTCTCCAGAATATACGCTTTTGTGTTTTAATAGTTTTTCTTAATATTGTCTGAGCCTTTTTATACATGATCATAGCTTCCAGTGAATGGTGTTTTTTAAGATGTCTAAATGCTTTATTTCTCGCTTTAATAGCTGCTTTACAATCATTATTCCACCAAGGTACATTTTTAGTACAACCAACTCCTTTACTTTTAGGTATTATTTCTTCGGCTGCTTGAATTATTTCATTAACAATTTTATTATTTAAAATGTTTACATCTCTCTGGTTTATTATTTGTATTGTCATAACTCTCTTATCACATAATTCTTGAAATTCTTTCCAATTTACTTTCTCCAATTTCCATCTTGGAATTCTATCTTCTTTTTCATACATTATCTTTAATCCAATTTTAGTTACTACTGGGTAATGGTCACTACCTATTGTATTGTGCTTGAGTACTTTCCATGTGCTAACCGCTGCTAATGAACTACTAATAAATGTTAAGTCTAGTACGCTTTCTGTATTTTTAAAACAATTATACCGTGTGCCTTCACCATTATTTAGACAAACTAAATATTTTTCATCTATAAATTCTTCAAGAAGAATCCCATTTGCATCATTACTATTACTCCCCCATAATGAATTATGTGAATTAAAATCCCCACACCATAAAACACTGTCTTGTCGTACACCCATTACTTCTTCTAATATGTTTTGATTTAATTTATCACAGGGATTATAATAATTAATAATGTCTATACATCCCCTATCCGTCCATACCTTGATTAAAATTGATTCATACTTTGTATTTATTTGTTCTATCCTAAACTTCATTCCGCTTTTTATAAATGTTGCAATTCCTCCTCCTCTGCTATGATTCCTATCATTTCTAACTATATTATATCCCTTAATATTAAAATCTAATTGAGGTTTTAACCATGTTTCTTGTATGCATATTATATTAGGTTTCTCTATAATATTATCAATATATTTTTTAAATTCTTGGCCATTCGCAATTAAGCTTCTTGCATTCCATTGTAGAACGTTTAACATTTAAGACGTTCCTCCCCCAGGCTGGGATGATTGTGTATCTTCATTTAAGATGTCCCTAACCGTTTCCCAGAGCAGATCCTTCACATCCAGGTATTTTTCTGCTGATTTGATTATTATTTTGATTCTTTCATTCCTACTTTTCGTTTGAGCGGAACAATTTATTATCTCTGCCATGAATATTACAAAATCATTTTTGCTCACTATCAGAGTTTCCGCTTTCAGTTGTTCACATTTTTGACATGTCTCTGTATTTTTGTTCCTGTTTTCATTTTGTTTAGACACAGTCATAATTTCTGGAACCTTTTTTAATGCTTCCGCATAGCTGATTCCTTGAACAGCTTTTACTCTTTGTACTTCTGCCTGCCTTTTGCTAACCTCACACCCTCGATACGCTGAGCTATGATCCCCTCCACAGTTGCAACATTTCAACTTTGCACCCTCTTCACATTTTCCATATTCGTGTTCCCCACTACATTTACCACACCTTTGCTTTCCCTTGCAAAAACCTGCTATATGTCCAAATCTCTGACATTTATAACACCGAAGGGGCGGGGGAATGTACAGTCTTACATCATAGCACATATACCCGATTAATATCTTTTTCGGGAGTGTCTCCTCATCAAATGTGACCATAACAGAAAGACTATCACAAGCACTTCCATTTCTGTTTGTTCTTAAGCGTTTAGCTTCGACCACATTTGCATTTGTTATGCTTGCTTTCACTTCATCTGCCGAAACATTGACAGGAATTCCTGTCACAACGCCTTTAACATATCTTTTCCCGTTTGTCTTGGAACATTCTACTTTTTTTCCATTGATTTTATTCACCTTAATTGCTTTAGCTTGCTGTTTTTCATCTTTACAGAAAATCAGTATCGATCCGTTTCTCAAGATTTTTGCACTCTTTATTATACCTATTTCCTTATGCAGTGTTTTGGTTAGTTGTATCGGATTCATACCTCCAAATGTGTCCCCTTCTTGCACAGGTTTAGCAAATACCTTGTATTCCACTGTCACCGTTTCCTCTAGGGCTGAGCATCTATCCGAATCACTTTCATCAGATTTATTTCTTCGTTTCTTTTTCCGTTTGTTGTTTTTAACCATGTCCCATTTTTCATAGTTCCCGCAAACTACTTCCATATCTCCTACTTCATTTCCTGATTCGTCACTTCCGTCTGCATTCTCCTGTCCACTCACATTCCAGTTGTTGCCAACCGCCTTGGAGTCTATCCGCCTTGCCATCCTCCGTGCTCTGGATGAATCTTTTTTGTGAACCGATTCTTTTAAATGAACAACTCACCAAAACGGACTGAATCGTTCAAAACCGTTCGCGTCAATATCCACAAGTTACTCACTTTGAGACATATCTGACAGTCACTTGGACTCAGAAACAAAAATAGTATCCCAGAGACTATTCTAATCTAAAACTAAAGTAAGACACGCCAAGCTGAGAGAATGAACTGATTCTGGACCTACGGAGCATGCGCCGAACAAACATCCAACAGCTGACATTTAACATTACAGGGCGGATCAGGAGGCGAAAGACGCGAATATCCATATCCATTGATATTACTCTGTATTTATTTCCTCCATAGACAAACAAAAGTTATTATAGCTACGGTTAAGAAAAAAAAAAATATTTTGAACGGGAAAAACGGGACAAACAAGTGACATAAAGACTCGTATATAAAAAGTATCAAAAGCACTAGCCAAATAGCAAGAATATTTACAACACAATTACGTCGTCTACAACACAGAAAAATGTTTCTCACTAGTGCCATTCCGAAGATTAAAATTTGAAAGAGCATGTTGTGATTATGAAAGTGCACATGACTAGCTAAAAGTAACTAGCACGAAACCAAGTTTAGAGTTTGAAGTCACGTTTGCAATTCAGAGGTTGTCAGTCACCGAACCTTGCTGTGCCCTTAAATGAACACTTGAGGGCACCCTTTCTCTGTGTGCGCGCGTGTTTCCCCGGTTTTCCCCACAAGCTGCTCACAAGTCCAAATACATGCGGTTTGGGTGAATTAGGTAAGCTAAATTGCTCGTATGTGTATGTGTGGATGTTTCCCAGTGATGGGATGTTGCTGGAAGGCCATCGCCGCTGCGTGAAACACATGCTGGATAAGTGAGAAGGGTCTGGCTGCAGACTCAGTGTATTGCAATCAGCTGCATTCAATGCTTTTTAATGGGCTTACCTAACCCCACTCCTACCCATGACAGTGATGTCATTAGCTCATTTACATTGTGTCCTTGCAGAAAAATCCAGCTTAAACCAGCCTAGGCTGGTTGGCTGGTTTTAGCTGGTCGACCAGGCTGGTTTTAGAGGGGTTTTGGCCATTTCCAGGCTGGTTTCCAGCCTGGTCTTAGCTGGTCAGGCTGGAAACTGACCAGCTAAAACCAGCTTGACCAGCCTGGTTTAGGCTGGACATAGCTGGTTTTGGCTGGGCTCCCAGCCTGGCTAGGCTGATCAAGCTGGTTTTAACTGGTCATCTTCCAGCCTGACCAGCTAAGACCAGGCTGGAAATGGCTGGAAATCAGCCTGGAAAAGGCCAAAACCCCTCTAACACCAGCCTGGTCGACCAGCTAAAACCAGCCAACCAGCCTAGGCTGGTTTAAGCTGGATTTTTCAGTAGGGGTCTGACATCTCCACTTGCATCATAAGGGCTGCATACAGATACTATTGGGATCGGTTGACAGTTATTCCGCTGTGGCGATCCCGGATTAATAAAGGGACTAAGCAGAATTTTTTTTTAAATAAGTAAATGTTTTGGTAATTTGCCTTGCCTGCTCTTGCCTCCATTTTGCATTTGAAGTTTACTTTTATATTTTGAAATAAAGGTGCATTTGTATCCTGAATTTTACTCTTCTGTGACATTGATTATCACATAAAGACATCAAGGTTGTTGTTGTTTACTGATGTGCCTTCTTTAGTACCGGAACACAAACCGATACTAAAATATCAAAGGGCAGAAACACTTCATCGACATCATTACTAAATGAGGCCAGGCAGGAAAGCATAGAGACTCTGACAGGAGGTGCTCTTAGAGGTATTTTTTTACACATCACTTTCATATCCGTTTCAGCCAAGACCCATTTCTCTGTTTGCCACAACTGATCTCTCACTTTGTACAGCTGAAATCTTCTGCTTTTTTGAAAATGATTCTGTTTGTCTTCAATCTGACTCTATTGTATCTATTTGGTAAGTTCTACATTTGTACATTCCTGATGAAAAAAAACTGCTTAAACTTGCCTATGCTGATTAGATAGTCGACCAGCTTGGTTTTAGTTGGTCATCCCACAACCTGACCAGCTAAGAGCAGGCTGGAAATGGCCAAAACAGTCTGGTCGACCAGCTAAAACCACAGCCAGCTTAGGCTGGATTAAACAGTTTTTTCACCAGGGGATGGTGTTAAAATCAGTGAGTTGTTTTACAGTTTCACCTTCAAATGTGCAATCATTAAACTTTCTAAAATGTTTTAATCGAATTATCACTCGTTTTGTTCTCCAGGTGTGTCTGATGCCGTTAGAGTGAAGTCAGTGATGGTTGGAGAATCAGTCACTTTAGAAATACAGAGAGACGGGGACATCGAGTGGAAGTTTAGATCCCACAACATTCTTATAGCTTACATCAGCAGAGATGAAATCAAATTGCAAGAAAATGTTCTTGATGGGAGTTTCAGAGGCAGACTGACGCTGGATCAGACTGGATCTCTGACCATCAACAACACCAGAACAACAGACACTGGAGAATATAAAGCAATCATCACCAGCACAGGAACACTACTCCACACATTCAAGCTGACTGTCCATGGTGAGAACACCCTGTCTGATGTATATATTCACATTTTAATACTGTAAATTATGGTTAGAATAAGTGATGAGGGAATTATGGGTGGTTGTAAGTTGGAAAACTAATTTATGCACTTTATTATAAAAAATAAACTGTTCCTTAGTTGTAATGCTAATATTAGCATGATAAAAATGTATCTATGACTTATTTAAGGGCATGTTTGCATTACAAAGATGATGTACTTAAAAATTTATTTGTTTTTGAAAATAATAAATAAATAAAGACTCCTGTTCAGATTTACAAACAAATACTACAAATGCTGTATTTAGCTTGCCAGGCCAGTGGATTACAGTACAATAATGGTGTAGTTTTCATTATGTTTTATTGTCAGCTATGAGCAGGCCCGGATCGGGAGAATTCCCGGTGGGCCGGTCTGTTTTTTGGCCGCGAGGGCCGGTGTCCCTAGCTCCAGAATCTGTTGCTCTCAGCAGTCACACTTTTTAAATTAATTATTATTTTTTTACTTGACCACAGTCTTCTTATTAATTATTTTACCGCAGCTCTGCTCTTTTTATATATTTTCTCGCAGCCTGGTTAATGATGATATAACTCAGACGAGCCATCTCTCGATGCACAGCTGTTGTGGTCCAGTGGTTAGCACGTTAGGTTACGACACTGCGGATCCGTGTTTGAACCTCGTCTTAGTATTTATTTATTTTTTTTCATTTTTATTGATAAGACATATAATACTGTTAGGATTGTTTGAACATTTGAAGTTCTAAAGCAGCTGTTTTCTCAAAAAAAGACGTGATAGTGTAATTAGAAACTGAATTGTAAATGTCCTTATTTTAATATAGTCAGTTGTGAACTGAGGTGGGCCGGTCTGAGGCTTGAAACTCCAGGGCTGAAAGAGGTCCCACTCCGGCCCTGCCTAGCACACAGCATTTTTATCAGTCATTGCAAGTTGAATTGCATCACTAATCAGTGTCACTTTTGAGCCAGCCATTACAAACAAGAATTATATGCTGCTCATGCTGATGGGAAGTGGAAGTTCTAAGCATCCTAGATAAGTCACTATGGCACCAGTCCATACAGCAATGAAGAAAAGGGTCTATATGGCAATATAGATGATGATCAGATCAGATATTTCTGTTTTTGGGACACTTTTTTATAATTACTTGGTTGCATAATGTCTTTCACATGCATACTAATTTTACTTCCTGTTTTCATTGGTCATATTAGCTCCTGTTACAAAATCTCAATAAAGTTTATTAAACCAGACATATTTGACTTAAATCTAATATATTCTGTAATGTTTTCTAGCTCCTCTTCCGATTCCTGTCATTTCCACCTACTTATCTCCATGCCCAAATACATCATCAGTGTCCAGATGTGTGCTGCTGTGTTCAGTGGTGAATGTGAGCGCTGTGAGTCTCTCCTGGTACAAAGGAAACAGTGTATTGTCCAGCACCAGCGCATCTGATCTCAGCATCAGTCTCTCTCTACCTCTGGAGGTGGAACTACAGGATAAAAGCACCTACAGCTGTGTGGTCAGCAACCCCATCAGCAACCAGACCACGCATCTGGACATCGACACACTCTGTAACACATGCTCAGGTATGGCAGTTGTGATACTAACACTTATTAGTCAGTTCCACAATAAATAAGCGAATAATGTAAACATTTTTACACTGCTAACAGTTTAACACTTTATCCCTCATAAGATGGCCTCTTTCCTAAAGCTGTGATCCTATTGGTTCTCTCTGCTCTGGTGGGCGTGGCTGCGGCCGTGGTGCCTCTACTGGTTTATGAGTTAATATCCAGATGTCTTCAAAAGAAGAAAAGTGTGCAGGAAGAAGCAAAAATCACCTATTCATCTATAGATTACGGACTGTAAAAATGTATCTGTAAATTAGCAGTTCTCTGTATTTTGTAATTCCTGGTTTTACTTTTTAATTTCCTGTTTAATTATGCTTTAAATTTTAAAAGTTTATTTATCATTTTATTTATGTTTATGCATTATGGGAGCTTGATTCTTCTTCCAACAATGTTTAATCTTGAAAAGTCTGAAAAAGTGACAGTTCTAATAATAGTTTTACTTTAATACTTTAATAGTTTAAAGTGATCTATTGTCTGGGGTGTGTTGTATATTACTCTACAGAAACATTGTAATAAACTGTGAGTCCATTTACTGTTATTTTACATTTTTCTAATGTAACTTATTTCTCTAAATATAATTTATTATACATTATATTATTTTAAACTACTAAAATGTCAATAAAGATCAGTTTGTTAAACTGTAGAGTTGAATTTTCAACATCAAAGTTCACAGAGCAGAGATCAAGCTCCCATAATGCAACCAATATCACAACCATAAATAAACGGAGAACACTTCCAGAAACAGAAACTGTTAATTAACAGATATTATTTACAGTGTAGTGAATCACTCCTGCCATTGGAGTAAACATCATTTACAAATGGAAAACTCATTCACACTTTACATCCAGCTACGTTTGCAACAAGAAATTAGACTATTGGATTATCTATTGAATCCACTAGACTAATGGGTAATCAAAAGCATTGTTGAAGTGCAGTAAACATTAAAATAATTTGTTCTACAAAAACATTTTATTTTATTAGGGGCTCATGTCTGTAGCTTTAATATGCCGAACAAGAAACAAAACATTTAAAACTTTTTGAAATTGAATTAAGCATTTCCAAACTAGTCCTAGCATTTTCATCCAATTCGAACTAAACTACTGCTGACATTTTGTCTCGAGTCTAAATAGCAAATGTTATCAAAACAAAGAACAAGTCTCAATCTGCACCCTTGTTCAATAGTCAATGCACTGATCAGGGAGTCAGCCATTTTAAGCGCTGTCTCAATCGCGAAATTCTTCCAGTGCACTGAAACGTAGCATCCTGAAAAATCCCTCAATGCACTGTGAAATTAAGGGCACATCATTATGCAACATTATGTGCCCTTAATGGAATTTCGGAACTCCAAAATCATCAAATGATGACAAACAAGACATTTTTCTAAAGTCAGTTTGTAATTGACTTTTAACATAAGTGAACAAAGCTAGATAGGTTAGGAAAAATCTAGTAAATATTAATAATATGTAATGCGTATTTATATAGCGCAGTTATTGTGTATGGCCATACACCCAAAGCGCTTCACAATCATGAGGGGGGGGGGTCTCTCCACACCACCACCAGTGTGCAGCATCTACTTGGATGATGCGATGGCAGCCACAGGACAAGAGCGCCAGTGCGCTCACCACACACCAGCTATTGGTGGAGTGAAGAGACAGTGATAGAGCCAATTCGGTGGACAAGGATGATTGGGAGGCCATGATCATAAGTGCCGATTTAGGGACTTTGGCCAGGACACTGCACTGCAAAAATGCTTTTCTTAGATTTTTTGTCTTGTTTCTAACCCAAATATCTAAAAGTTCTTAAATCAAGCAACATTTTCTAGACAAGCAAAACATATTGTCTTGTTTTAAGAAATAATATGCCAAAATGAAGTGAGATTTTCCTTAAAGTGCCATGACACCCCCCTCTTTCGGTTAAAGTCTACTTCAGAATTTTTTCAAAAGATGCATGATTAATGGGCGTGGAGCTCTGCGAGCTTCGGGCAGGAGTGGGCGAGGCCAGCAGGGGAAAAGGGGAGCGAATAACTGTTGTTGTCAGTTAGCTCACAAAATGAGACACAAAGAGAAGACGCATGAGTTTATAGTTTACAAAGTTAAAATGCAAAGAAATTAACAGTGATTTAATGCCCTGCTACATTTGTTATTTGTAATTTCAGATACAGACAACAACAATTTATATCATTATAAAGATGTGTGTTCATGTAAACACTATAAATGAGGACTTCTCCCTCAATCCCCGTATCCAGCAGACTCAGTGCAGGAGGTCTCCTGACCCGTCTATTTTAACCATTAACCCCGCTGGTAATCTGGAGGATTTAGGCAAACACAGCAGCACAGTGATGTGTCTGAATGTGAACGAACTCCTGATAAAAGACAGCGTCCGCTTTTCTCTAATTCTCGTGCTGCTCTCTCGACAAAAATGCTAGCAGCACACACACAGCTTTGCTGTGTGATCGGCCCTGACAAGATCGCGGGGGAAAACATGCAACAAACCCCGTGGATCATGGAAACAAACCAAGTGTGCCGCAAGCCTGCTTTTGAGTGAAGGTCTCGGCCGTTAGATCGCCCCCTGGGGGCTGGCTGCAGTACAAATCATAAAGCCCGCCTACTCCGTGTTAATGAAGGAGACTTGAGCCCAAATAAAAAAAATTATTACACTTGCAATAAAATGTCCCGAAAGATGGTTCTGGTCGATTAAGGCACTGGTTATTGTGCTGAAATAGGTGCAGATCTTCATTTTTGTAAACAGTTTGTTTTTAGCAGTAATTTAATGCTGGGCGTGTCATCGTGATTGACAGCTGTGATTGACAGTTTCTCAAAGCAGCGCGTCTGAGCTTCGGCAGAAGACTGAAGTGTTATTATTCGATTTCTGTATTATTTTACCATGAAAAAATGAGTTCAGCAGTAAACTACAGTTTCTGACATACATGATCCTGGTGGAACACTGTTTATTCGCTAAGGTCAGAGCTTTTTTCGGGCTTTATTAGTTTGCTGATACACGCCTAACCACCCAGATAGCAAAACACACTCGGGCCAGTTCCAGCTAGATTCTCGCCTGCCGGAGACTTACCCCTCAGAGCTCAGACTGACTACCTCTGCTGGACCTACTCCGGATGCCTGGACTCACTGCCCGATTCCAGCCCGAGTCAATCGAGCCAGATGCGGCGGCCGAGTGAGCCGGCGCTGCCGCATGCGAGCCGGAATCAGCCCGTGACGCCGCGAGTAGGTTATGCGCTGCAGCCCGGAGTTGGCGCGATTGAATATATAAAACCCTCATATTTGTTAACGTTATTACATCCATTTGTGTTGATATGACAGCAAACCATGCTGAGAAGTTCGGGGGGGCGTGGCTGATTTTACATAAAGCGTTTGGTTGGAAGCTCGACTCCGCTCATTTTCGCGGCTCCTCCTCTGGCTCCATCAGACAGTCCTTCTGCGCATGTCAAGGCTCCAATTTCAGCAGTCTTTTGCGACAGTTTGTGCCTGTCAAGCAGGCGTTTTGCCCTCAAGGCGTTTAATGGGAAAAGGGGCTGTCGCGTCGTCCATATTGTTTACAGTCATTGAAACAAACGCATATGAGCCTTCATGAACGGCTAAATACTGTGCCGGTCTTCTCATAGGATAAGAAAACTCCGCTATGAATAATAATGAGAAACCGACGCGTCATCATTGCACTTGCAGTTCTGCGCTACGTCGCCGATTTTGATCCCGCCCCAAAAATCATTTTAAACCCGGAAGCTGAAATTAGCTGACAAAAGCTCAAAATTATCCAGTTTTCCCCACAATTAAAGCTGACAAGTGCTAACATTGTCTTAACTAATGCTCAACACACACAAATCTGTTAATACAAAAAAAAGTTCTCCGGGGTGTCCTGAACCTTTAAATCAAGCAAAATAATCTGCCAATGGGGTAAGCAAAATAATCTTATCACTAATCGAAAAACAAGATTATTTTTTTCTGAAATAGTTGGCGGTTCATTCTGCTGTGGCGACCCCTGATAAATCAGAGACTGACCGTGCATTCACACAGGGCTTCAGCGTTAATGATTGACCGAGGATGTGCCTTAAGTTGGGGCTGACGCAATCATCATAGCAGTGTCAGCCAATAAAATTAGTCCGCAATCGTCTTCTGTCTGAACTGAGGTGATCTGATTCTGAAAGTAATCTGATTAGTTGATGCTTCTGTTGGTGCTTGAAATGTAAAAAAATGCCCAACTTCTGCAGCTAGCAACGCCACTGAAGCAGCGCCGACGGATCAACAATTCAGTTTGGCAATGCTTGACGTCACCCACTCAAAAATTAATGGGAAGTGAATAGCAAGCATTGACGCTGACGCCCTTTGTAAATGGGGCGTAAGGCACAGAAAAATTGATGAATGAGGCACAGCCTGCACAATGCACTTGTCAATCTGAGCTCGTTTTGTGGGTGTAAAAATGCAATGAAGACACACCACATTGATTGTCTCATTATTATGACTCAGAAGTGCATTCAAAAATTATTACTTTTTGATCCCTACACCCTTCATCCCTCTGGAGCATAAACCCCTAGAAGGGATTAGGGCATAAGGGCCTTCTGAATTGAATGCAGTGTATATCTCCTCACTTTGTTATTTTCAGACCAAAATAGGTATTTGTTATGGCATCCATGACCTGATATTACCTACATTGTTTCAGCACAGCGCCGCCTAGTGTTCAGGAGGACACAAAGCTGTATCTCAAAAGTTTCCTCACCACTTAATACAATAATATTATCATATTTAAACCAAACTTAAGAGTTTACGACAACCGTGTGTTGCCATAAACCTGCTAGTCTGGAAATTAAAATACACTTTTTGCTTATAATTTTAAAACGGTCTCAAAATGCTTGAACCTCAGTGCTGTTTGCAGCATTTGTTTTCTACAACCTTTGACACATCTGTATAATTAAGCTGAACGTTAATGTATGTTATGTTGGTTTTCTTCTCCTTTGTTTGCTTTATTAAGCGTCTAATTTATGTATGGTGATGTTTTTTGTTTAAACTGCTTTTTATATGTCTGTTTTTAAAAATTAATTAAACTGTACCATTTTTAAATGTTTTTTTTATTCATACATTCTTAATATTAATAATTCATTGTCTTAACCACATTAAGAGCATATGCAACTATTACTATTACTAATTAATAATATTTTTACTACATGTCTTTCTTTTTTGTTGTAATGGTGACACCCAGGATATCTTATGTAATTGCATAGGCATTACATTGTTACATTATTAAATAAGTTTGCTTTCATTTTAATTCCCATGCCTCGTTCTTTATGAGGGGAAGGGGGGGGGGGGGGGTTGCATGTGTTAATTGAGAATAAAAGATGCACAGTAATTTAAAATGTCTCTGAAAACATTTTTAAGTCAGCACACACACTTTATTCACATCTAGAAAAACAATTCTAAAGACAGGACCTAGCCTTTAAACAAAGTAAAACAAACCATTAGATGGAAAGAAACTTGTTTAAAGCTGTCATATCTTAATAGATGTGGGTGTGTTTGTTAAAACAGCATTCTGGGAAGCTGCTGACCGCTTGATCATAAAAGCACTGAGAGGAAAATAAGTCAAAAGGAGAACTGAGCACAGTCACAGAAATAAATGTGTGGACATGAGTCAAAATATATTCATGCTAATCTTATTCTGACCTGCATGCAGCAAGACTACATTCATGCATATTTAAAGTCAGCAACATTGCTAAGAGCTTCCATGTTGTTTTGATCAAATACTGACTATATCCAAATGTCATAGAAATTGAGATTTGATTATATTTAGTGCACTCTTTAAAATGCTGAATTTCATAACACACATTTTTAATTAAAAATAAATAAATAAATAAGGAAGTGTCAGGGTTGTCCAAATTGACCCAGTGTTGTGTGGTGAACAGACAGAAAGTCACTGCTGCATCAACTACTTTTGCTTAATTCACTGATATGTGAAAACTTCATAACTGAAATACAGATAATTGAGAAGGAAACATGCAAATTTTATTAAATCACACTCCACATTATAGCAAACCTATTTAGTGATAATTCTAACCAGTAATTAAAGGAATATTTAACCCAAAAATGACAATCCTGTCATCATTTCCTCTCCCTTCACTTGTCACAAACCCGTTTTATCTCTTCTGTTGAACACAAAAGAAGACATTTTGAAGAAATGTTGGATATCTGTAACCACTGACGTCTATATATAGTATCAGCTTTTCCTATAATGGAGGTCAATGTTTACGGCTTTCTAACATTTTTCATGGAAAATGGAAACCAATAAAGGTTTGTAACCACTTGAAGATGAGTAAATAGTGAGTGAATGTTTATTTTAGGTTGAACGGTCTGATCAATAGACATCCATGTAATGTAGCAACACATATCAAACACTGAGACAGCCAAAGTCGATTACAACCCAACAAAGAGCAGATCTCTGTGGCCCTCTGCTGGATAAAGTCAAAACACTTTGTTTCTCAAACTGAACAACTTGTTCGGTTTGAATCCAGCAGAGTATCTTTACTTCCACTTACCCAGAACTTCCCATATGAACTCACCCAGTCAGCTGTATATTTACTGCAGATATAGTTAGACTGTGACTACGGCTGTTTTCTGTTGTCTGCATTCAAGGAGAGACATCTGACATCATCAAAAACGTATAGATCAGTCAGATTTCCGCTTTTACCAAGAAAATGGGACTTTAAACGTGTATTGCTTGTTGTTGCTGTCTGCAGATGAAGTTGACGTACTTGTCAGTATTTGTCAAACAAAGATTTCAGACGTTTCCATGGGTGCTGAACATTTTTATGGCATATTTATTTTCATTACTTTTTTGCATACCTGTCAACATTGGGATGTGAAAATAAGAGATATGCCCACCATAATAAGGGATAGCCCCAACCCTCCGCTTAAAATCACGTGTATAGAATCTGTTCGTGAAACAGCATATATTCCCTACTAAAAAAGCCAGCCTAAACCAGCCTAGGCTGGTTTTAGAGGGGTTTTGGCCATTTCCAGGCTGGTTTCCAGCCATTTCCAGCCTGGTCTTAGCTGGTCAGGCTGGGAGATGACCAGCTAAAACCAGCTTGACCAGCCTAGCCAGGCTGGGAGCCCAGCCAAAACCAGCTATGTCCAGCTTAAACCAGCCTGGTCAAGCTGGTTTTAGCTGGATTTAGCTGGTCATTTTTCAGCTTGACCAGCTAAGACCAGGCTGGAAAGGGCTGGAAACCAGCCTGGAAATGGCCAAAACCCCTCTAAAACCAGCCTGGTCGACCAGCTAAAACCAGCCAACCAGCCTAGGATGGTTTAAGCTGGATTTTTCAGCAGGGATATTTATCACGGAATCGCGTCAGCTGACAGTCACGCACCGATATATGACCGTTTTAAGGATTGCATAGGACGGGCGACGGCACCTGTAACAGAAAGGAAAGGAAATCCTGCCGTTTTTTGTATTTATTTCAAAGGGTTTTCATGCATAAAAGGAAAGCACAGAACAGACTCACGTTTAAGAGCAAGGGCCGGCCCCTGGTGGTTGGGCAATATGGGTTGCGTATAGGGAGGAGCAGCTTATTGCCACCCTTCAGAGAAAGACTGAAAATACAGGAGAAATATGGGGAAATGCCTTTGCGGGATGATAGCGGGATGGAACTGAAAATACGGGAGAATCCCGGGAAAAATGGGAGGGTTGACAGGTAGTCTTTTTTTGTGTCCTGAAGAATGAGTAAATAAAACTGTGGGTGTTTTACTATGGTTGTTTACAGTGCACAGCTTATTCACAAACACATTCATATTATTCACATTCTTCTGCTCAGTACATTTTTCATATGTATATATATAAGGGTATTTTAGTATATTAAGCTCTGCTTATGACCTGACTTCCACTTATCTGTTCCTATTACATTACTTTCCTATCCTGCTATTGTAATTCTTTTCCTGTTTCTGGCTGTGTTTGCACAGTAGGTGTTTGCTTTTTTTATCACACTACAGTCTGCTTGAACATGGCTTCTTCATAAAAAAATATAAAGGTCAAACATACAAAGGACTATAATAATAATGAAACGCATATAGGACGATAATAAGGTAATGGGATAAAATAAACAAAAAACTATAAGAATAATAATGAAGACATCCAAATAAGCCATCATTAGAAATTCATCCCACCCACCCCCCAGAAGAACTATATCAAAAAAGTCATTCTTCTAAACCCTAAACTGGAATGCAGCATAAGGATCCAACAAATCATTCTAGTCAATCGTACTATTGCAACCAAAAAGTTGCCCTTCACAGTCTTTACCAAATGTCAGCATTCTTATGTAGCACTCCAGCGAGGAGGCGGAACCAAATATCTCCCCCTCATTTGACTAGAGGGAAGTAAAAGATCCCACCCACTTATCTAAAAACCAATCTGGGTGCTAGCAAAACAAAAACACAAATGATCTTGATTTAAGCATGCACATTCAGTGTTCAGCTTTGCAGTGACAGTAAAGTGATAGTTTATGTTGTTTCACAGTAATTTATTTATTTATTCTTTTTAATCCAATTCATCCAAAGCCATTATTTTATTGGGCAAGTTCTTTCCTGTGGGCTTTCATAATCTGTTTGGGATTATTTCTACATTGCAAAACTAAAATCTACTAGAATGTATGCAAGTTTATATTATTATTATTAAATTTGACCAAACTATTTTGTTTTCATCCAACACAATGCACAGTAATTATCTTTACTTAGCATGATACAAAATCAAAAATCCCATTGATGAATTACTCTTTGTGTCTCCCATGGATAATAGGTTAGAATATTTAAAAAACAATAATGGAATTCTCTGTCGGGGTCACAAATGTGGCAACTTGGAGAATATTTAAATAGTCTGCAAAAGTAGTTCTTTGAGGAATTCTTATGTTGTATCCCGTCCATTTATTTATTAAAATAAGAAGAAAAAAGGTTATTATACATTTTATTTTCCCTGTTTCAGATTTGGTATATTTTCAATGATCAGTCTTCAATCAATTTACATTTCTCTATGTGGGATACAAAACACACTGAAGAAACTTTTTTGCAAACAATCTACATGAGCAGAATCTAAACAAACCAATTTCGTAATGTTCAACCTTACTTGCCCATCCAAACCCAGCCCAAACAAACTCTTCACAATCACTCGACTAAAACATTTTTTCTTTCTCAGTGCAGCTCATTTTTACTTTATACACACACACACACACACACACATACATACAGTTGAAGTCAGAATTATTAGCCCCCTAAATTATTCGCCCCCTGTTTATTTTTTCCCCCAATGTCTGTTTAATGAAGAGATTTTTTTAACGCGCTTCTAAACATAATAGTTTTAATAACTCATCTCTAATGGTTGATTTATTTTATCTTTGCCATGATGACAGTAAATAATATTTGACTAGATATTTTTCAAGACACTTCAATACAGCTTAAAGTGACATTTAAAGGCTTAACTAGGTTAATTAGGGTAACTAGGCAGGTTAGGGTAATTAGGCAAGTTATTGTATAATGATGGTTTGTTCTGTAGACTATCGGAAAACAAATTAGCTTAAAGGGGCTAATAATTTTGACCTTAAATGTTTTATAAAAAATTAAAAACTTCTTTTATTCTAGCCCAAATAAAACAAATAGGATTTTCTCCAGAAGAAAAAAAATTATCAGACATTTTGTGAAAATTTACTTGCTCTGTTAAACATCATTTTGTAAATATTTAAAAAATAAAATCAAAGGGGGGCTAATACTTCTGACTTCAACTGTACATATATACATAAAAATTTCAATTCTCTCATTCATTTATCATGCTTTGTCATTCATAAAACAAATAACTCTCACTACTCCACTCATTCGGCCTGAGTGACTAACAAAAATCCCCTCTGCATTTTCTGTCTCTGGCAAGGCATTCGTTTCAATCCTCAGGGAAGCACAAAAACAGTACTCTCTCACTCTATAAATACCCCAGAAAGTTATGTCCTGTACTGCCTTACACGCTATCACACACACTTCTCGTGTGAATAACCATTAATTATATCAACAGCGATGACACATCACCTCATGGGGTTATGTCAGCGATCACTACTCTGGTCCGTAACTCTGCCTGACTTCCAATTGTCTGTTTTTATTACGTTACTTACCTATCCTGTTATTGTAATTCTTTTCCTGTTTCTGGCTGTATTTGCACAGTATCTTTGCATTTCTCATCACACTACAGTCTGCTTGAACATGGCTTCTTCATAAAAATATAAAGGTTAAACATACAAATGATCATTATAATAGTGCAACAAATATAGAATGATAATAAGGTAATGGCAACAAAAACAAAGAATGATAATGAAGACATCCAAATAAGCATACAACTGAAAGTAATGCGATCATTAGAAATTCATCAATACATCAATAAATT
Source organism: Danio rerio (assembly GCF_049306965.1). Classification (NCBI taxonomy): domain Eukaryota; kingdom Metazoa; phylum Chordata; class Actinopteri; order Cypriniformes; family Danionidae; genus Danio; species Danio rerio. Next base: position 8,415,426 of record NC_133197.1, read on the forward strand.
CTTAAATAAGCAATGAGTCTTAAATAATTCAATAAGTCTTAAATAACTTCATATGTATGAGTCATTAGTTTTAAGAAACCTGATAACTTGCTTTTATACTTGTGCTGAGAATTCATGAAATTCACTTTCAAACTGAAGACTAAAAGAGATCGTTGAGAAGCTTGATGAATACAAGCCCAGAGTCACAAATGAAGTGTGATCTTCCAGGCCTTGTTTAGGTCCATTAAGATGCAGATTGTTATTTCAAGGGCTTAGTTGAGCATATATATATATATATATATATATATATATATATATATATATATATATATATATATATATATATATATATATATAGATATATATAGATATATATATATTAGGGGTGTAACGATACACTCAGCTCACGGTACGATGTGTATCACAGTATAATGCTCACGATTCGATATGTATCACGATATTTGGAATAAAAATTGAAAATTAAACTGAAATGCAAATTTTACCAAGTAAACTATTTTTTATGTATTTCTTTTGTTTCAACTTGTTAAACTGAACCTTCTTAAAGAAAATAAATTCAACAGGCCTGTCTCTGGAAAATAAAACAATTTAAAAACTTCTTTAAAATATTATTGAAATGACAGAGACAAAATTAAGGAACAATTTAGGTAAAGGTGCAAAAAAATAAGCGTTCTATTCAATTGAATTTAACAGTAAGAGCTTAAGGCTTTGCTTGGTCACTTGCGTTTTTTGTGTGTGCAAAAAAAAATCCACATTTCCAGGTATTTAATTCATATTTAATTAAATTCATTTAGAAATATCTCTAACTACAATTGTGACTAGTCAAAGCTCATTTAGAGATATCTGCAAATATTTTTCAATGGAAGTCAATAGAGGAATATGACTAGTCATAATATATTTGCAGATATCTCCAATCTGATTTCGTACTAGTACAATTGTAATTGCAGATATCTCTAATTGTCATTCTGACTAGTCGAATTATAATTATGACTAGTCAAAATATAATTAGAGATATCTCAAAATATATTTATGGATAGTCAGAACAAAGGTTTAAATGCTAAAACGGCTTGCCATACGCGCGCGTCTATCAAAGTCCGCCCTCTGTAGTAACAGCTCACAGTCAGCTCACGTCATGTGTGATTTTGCGGCGGGAACATTATATGAAGACAGAATGATATTTTAGGGTGAATTGTACCTTATAAATATAGTATGTGACTCTTTCAACACCATTAGAAGGTATCCCTGTCGCTGTGCAAAGTATGTAAATCACTGTGAAGACTTTAAAACTTAGGATGTTTGACCCAGTATGCGTGTCAAAAAGCGGACGAGTCTAAAGCAATGAGACTTCTGAGTTTGAGAGCCATCCTCTATTTCAGCTCCACTCATCTTGGTCTGCTAACATTACTGCTGCTGCAATCTGTACTCACGTGCGACAGCAGGTGGAACGTAGCTCACGTGCAAACAGCTCATAAGAGAAAACGGACGTCGTATCGTAATCAAATCGTCATAACGCCACGATGCATATTGTGACATTTTTGCATCGCAATAAATCGTACAACGATAACTCGTTCCACCCCTAATATATATATTAGAAATTAGAAAATTTGAATTTTAACTCTTTAAAAAAACGAATAATGGATTTAATTTTAATGTTGATTAGAATTAAGTTACCCACCAGAAATGGTAACATTGACTTTCAAGCAAATTTTCTTTCCTCCTCTGTTGCAGAGTTTTAGCTGATAAACTCCAGAGTCACTTTTTTGGGTGTTTTTCACGGTCAGAGATGCGCTTTGATGGTGAAGCTCCAGCCTGCATCTGAATCTCCTATCATCCCCATATGAAGTCTTACTGACGTCTCCGTTCATTCCAGATGCTAGGGTCACACCTTCAAATGTCCACTGCAGCTGCTCATCTCGATTTACAATAAAATTAGTGATTAAAATTAAGCTTTCTCCCACATTCACCGACACAGTGTTTGGATCAGAGTCACCTGGAGAACGAACAGAGAAAGTTACTCAGACTGAGATAAAAGTAAAGTTATACTATCTGCAACATATTCAACATTAGATACAGTATTTGTATGGCCTAAATTAAGCATCCTCAATAAGCAGACCTGAGTTTGGTTCTGGACACCAATTGTTTCCAAACAAACTATGAAATATATGATAATAGTGGCACCATTCTTCCATTAATGCATGTTGTTAGGACTGCGTTGTTTTGTTTGTGTGTTTGATTTTGATTTCTAGATTGGGGGTGTGCCTTCAGCGCACCTGATGCTGGTCAGCGCCCTTATTTAAACCCCGGCAGAGAGTTTGTCGGGGCCGCTGTCCATTCACTTGGCAGTTGGCCAGAGCCGCGCTCCTATTTGGCCTTTATGCTTTGTTTCGCATCCATACATTATCACTGACAACATTTACAGCATCCATACATTTCCATTTCACACTGATTGAACATACTGATACTGATATTTGGAGTATATAATTTAAATTGAGTTAAATAAATATTCTTTTTGATTATACTTCTCCTTGTCGTCTTTCTCATTATGTTACATCCTTGAGCCAGGTGTAACATATGGGGGCTCGTCTAATTTAAATTTTGTTGATTTGATCTTTGGCTTTCGTAATAGGTATTTGTTTGTGTAATAGGTGGGAGAGACAAGGAGGCGGAGATATTTGTTGGAGCGTCTTTGAGTTTCTAGTCTGACTAGGAAAAGTTCTTGCGGTTTAAAACTGTGTAAATGTAAATTTCCCCTGTTAGGTTGTAGCAGCGCATTGTGTTGTTTTTTTATTTTAGTTTGTTATTTTTGTGCGGCTTCTGGGTTGAGTGCACTGCCGTGGAGTAGTTCTGAACTATCTGTTCAGTTCCACACCAGCGGTTATATATTGTAATGATTTATTTTGTAATACTTTTATTGACTTTATGGTCTGTGCATGTTTCTTTTCCCCACAATAAAGTTTATCAAGACCTGCAGATTTTAATAATTAATTTAAAATATATATATCTTTTGTAATTTTTACAGAATCAATTATGGTGAGTACAATAGATCAATACTAAAACATGGAAGAATACAGCTTTTTTATGCCTCTTTTCAAATAAAGCTGAAGTGTGGTTGTGAATTGTGTTTTTCATCTATATTTATATCAATAATAATAATTATAATCCTCCTCTATGAACTGCCACCTTATCGTGGGGGAGGGCTTTGAGTGCCTTAGGTTAGAGTGCAGATGAAAAACCCCTTATGAGTGGAATAACAGGGAGGATTGTGATGTCGCCCGGTATGGCGCAGCCGGGACCCCACCCTGGAGCCAGGCCTGGGGTTAGGGCCCAGGTTTTATCCCATGGAACCCGGCCGGACTCAACCCAAAGGAGTGTAGTGAGACCATTCTCCTGCAGGGGGAGCCATAAGGGGCTACTGCATGCATTGTCGAAAGGATGGTGGTTGAAGGTCAGGACAATGACAACCCTATCGTCGATTACAGAAACTGGCTCTTGGGACATGGAATGAAGGAGCCCGAGCTTGTGCAGGAGGTGGAACTGTGCTAGAGATAGTTGGGCTTACCTTCACGCAAATCTGGGGTTCTGGTACTTAACCGCATAGTAGAAAAATGTCCAGCCCTTCTCATGGAGTTGACCATGGTGTGGGCTTGCATATAGCTGCCCAACTTAGCCACCATGTGTTAGACTTTTCCCCGATAAACGAGAGGGTCGCCTCCCTGCCCCTTAGGGTCAGGGATAGGTCTCTCACTGCGGTTTGTGCCTACAGGCCAAACACCAGAGTAGAGTACCCGGCCTTTTTGGAGTTCTTGGTAGGGGTTCTGGAAAGTGAATCTGAGTGGTGTTCTGTTATTGGACTTCTGTGCTAATCACAGTTTGTCTATAACAAACACCATTTTCGAACATAATGGTGTCCATCAGTGCACATGGCACTAGGACACCCTAAGGTGGAGGTCGATGACTGACTTTGTGGTTGTATTATCTTATCTCTGACAGACCATATGTCTTGGACACTCGGGTAAAGAGAGGGTCAGAGGTGTCAACTGCTCACCACCTGGTGGTGAGTTGGATCTGCTGGCAGGGGGGAAAGCTGGACAGACCTGGCAGGCTCAAGCTTATAGTGAGGGTCCTCTGTGAATGTCTGGCTAAATATTAAATCAGAGCGATTTTCAACTCTCACCTCCGGAAGTGCTTTGACCAGATCCCGAGGGAGGTTAGAGACATTAGCCCCTTTCACACATACAGACCTTTCCGGAAAATTACCGGCAATTTTCCGGAAAGGTTGTATGTGTGAACAGGTCCTTTTTGAAAATACCGGTAAATTCGTTCTGGCTATTTTCCGGAAAGAGAAGTTGTAACATTACCGGCAATTTGCCGGAATGCTGCGCTGTGTGAACGCAGAAGGAATATTTCCGGAATAAGCGCGTGCACGTCTAGAACGTGCTGACGTAAGACTTCTGCTTTAGCCAATCACAACAGTCAGACGCATTTACGTCCGCGCGGTTTGTGAGAATAAAAGCCTTTGAATATTTTTCCAGACGCATTTAGCTGCTAGAAGTTAGTCAGATAACGTTTATATGTTCTCCTAATGCCAACTGTGCAAATAATCATCGATAAGATGCTTATGATAAGCCGTTGTTTGTTTACCTTCAAGCTTTGCGTGTGCCCATGAAACAGCCTGTGAGCGGCAGCACACGCACATATTATGAACATCTCGACATGCGAATATGATCCTGTGAAAGTTGTTCACAATATTGATCATCAAAAGAGTTTGTAATTTAGTCAAATGTTTACAAATACAAGCGCAGCCGTTTAAAGCTCATTTGTGGTGAATGATGTTAGAATTTACCGGTATTTTGGAATGGATGTGTGAATGCTCTTTTCCGGAAAATTTCCGTAACGTCCTCGCCTGTGTGAACAGCGCTTTTTTGAACATACCGGTAAAGTCGTTCCGTAAATTTTCCGGATATTTTCCGGTATCACTGTGTGAAAGGGGCTATTGAGACATAGTGGTCCATGTTCTCCAACTCCATTGTTGACATGGCCATGAGGACCATAAGGTCTGTGGTGCCTGTCGAGGCGGATATGTTGTAGATATATGTATGCTTTGGGCAGTTTAAATAACACCTATTTTTCGCAAAGGACTATGTGTCCTCCAGTATTTTTCTTTCAAGTTCTGTCAATAGAGTTGCTAAATAATGCACTAGTGAAGGGAAAAACAAAGCTTTGAAACAACTGAACAAATTGCGTCGCAAAATTATTCATTGTTTTAAAGCCTTTGAAATACCACATACAAGGGACACTTTAAAAGTTAAGGGGGTCTAAATACTTTTTGTACCCACTGTGTATTCATTAGCTGCTGACTCCTAATAGCATTCTTGTTTTTCAGGTTTTAAAACTAAAAATGTTTACATCCTAATCAGGATAACAAGACTAAGCTTGAATACCACAAGTCATGGCATAACTGTTTAAACCCAGAATTAAGCATTTCTGCAATATGGACTTAATATAACATTAATAACCATATTACTCTAAATTCAAAAGGATTTGTATAGCAGTTTTCATGATACAAATGACTTAAAAGCTGAACTACAGACAAAAAGTATGATTCCTATTTTCAATTTAATCTAATTTGTTCATATGCCACTACTGTATTTTGATAGTAAAGTCAGTTAAACTGAAAGACTCACCACACACAAAAACTCGGAATCTCCTGTAAAATGTCCTTCTGCTACTGATGATGTGTAGTTTATAAGCTCCAGAGTGTTCGCTCGTGATGTTTCTGATGGTCAAAGATCCAGTCATCTTGTCCAGCAGCAGTTTGTTTCTGAATCTCTCGTCGGCTTCAGTAAATGTGCTCTCTGACGTTTCTCCATTCATTTGAACTATGAGGTTGTCTTCATCTCCAAACATCCACAGGATCAGATCATCTCTTTGTAATTCATCTTGAACATTCAGAGTGACGTTGTTTCCCTCCTTTCCTAATATCATACTCGCTTAGAAAAAATGGTTGTAAAAAATACACAACAGAAGACTTTGAAAGAAATGCTAAAAAAAAATCATATCCAACACACAATAGTTTGAGTGTCGGAAAATGTCGGAAACACAACATCTAAACAGTGGGAACCATTATAATTAAAATCAAGCAACTACATTTACTAGAAAATCACTAGAAATAATACAATATTTAGCTTTTAATTCAAAGGCCTGTAGTCAATCATTCCTTAGTTAGTACCGCGCAAATATTCAAAAATGTTTATTGTAGCTAAAGGAAATAAGTTTTGTAAACTAGAAGTATTACAGTGGGATTTACAGTGGATTGAAGGCTAGAATATGTGAGTTGTTTAAAAAATGAGCTGAAAAAACTTAAACTGTATACCCTGCATAAATCTATAGCGTATAAAATTTGTCTAAAATAATCTCTTTGACATTTACATGATCACTCATAAAATAAAGTATACTATTATTCATACTATAAACATCGAATCAACTTAAGTGTGGTTTATTTATAAACTAATTTCGAAAGAACCACAGGGCTCAACAATAAGGACTGCCCGATGGCCCGGGGCCAGCATGTGAGATGCTCGGGACAGTAGACAGGATCGTTACTGGCCCGATCGGGCCCCTCCTCTGACAAAAACAGTCAGAATCGAGAAACAGTTTGTGTTTTTAAGCCTTTAAATGCTACCTTTTCGGTTCCTCTTTTCTGATTGGATGTTGTGAGCACATTATTTTTTTCGTAACAACCAGTACAGCGAAGAGACAGCAATATGGCGGCAACATCAAGTGATGATGCTAAAGGAAAACATTTGTTTCTAACGTCTTGGAAGCAGACATTTATGAGGGTACGCCACGACGTGATGTTTTGTACAGCTTGCTGCAGTTTGGCAGGTCAGCCATCTTTTGTTTTGCAATAAAATACCTGCACATTTTGCTACTTTTGTGTGCAAAACACATGTTTGAATGTTGCTCATTACACATTTATTAACATTTTATAAATAATTAAATTCTAGATTTACGAACATTTTGACACATTTCTTTTCTAAATTTGTGGCTAAGGAATAACTATTAACTTTTTTTTGGTAGGGCCAGTGAAAATATTGGCAGGGCAAGTAAAAATTTGAACCACTGGTCCGATCGGGCCAGTAGAAAAAATCCTCAGCGTTGAACCCTGAACCACGTGATTATGACTAAACACGGCTGGTACAGCGTCAGATCCGTATATTCCACCAATCAAATGAATAATGACACACTATAAAAAAACAGAGTTTTTCACTCCAGTCATCTTCATCTTAAAGAACCCGCTTCCACATCTACTCCTCCCCTTCTCTGATGGGGCGGCACGGAGGCCCAGTGGTTGACACTGTTGCCTAACAGCAAGATGGCTGCTGGTTCGGGCCCTTACCAAGCCGATCAGCGTTTCTGTGTGGAGTTGGCATGTTCTCTCTGAGTTTGCGTGGGTTTGCCCTAGGTTTCCTGGTTTCCTCCCACCATCCAAAGACATACACCATGAGTAAATTGGCTGCTTCAAAATAGCATCTTAAGCACTTCTTAGCCAGATATATCACAACACGTTCACAAGCACAGTAGTTCTCGAAACCTACTGGAGGGAGCCCCGGGGTCAAGGATATTCTGAGCTCAGTGCTCTCTCCTGGGAGAGCATGCCAAACAAAATCATCACTTCCGGTGCCAAATATCAAAAAGAAAATGTGTATTTGTTCTGGTAGGAGAAGTTACTGTGCCCATTTTTATTATATAACAAATGACCTGTGCCTCAGAAGACTAAGATGAAAGTCAATGAATGTATGGTGGCCTTTGAAGGCGTGAGATGCTCTTTGGGATGGCAAACTTTATGTGCATTTTGGCATTTCCTTCGGGCATTTTTAGAGACTTAATCTCTGTATAAAGGAGTTTGAACATGAAGGAGTTTAAGGTAAATAACAGACTCACCTTTGACAAAAATCAAGAAATGTTTGTCCCATGGCTCTTTGCTGCTGTTGATCTTTAGTGTATAAAGTCCAGTGTGCTCAGGTCTGGTGTTCTTGATGGTCAGAGATCCAGTCTTGCCATCCACCATCAGTCTGCCTTTGAATCTCCCACCTCCAACATCATATTTACGGATCTCTCTGCTCCTTCCCTCGATTTCGGCTAGAAGTGTGTTTTCTTTGTACAGCCACTGTATCTGGTCTTTTTTACCAATTTCAACATGAGCCTCTAGCTTGACAGGATCTCCCTCCATCACTGACACTTTCTCGACTTTGTTGCAAAAGTGCAGAAAAAAGAAATGAGATTGTTAACTTTGCAAATGGAAAAATATCTATCTATCTATCTATCTATCTATCTATCTATCTATCTATCTATCTATCTATCTATCTATCTATCTATCTATCTATCTATCTATCTATCTATCTATCTATCTATCTATCTATCTATCTATCTATCTATCTATCTATCTATCTCTCTGTCTGTCTGTCTGTCTGTCTGTCTGTCTATCTATCTATCTATCTATCTATCTATCTATCAAACAGAGCAAGGAAATTTTCACAGCAGGTCTGATAATATTTTTTTTCTTCCGGAGAAAGTTGTATTTGTTTTATTTCAGCTACAATAAAAGCATTTTTAATTTTTTATACACCATTTTAAGGACAAAATTATTAGCCGCTTTAGGCAAAAAAAATGTTCAATAGTCTAGAGAACAACCCATTATTATACAATAACTTGCCTAATTACCCTAACCTGCCTAGTTAACCTAATTAACCTAGTTAACCCTTTAAATGTCACTTCAAGCTGCATAGAAGTGTACTCACAGTTTACCAGCACTTTGAAGGTCTTGCATAAGGTTCCCCTGCTGCTGTTGCTGATCTGTAGTTTGTACAGTCCTGTGTGATAGTTTTTGATGTCTGTGATGGTCAGAGATCCAGTCTTCCTGTCAAGGTTCAGTCTATTTTTAAATCTTGCATCAGTACCATCGAATGTCTTTGTGGTCTTTTGCAACTGAGCTATGAGACTGTCTTCATCTCCAAACATCCACAGGATCAGATCGTCTTTCTGTGTTTCAGTGTCAGGGTCTAAAGTGACAGAACTTCCCTCCGTCACTGATTTTACATCCTCTTCATTTTGAACCGAAGCACATAAAAATAGAGAAATACATAGACAGATTTCATTTAGATGCTCAGGAGTCAGGACTGAACAAAAAAACAATGAATTGATTCAATGAGTTTTGTTGTAGTTAATTAAAATATATCAAATAAACAGCTCAGTGATGCTAGAATATGAAAAATCAGGGGAAAGAACTACAATCCCATGACATCACATAAAAAAAATCGCATTAAACTATGGAGAAATATTAAGTTGTTGGCTGTGTGTGGTAAAACATAACTATAATCTGAAATTTGCTGGGTTGTTTTAACTTAATGTTGGCTAAAACATAGACAACCTCAATGTTGAGTAATTTTTTTATGATACTTTATTTATTTGTTATTTATTTACATTTTAAATTACACTTTTTTTAACCCAGTGGTTGGGTTTGTGTATATTTATTCTACGTTGGGTTACTACAACTGAGAATTTATTTCTGTGTTTCTCTGTGTGTGTACTAGTAAATATTCACCTAAAGGTATGTGGTTATAAGAGTTTTAAAACAGGTATGTAAAAATGTGCCGTTCATTTGTTTGGTAAACCATAAGATAAGGTCATCTAACAAAGGCAAAAAATCATGCTATACAGTATTATTTCTTTTTCCCACAAGATGTTTTGAGCTGAACAGTAACTACTAACATATTAATATTGCTAAATGTTGACAGCAATTATGTTTCAAGGCATGTGATTGGCTGTTTGATCTGCCTTCATGTGTTCATGACAGTCTAACCCTGTTAATATATAATTAGCTGCTCCCGACCAGGTTTTAACTAACAGAACTGTAGCTATGACAAAAACTTTAATATAAATTTTGAGTGAAAATATCCTGGTTCATGTCAAATCACTAATAACCAAATCCAGCTAAATGAGTAATCCACATATGAAGAAAGAACCCCTGAGCTTCACTTCTGAGTTTTTAACACTGACTCTTATTTAAAGACTTGAGATACTCACGTATGAGAGTAAGAATGAATGTTTGGTATGAGGTCCCAGTGCTGCTGATGATCTTTAGTTTATAGACTCCAACATGTTCGCTTGCTGTTTTTGTTATCGTTACAGTTCCAGTTGTAGAGTCAAGCCTCAGCCTGTCTCTGAATCTCCCATCAGCACAATCACCGGTAGAGATCTCTCTGGTATTTCCATTGACTCCAGCGATAAGAGTCTCTTGCGGTCCAAACGTCCACAGTATCTGATCGTCTCTCTGAATTACAGCATCAGGCTTTAGGGTGACAGATTCTCCTACCTTCACAGACACTTTCTTTGTTTCATCTGTCAGCACATAAACATGGTCAATTTGTGGATAAAAAACACAAGACATGACCAGGGCAAACAAAAACAAAAACAAGTGCTGCGTCCGAAACCGCCTACTACTCAGTAGGTACTGCATTTGAATTTAAACGTACTACTCGGCTGTTTGAAAAGTATGCTCTATACAGTATGAATGTGAAAAGTATGAATGGAATTCGGACTTACTACATCCGCCATTTTGTCATGGTCATGTGACCTACCTGCGTTAATGGCCTCGCTTTACTCCCATTCATGAATTCGCTCGCGTGGCATCATGGGACAGCACAGCGTGCATGGAATGCGCACTCTAGAATCTCACCGGAAGTAGTAATCCGGGTACTTCTCGCATACTGATTTTCGAATTCTATGAATTCGGACATACTACTCGGCTCCCATACTGATTTTAGCGTATTTTATAGTATGGAAGTATGCGGTTTCGGACGCAGCCAAAATAACCAAGTTGAGCAGGCAAAGCAGATCAACAAACCAAATACATCAAAGCAAACTAGGCATGTGATGAAAATAAAATAAAGGTCCAAGATGCAAACTTGGGTGAAAACCAAAATTGCCTTTTTACTTCATAGAAATGTTTTGTTTGTACGTTATTTGAGTAGACTTTGCTATTTCGTTAAGCATGTGCAGTTTATCCATTGATAAGTATATGTGTACATAACCGGAAAAACCCCAGAGCAGTATATTGAGCTATTTTGAACTTGGCCATAATGCACACTGCTCTTGTTCTTTGGTTAGTGCAGCAACAAACCAACATTGCATGGCTCAATTCATTGAAATACATGGATTTCATAGCACTGCGCTTTCTATGTCAAGTGTAAAAGCCTCTTCACATTGTGTGATTACTAGGCTGGAGGGTGTTACCACGACTGGGGTGGAGTGACAGGAGACAACAGGAGGTAAGATCCAATATGCAGTTTATTCAAAGTCAGGCAAGCAGTGGTCATCAGGTGCAAACAGGTATCTATAGACAGTCCAGAATCGTAGTCGATATAAACAGGCAGAAGGTCGAAAGGCAGGCGGCTAAACAGGATAAGTGGAATACAAGGCTAGGGTCTAAACACAGAGAAACAAGACAGGGAAACGCGTTGTAATGTTACACAGGAAAAACAAGACTCGGCCAACTGGTAGCGTGAGAGAGTGGCTTATGAATGGGGTGGAATCAGTCTGTGAACAAGGTCCAGCTGGTGATGCAATCAGGATAGATGACTGAGCAGGCGTGTGTGTCTGGGAGCAGTGCATGTATGAAAATGTAGTCCTGGGAAATGCGGAAATATAGTCATGAGAGTTCGTGTGAGAACCAGCGATCTCTGGAAAGCGATCGCTGGTTGTGTGACAGAGGGAGAGTAAAATTAACGCGCCGAACAACACAGAATAGCCCTTTTTCAGCTCAAATATTCCACTTTTTTTTGTTTTTAACCCAAAAACTCAAACTACTACTCACATTACTACTCTAAACAAACTTCAATAGAGCTGGTGTTAAAAATGGCCTATATGCTAACAATGATAAAACTTTACAATAGCATGTTTTAATACTTACACATCTGACTTTGTTGATCAGAGATCTCTCCTTTTTGCACCTCAGCTTTATAGCAGCACATAGAAAGAAAGGTTTTATAAATACTTGGAAATTTAAAACCAATCAAGAACTTATTTCAAACATACAATATACTGTAGCTTTGGACATAATTAATAAGCTGCATTAAAAATACTTGATTTATAAAAATAATATTGCACATTTGTAATATTAAATTCAACATTATAATTATTAACTATATACAGGGCTTGACATTAACACCCGCCAAATGCGTGAAGATTTCGCCTGGGGCGGGTTAGACAGACACCCCCACTAGCCATGTTGGCTGTTGAAAATAGTTTATTTAAATGTCAGTACTGCTTTGTCACTAAATATTAGAATTTTAGTTTAAGACTGTTTGTCAATATGCGTGCAAATGTGATCTTACAATCAAGAAACAGCACGACTGATAAGTGTTCGCGCGAGCAAAAGATAGCAGGTGAATATCGAATAATCAAAAGGTGCGATTGGTTCTCTTTGAAATAGACTGGTAAAAAGGAGTGCTCATGCATGCACAGTCCTGCTACTTTTAAGAGCTTGAGACTTTTTGTAAGCAGCAATAGTTGCCGCTTTCGCTTTAACCATTCTTTGAACAGATTATTAATGAGCCTAACTTTAACTTTTTGCATGCGATTATTCTCTCATTATTGCACATGGTATGTTTTTCATTTGCTTACAGTTATTTTTGTTAATGCCTAAGTTATCACCATTGATGATAACATTGCTTTAATGGGAGATTAACACTCCATTTAGATATAGTTAACTGTTGATCTGCTACCTTTAGCTTGGACAGACTGCAGTGTATAGTTTTAGATACAATAAGTTAAATCCTAAAAAGTCCTAAAAAGTCATGTGAAATAAAATTGCAATGCGGCACTATGAAACCACAACCTATTTGCTCATACTCATCAAGCAAGGTCACAAAACACACACACACACACACACACACACACACACACACACACACACACACACACACACACAAAAAAAAAAACTTGTAGTATGTGGGCATAACACAAAATTTAAATCTTGTTCTTTGGTCAGTGCAGCAACAAACCAACATTGCATGGCTCAATTCATTGAAATACATGGATTTCATAGCACTGCGCTTTCTATGTCAAGTGTAAAAGCCTCTTCACATTGTGTGATTACTAGGCTGGAGGGTGTTACCACGACTGGGGTGGAGTGACAGGAGACAACAGGAGGTAAGATCCAATATGCAGTTTATTCAAAGTCAGGCAAGCAGTGGTCATCAGGTGCAAACAGGTATCTATAGACAGTCCAGAATCGTAGTCGATATAAACAGGCAGAAGGTCGAAAGGCAGGCGGCTAAACAGGATAAGTGGAATACAAGGCTAGGGTCTAAACACAGAGAAACAAGACAGGGAAACGCGTTGTAATGTTACACAGGGAAAACAAGACTCGGCCAACTGGTAGCGTGAGAGAGTGGCTTATGAATGGGGTGGAATCAGTCTGTGAACAAGGTCCAGCTGGTGATGCAATCAGGATAGATGACTGAGCAGGCGTGTGTGTCTGGGAGCAGTGCATGTATAAAAATGTAGTCCTGGGAAATGTGGAAATGTAGTCATGAGAGTTCGTGTGAGAACCAGCGATCGTCATGAGAGTTCGTGTGAGAACAAGCGATCGCTGGTTGTGTGACAGAGGGAGAGTAAAATTAACGCGCCGAACAACACAGAATAGCCCTTTTTCAGCTCAAATATTCCACTTTTTTTTTGTTTTTAACCCCAAAACTCAAACTACTACTCACATTACTACTCTAAACAAACTTCAATAGAGCGGGTGTTAAAAATGGCCTTTATGCTAACAATGATAAAACTTTACAATAGCATGTTTTAATACTTACACATCTGACTTTGTGGATCAGAGATCTCTCCTTTTTGCACCTCCGCTTTATAGCAGCAAATAGAAAGAAAAGTTTTATAAATACTTGGAAATTTAAACCAATCAAGAACGTATTTCAAACATGCAATATACTGTAGCTTTGGACATAATTAATAAGCTGCATTAAAATACTTGATTTATAAAAATAATATTGCACATTTGTAATAGTAAACTCAACATTATAATTATTAACTATATACAGGGCTTGACATTAACACCCGCCAAATGCGTGAAGATTTCGCCTGGGGCGGGTTAGACAGACACCCCCACTAGCCATGTTGGCTGTTGAAAATGGTTTATTTAAATGTCAGTACTGTTTGGTCACTAAAGATTAGAATTTTAGTTTAAGACTGTTTGTCAATATGCGTGCAAATGTGATCTTACAATCAAGAAACAGCACGACTGATAAGTGTTCGCGCGAGCAAAAGAAAGCAGGTGAATATCGAATAATCAAAAGGTGCGATTGGTTCTCTTTGAAATAGACTGGTAAAAAGGAGTACTAATGCATGCAGAGTTCTGCCATTTTCAAGAGCTTGAGACTTTTTGTAAGCAGCAATAGTTGCCGCTTTCGCTTTAACCATTCTTTGAACAGATTATTAATGAGCCTAACTTTAACTTTTTGCATGCGATAACCCTTTCATTATTGCACATGGTATGTTTTTCATTTGCTTACAGTTATTTTTGTTAATGCCTAAGTTATCACCATTTACGATAACATTGCTTTAATGGGAGATTAACACTCCATTTAGATATAGTTAACTGTTGGTCTGCTACCTTTAGCTTGGACAGACTGCAGTGTATAGTTTTAGATACAATAAGGTAAATCCTAAAAAGTCCTAAAAAGTCATGTGAAATAAATCTAACTGCAATGCGGCACTATGAAACCACAACCTATTTGCTCATACTCATCAAGCAAGGTCACAAAACACACACAAACACACACACACACACAAAATTGTATGTGGGCATAACACACAATTTAAATCAGCTAATTTTAACATGCCAAAGTCATATTTATGCACATTAAATCTGTTTTCTCAAGAACAAACTTGTGGCTAGTGAAAATTGCGAGTGGCTAGTACTGTCGGAAAACTACTAGCCACAGTGGCTGGTGATCAAAAAAGTTAACGTCAAGCTCTGACTATATATGGAATAATGCATTATACTTTTAAAACTCTTCTTTAGCACACTCATTTTTCTTCTGTTGTCTCAACTTACATTTTTTATCAAGACATTTGTGGCGATGGTAAAACACAAAAGCAGCAACTCCTGCAAGCACTAGCAGAAGGATGACGACAGATATTCCTGCCGCAGCACCTGGAGACAAACCTGAACCTGATCAAGAAAAACAGTCAGAAATAAACACCATAAACATCCACTACTGTAGATCTGGAAGGTTAAACTTTGTTAATGATCCTTGACTAATTACATGTAAAATATTTGAGAACACAATTATTTGTATAATATGATTAAGAATACTATTTGATCTTTAAGTACTAGGTGTAGTGAAGTTCTTAACTTTAATTCAAATTGCACATTTTCAGCTCCAGGTAACATCCCAGACACTATTCCTACAGGCCATAGAGCATGTGGAGGTTGTGGATCAACAATAAGAACTACTTGGCCCAGAGTAAGTTCCTTGACCTCACGCTCCTAGGTTCTCCCGAAATGAGGAGCACTCAGTGGGTTACTTGGTCACTGAGGAACTCTTAAAGGAGATGGACAGCCCTTCAAGCTCCATGTGACACTGCTGAGTTGTCTGTAAGGAAAGCAATTTAGTGGTCCCAGTTAACTTGAGCTGCCATACTGCTGGCTATTGTCCTCTCTGACCTGTCTTTAAGGACTGCGTAAGTTTCCATAGTGCGGTGACCATGGTGGAGAAGGACTTTGACCATTTTCAGCATGATCTTTGGCGAACGATTAGGTTTGTCCAGGTAAGCCTTAGTGGATGGCATGATCACCATAAGTACAGCCTCTGGCGTGTCATAAATTGAGTCATATAGAACTGTCATTAATAGAGTCAGGTTAAGTTCTTTGCAGACCTTACATGAGCACTTAAGGTTACAGGTCTTTACATGGGTCCTACCACATCTCCAGCAACCTTTTTCCTTCTTATTCCAAGTGACAATTTAAGCTGTGGTCAACTTTATGAACTGGTAACAAGAGTTGACATAATGGTCCCTGTTGTCACAATGGGGACAGCATGGCTTTAGCTTTGTACCGAGTTGCAGATCCAAAGGGATGTGTACCTCTCTTATTGGCCAAGAGTACTGGTGTTGCTCCCTCCTTAGAGCGAGTAGACATTGTAACCCTACCATGGGACTTGGATAATTCACTCTGGAACAAGGTTGCCGCTTGGTTGAAGATGCATTTTTCTTGACACTTGGTCTCTAACCAGGTGGCTAAATCAGGAAGTGTGTAGGTCCTGTCAATATCTGTCTGAAGAATAACCCTGCTCAAGCAGTACTCAACGAAACCATCATGATACGCAGATGGCAGCTTACTTACAAAAAATCAACATGAGAGCCACTCGAGCTCGTAACCATTCTGGCCCTCAAGAGAATTTAGCATGCACACTAATGACTGAACAGATAAGGGTAAGGTGTCAAAAGCATTCGCATCACCCATTCTTATTGGTGGAGTGCTCATCATGACACCTAATTCTGACTGGACAAGCTGTTGTGGCTGACCATACTTGTCTTGGGGAGCCTGCAGTGCAGCTAAATAAGGACGAGGATGAGACATGTAGGCTTAACAAGACATGGTACTTGTACTGCTCGCTGAGATGGCTGTGATTAGTCAACAAATGGTCCAACACTAATTTTAACAGAGCAAAGTCACACTTTTCAAACACTGGTTACCTAGGTTGTGGGATGCCACAGGCAGATGCAAACAGTAGCTCTGTACCCGTATGTGCAGACTGACTACCATGCAGAAATGGTGGTGGCTGCACATAGCTAAAGTCGGTAGGTTGCAAAACTGGTGCCAGGTAAATGGAGACTCTTTCTAGAGCTGCGTCCCAAATGGCACACTATACACTATGCACTATGTACTTATGCAATTACACACTCAACAAGATAGTATATGCATGTAGTGTCCGTCCCAAGTGGCACACTAATGGTTTTTTACTAAGCGGAAATTCAAACCGTTTCCCTGATGACGTTTGACGGTTGCCAAATCAGTGAAATAAACAACCAAATTATCAAATAATACCTGCAGTGAGTATTGCCGCATTCACCATCGGGAGGCGCTATAATCACTCTCGTAGGAGAATTTTGCTTTCACCATCCAAAATAAATAAAGTTATTCAACATGTGCGCCCGATACCTCCGCCCCTTCCGCTGCACGAGCAAACCAGCGGTCGTTGAGTGTGTGAAGTGTCCATCATTACACACTTCATTTTAGCGGCTAAATGAGTGCATCATCCGGGTTATTAAAGTGCACTTATTATTTTATTGAGTTTTCAGTGTGAACACACTACTTACACTATTTATACTACAAAATGGCGTAGAATAGTGCATAAGTATGCGATTTGGGACGCAGCTTACGACAGGCTTTCTGACACAAAGGGATCTATTTTGACAGTCCATGGGCAGAGCGCAAAACGCAGGGCGCAAACGCTTTCAGGGCGTGTCAGAATGCATTTTTGCTAATTTAAGGACGGGAAAATCCGCTTTGTGCCATGGCGCATGGTCTAAAAGGGTTGAGTTTATTTTCTTAATGAGTTATAGATGTGTTTTGAGAATAAACCAATTAGAGTCTCATGTCCCATTCCCTTTAAGAGCAGCTGCGTCGCGCCATAAGCGCATTTTGATGTAAAGTAAGTTCACTTTCGCTTTTGCTCTCGTGGATAGGGAAACCTTTACGCACAGACATCAATTAGCCTGTAAAGAATTAATTTTGTTTGTTAAGCGCAAAGATTTGTTTAAAAACTATTTCTAAATTCAGTTCTAATTTCTAGCAAACGAATAAATGAACAATAATAACGAAGTGTGCTCAAAATACTGAGTTATTTACAAATACACCTGCCATGTCCCATATGGTCTAAAATTTGACAGGTGGACAAATTTAAGCCTGTTTTTGATAAAACAAATATAAATATGGATATAATCAATAATACTGCTAATAATAATAACATTATACAAAAGCAAATTGAATGAACTGAAAAAGGCAGTGGTTTTTAAATCTTCATGTAGGCTAGAAATTAATATGTTTTGTAATATTTTAATCATTTATATTTATATCCTGTATACATCCTTATTATATATATATATTGTATATATATAATATATAAACTGTGTAAGCCAGGCGCACTTTGCGCCAGACAATAGACCGACTTTGTTCTGTTCTAAAGATCAGACTATTTACAGTTTCTCAAAATAGCAACGCGCCAAAACACGCCTGCTTTTTTAGACCAGAACGCCTGTGGGCGCACATTTGAGCGCAAATGCATTTGCTATTTAAACAGCGTGGCTCAACACCTCAAAATGACCCTTGCGCCGAGTAGCAAAGTAGCAAAAGAGTATTGCGCTGCGCCTTGCGCCACATTGCGCCGGGTGTATGATAGAGCCCTAAATGTCTGTAATTTTGGAATGATCAATTTGTCGTCATTCATTGTAAATTACAGACATCTAGTGTTTTTATGTGATTTAAGATTGCCCTCCATTTGCAGGGGCTGTAGATTAAAGAACTTCACACTGTATTCCATTTTGGTTTCCATGGTGGGTCATCAAGCTTTTGGAATTCTGTCAGTTACATACTAGTTTCTGTACATTCTAAACCTATTGTGTGTGATGACACTCCCAGAGGCTTAGAAATACCAATCTTACATGTGGAAGCCAATACAGTCTGTTTCTCTTAATAGGACAGGTATTAATTAAACTGTAAAGTACTTTTATTGACTGCCATTTTACAAATCATCAAAGACATCAAAAACGTAAAAAAAGTATATGCTTACCATTGACAGTAACGTTGAATGACCACTTTAAAGTCTCACTGTCATAGTTGATCTCTGCTTTATAAAGTCCAGTGTCTGTGGTTTTGATGTCCATGATGGTCAGAGATCCAGTCTGATTGTTCAGCTTCAGTCTGTCTCTGAATCTATCATTGTAATATATATCATTTTCATTAAATTCAGCAATGAGTTGAGAGAACCTACTATCATTTTCAAACCTCCACAGTATCCGAGTGATTTTCTTTATATCAGTATTATTAGTGTTAAGAGTCACAGTCTGTCCCTCCATCACTGACACATCTGTGTCAGCACCAAACACACCTGCAGAACAAACAGAAACAGCATCTCAGAGATTGAAACACTGCTGGGAATGTTAGTGAGAAATCATTTAAAGAGAGAATTTAGTCGTGCCTTATTAAAATAATTAACTATTTAAATTATTCAGCATTAAAATAAAGAACAACCAGTCTGCCTGACAAAGATTGAGATAAAGTTGGTTTTATATATTCACACATTCAGACTTTCTCATTAATAATATAAGTTCAGAAAAGTATTCTTTGTGAATTCTAAATAGTGAAATCATATTAGCAGCAAATGACTGTCGAAATACAATTTTTTTTTCCACAAATAAATAGTGCTGGGTTGTTTTCAAGTCATACTTATATGTTATTTCAAACTGAATTTTCAAAGTAAACAATACACAGTAAGGAACATGTCACAAGTTGTCACTGAATAAATGTGCAAATATAAAACCAACTTTACCTCAATTTGACAAAGTAGGATTCCATACAAATAATCCATGCACGCAGTTAAACTGTAAGTTTGGCTTTCTTTATTTTTATCCTTCATGTACAAAGTGTTCAGTTACACGAATGTGCCAATAGATGACAGTATATGACTGGAAATAGCAATGGAAAATGGAATGTTCTCCACTGCCATTTAATTTAGTTAGCGTTACATTGCTGTAAATCACGTCTTCGAGACGGAGTGAAGATTGTTCCTAATGTTTTTTATAATTGGTGCTTATTGTGTGCATTATCGACAAGTAAGTAATCTATAAATGTTAATGCTAGACTTATTATAATTATGTAGCTGGGAAATGCTTTCCTTATATTTTTAATGCTATGAGAATGACTAATTTTGTATTTTCTACATTCATTTGTAGGAAACCACACACACCTGCACACCAATTATAAATGCCCAAACATTTGTAAGTTTCACATTCATTAATCAGATGTGTTTCTTGGAAAACTGGACAGTTGCAGCTCTTTTAACTGAAAGAGCATGGCTAGAAAGTGGGAGCTAGTGTAACGCACACAATATCAATTGCAAATACTTCATGAAAAGTTGAGTTATATTCAGTTACAGATCTCAAATTAGGCATGACAAAAGGAGTCTATTAAAAGAATTAAGTCTTCTAAAGGAGGTCAAGTCTTCTCATTTATGGCTCCTAAACTCTCGAATAGCCTTCCTGATAATGTCCACATAATGGTATGATACTTGAGTGTGCTCCATGCAGGTGAGTGGGCTTGACAAACCACCTGTAGGACACACTCCTCCTGTCTTAATGCACCTGACAATTTGTTAGAAGCACATGCTTTACATGTTGGTTTATATGTTTGTTTATATAACTTCTGTTTTCATTTATAGACCTTTTTGCATTTCGTGTTTAAACACACTATGAACAGCAGCTACGCTAATTATTTTATTTAATCTCCATTTCCACCTGGAGATACTCATACAGACGCCCCTAGAGATTAATCACCACTGATGCGATCCAAGACCTGTGAAGAAATGATGCCAAGGGATACATAATTCTGGACCAGGCTATATCCTTAGCTAATGCTGCGGAGGTCATTGAGGAGTGGAAACACCCTCCCAACTCTGAAGTATAGGGGCGGCAGCATGAAGTTGTGGGGCTAAGAGACTGGTCCACTTCACAGCATAGATGGCATCATGAAGAAAGAACATTATGTAGAAATACTGAAGCAACATCTCAAGACATCAGCCAGAAAATTAAAACTTGGCCACAAATGGGTCTTCCAAACAGACCATGACCCTAAGCATACTGCCAAATTAGTTAAAACGTGCTTTAAGGACAACAGAGTGAATGTTTTTGGAGTGGCCATCACAAATCCAATAGAAAATTTGTGGGCACAGTTGAAAAAGCTTGTGCGAGCAAGACAGCCAACAAATCTGACTCGTTTACACCAATTCTGTCATGAGGAATGGGCCAAAATTCAAACTATTTTGAGAAGCTTGTGGAAGGATACCCAAAACATTTGACCAAAGTTATACAGTTTAAAAGCAAAGCTAAAAAATACAAAGGAAATGTATGTAAACTTTTGACTGGCTAGAAATTAATAAAAAATTAAAAATAAAATCTCTTATTATTCTGGCATTTAGCAAATGTAAATCATTTAGGTAATCCTAACGGACCAAAAATAGTAAACATTTAGTATGATTTACCATCAGACACTTTTTTGTTTTTTAAAAATGGTTATGTGACTTTTTTACGGATTATGTAAACTTCTGGTTTCAACTATTTTTAAAAAGTAGATTACTTTAATTACAAGTAGCCTACTTCCTTTAAAAAAGAAATCTGATTATGCAATGTAGATGACAATCTTTACTACCCAACTCTAATGTAAGGCACCATATGGTGCAGGAAAAAGGTGGCTAATATTATTACCTTTGTTGGTTTAATATGCTACAATTTAATGTACAAGAGTTTTTCAAATGCTGTTTTCCATCAATAAAACATCAAAAACACTTTAAAAGGTCATCGTAAAACCGAAAGCAGACCTAATAATGAATGAAGAAACCGCACTTACCACATGTTGGTAGTAAAAACAGGATTCCTAAAACAATCTTCATATTGTTGCTGTTTCCAGCTAAATCGGATTTCTAAAAACAAAATCTGGAGATTTGTGAAGAGATGTTTACTAAATGAATCAATTTGATGAAAGAATAAGTTTGTTTAAAATATTGAGTCTGTTCTTCTTCTTTAATGTTGGCAAAATCTGAGTCTAAAGCGCAGTTTGTTTGGACGAATCGTTTTCGTGAACCGGTTCTTTAAAGTGAACAGTTCACCAAACACGGACTGAATCGTTCAAAACAATCGGTCGCGTCAATCAATACTCACAGTTTGCTCAATTTGAGACATACCTGACAGTCCCTTGGACTCAGAAAAAAACTAATTCTCAGAGAATATGCTAGTCTAACTTGAAGTAAGACACACAATGCTGAAAGAATTGATGAAGTGATTAATTTCTTTCAGACTGAGATACGAAGCATGCGCCGAACAAACATGCAACAGCTACAAGGGGGCGAATTTGGGGGACGGAGACCCGGGGGGATTTCCGGAGCCAGTCCTTATGTCACTGCCGTTTGCATTTATCCAGCGATCACTTCTGTTTCTGTATAGGGAAAATACAGAGTAGAATCCCGGTTAAGAAAAAAGGGGCATTTGAACGTCTCTCGTTTATATCCTACGTGAAAAACGGGACAAGAAATCATAAATGTTTGCAAGGCTGTATTTGATTTAAAAAAGCTACACAACGTTAAATTATAAATGCATAAAACTATTTCATCATATTTTAAAATGTCATTTATTCTTACATAATCATTCACCAATCATTCTAATTTACTGATTTGGTGTAAAGGAAAAGTGACAAAAAAGTGATCGAAGGATCAAAGCAGTAGCGAAAAAATAAGGATTTTTATTTTTTTTTTACAAGACAAAGATTACAGTACCAACACAGGAAAATAATTTTCCACTATAGAGCCTTTCTAAAGATGAAAATTAGAGAGACGAATGTTGTAGTTAATTATGAAAGTGCAGACGACTGCTGTTGATGTATAGTAAGTAACTAACACAAAATCATATGTATGCCTAAATTTGTGAGGTTGTAATAGATACTTGCTGTGCCCTTAAATGGACACTTGAGGGCATCCTCTCTCTCTCTCTCTCTCTCTCTCTCTCTCTCTCTCTCTCTCTCTCTCTCTCTCTCTCTCTCTCTCTCTCAATTCAATTCAATAATTGCTTTATTGGCATGACACATGTATTGCTAAAGCATTTATAACGTTTACATAAAAAGTAACATATATATATATATTGAAAACACAGTTACACACAATAGATAGTAGTAGTAGTAAAAAAAAAAAAAGATATTTCATTTATTCATTTTCTTTTCCGCTCAGTCCTATTCTTAATCAGGGGTCAACACAGCGAAATGAACCGGCAACTTATCCACCATGTTCTACACAGTGGATGCCCTTCTCGCTGCAACCCATTACTGGGAAACACCCATACACACTCAATCACACAAACTACAGCCAGTTTGGTTTACCAAATTCAACTATAGTGCATGTATTTGGACTTGTGTAATATATATATATGCAGCTGAAGTCAGAATTATTAGCCCCCCTGTATTAGTAGCCCCCCTGCTTATTTTTTCCCTCATTTTCTGTTTAGCAGAGATTTTTTTCAACACATTTCTAAACATAATAGTTTTAATAACTCATTTCTAATAACTGATTTATTTTATCTTTGCCATGATGACAGTAAATAATATTTGACTAGAAATTTTTCAAGACACTTCTATACAGCTTAAAGTGACATTTAAAGGCGTAACTAGGTTAATTAGGTTAACTAGGCAGGTTAGAGTAATTAGGCAAGTTGGTTTGTTAAAGAGGCTAATAATTTTCTTTAAAATGGCTTTTAAAAATTTTAAAACTGCTTTTATTCTAACCGAAATAAAATAATTAAGACTTTCTCCGGAAGAAAAAACACTATCAGACATACTGTGGAAATTTCCTTGCTCTGTTAAACATCATTTGTGAAATAATTAAAAAAGATTCAAAGGTGGGTTAATAATTCAACTGTATATATATACATATAGATAGATAGATAGATAGATAGATAGATAGATAGATAGATAGATAGATAGATAGATAGATAGATAGATATGTAATAATTATATTGTTATTAATTATTTAATATATATACATATATATAATATATAATAATTATATAATGTTTTTATTCAATGTATCATGCTGTTATTCAATATATTATGTTATTATTCAATATATCATATTATTCATACAAATTAATAAAAATATATCAGAATAAACTTTACATTTAACTATCAACATTAATAATAATATCTTATTATTCTATAATAATATATCTATAATAATTATTATATTTACAATGATTCATTTATAATAATATAATTCTCTCTCTCTCTCTCTATCTCTCTCTCTCTCTCTCTCTCTCTCTCTCTCTCTCTCTCTCTCTCTCTCTCTCTCTCTCTCTCTTTGTGTGTGTGTGTGTGTGTGTGTGTGCTTGCCTGAAATATCACAATTTAGAAACACTTCAAAGAATTCATGACTAAATAAGACCAGGCAAGAAAACACAGAGATTCTTAACAGGAGATGTTGTTTTTCACATCACTTTCATATCCCTTTTTAGTCTGGACCCATTTCTCTGTTTGCCACAACTGATCTCTCGCTTTGTACAGCTGAAATCTTTTATTCTTTTATCTGTTCTGATGCTCAAACTGAAAAAAAAAAATGATTCACCTGATTGTCTTCAATCTGACCCTATTGCAACTATTTGGTGAGTTAAACATTTGTACAACCCTGCTAAAAAACAGCTAAAACTTGCCTATGCTGGTTAGCTTGTCGACCAGCCTGGTTTAAGAGGGTTTTTGTCCGTTTCCAGCCCGGTCTTGGCTGGTCAGGGAGGGAAATGTCCTGCTAAATCCAGCCTGGAAATGGCCAAAACTCCTCTTAAAAGCTCGTACGACCAGCTAACCAGCTTAGGCTGGTTTAACTTGTTTATCAGCAAGGACTGATATTGAAATCAGCGAGTAATTTTACAATATCATCTTCAGGTGTGCATGAATTCAATTTTCTAAAACATTTCATCAAATCGTTTAAATTATTCGTTTTCTTCTCCAGGTGTGTCTGATGCTGTTACAGAGAAACCAGTGATGGATGGAGAATCAGTCACTCTAGAAATACAGAGAGACGGGGACATCGAGTGGAAGTTTGGAGATCGGAACATTCTCATAGCTCAGATCAACAGCAATAAAATCACACTGTATGATGAGGCTCTTGGTGGGGTTTTCAGAGGCAGACTAAAGCTGGATCAGACTGGATCTCTGACCATCAACAACACCAGAATAAAAGACTCTGGGGATTATAAAGCAATCAACACCAGATCAGCACAGCTACTTGTCACATTCAAGCTGACTGTCCATGGTAAATACACTCTGTATGATGTATGTATGTATGTATGTATGTATGTATGTATGTATGTATGTGTATATATATATATATATATATATATATATATATATATATATATATATATATATATATATATATATATATATATATATTTTTTTTTTTTTATACATATATATATATATATATATATATATATATATATATATACATATAATATATAATATTATGTACTTAAAATATTATTTGTTTCTGAAAAAATATATATTTACTGTTCACAGATTCACAAAAAAAATTCTAAAAATGCTGTATTTGGCATGCAAATCAGTAGATGGCGATGACACTTTTTAAAGAAACACCAGGGATGCACTAATATGGATACTTTTGGTCAATACTGATTTAGATTTGGAGGCCAATAACCGATATATTAGCAGATAAATATAAACATTTTTTTATTATTATGTATACCGTGAACAACTGATTTTATTTTAAAAACTTCATAAAAAATTTAACTGATCTTAGAATAGCCTACTCACAGCAAAAAAAGCAATTATTTCAATATTACAAGGCGATTATATAGCCCTACATTTAGAATTTCACATAAGTTGGCTTGACAAAAAAATATATATATATTTTCTTTTTTTCACATAGCAAATTTATATGCAACTTGACGGTTGCATAAAAATAATAAGGTTAATATCAAGACGGGATTTAATATTTAATAGCAAACAAGTTAAATAAATTTATTTCAAATCCAATGAAAATTAAAAAATTCCCTCAAATTCCCTAAAACTTAACATGAACAGAAACTGAGATTATTTTTATTACACTTACCAGCAATATTTCCACCAGTTATTCCTGTGAGATTGCTGGCTTGCACATTAAAACATCTACTTCTGTAAAAAATGTAGGTGTAATCTTTGACTCCATACTCTCTTTTCAGTCCCACATTAAATCTGTCACTAAATCTGCATTCTTTCACTTACGTCCCATTTCACAACTGCGTCCCTTCATCAGTAGCAAGGATGCTGAGACTGTCATCCATGCATTTGTCTCCTCACGCATCGACTACTGTAATGTTTTTTTCATTGGCCTGCCTGCCAGCCTCATCTCTAGATTACAGTATATTGAAAACTCTGCAGCTATAATACTCACTCATACCAAACGTTTGGCTCACATAACCCCAATCTTGTATGATCTTCATTTACTCCCGGTTGCATACCGGATTAAATTCAAAACTCTCCTCCTTGCATTTAGATCCTTAAATAACCTTGCACCCTCCTATCTCTGCAACATGCTTGTCCCCTACACCCTAACTCGCTCTTTACGGTCCGCTGACTCTGGCCTTCTTGCTGTCCCTCGGTACCGCCTCTCTTCAATGGGGGGCAGATCATTTAGTGTTATTGCACCCAAACTCTGGAACTCTCTACCACACTCACCCTGCTCTGCTAATAATATCTCTGAATTCAAATCCTTACTTAAGACTCACTTATTTTCTGAATGCTTCGCTTCTGATCTGCCAAACTGACCACTTAATCTGATCCACCACTACTCTGCTCATATGCCTCTTAGGTCTTGTTTGTGTTATTTAAGTTTGTTATATTTGACCTCATGTATGTTTGTTTATCTTTTTGTTGCATTCCTTGTAAAGTGTCCTTGAGCTCTGGAAAGGCGCTATATAAATAAAAAATTATTATTATTATTATTATTATTATTATTATTATTATAAAAACAAAAAAACTAAGAACTAAAACCAGCTTAAATCTTCTGGAATAAAACATGTTACAGTATAGGCTAATGTACAATTTGACTCTTTATTAGACTCAAGATTCTCTCCTGCTTACACAAAAGTGATTTATCTTTCATTTATATCAGTTATTAATGGCTGATTTAAGTTTTGCCAGCATGCGTTGACTGCTTCATCAAATACACAGAATATAAACATGTTTCATTTACGTTTAATTCGAATGAATGATGAATATGGACATCTTTTCAGAACAGCCAGAAAAGGAGCATTAAGAATTTAGGAATTAAATAATTCCATTTGCATAAATCAAATTATATTAAAAGAAAGTAAAATACAAATACAAATTTGATCTAATTGAATTGTTAGCCTACTGATGATGATGATGATGATGATGATCAAAACAGAAGTCAGAAGTTGGATTCATGTGGTTGCAGAACAGTTATAATAAACCAGGGGTCACCAATCTCGGTCCTGGAGGGCCGGTGTCCCTGCAGGGTTTAGCTCCAACTTGCCTCAACACACCTGGGGTCCGTTCTTCGTACGTGGATTACTCAGTTAGCTGGATTTGCGTATTGACGATTTAACATGATCCAGGATCGTTTCGTTCTTCAAAGCTGATCTGAGAGTTGTTGTCATAGCAACAGTTCTGCTAGGTCAAACCTGATCGGAAGCAGGTTCAATTCATATAAACAGGATTAGATCGGGTCAGTTCAAGCAAAGATAATAGAGAAAGTACCGAATTATGATATTTTCTTACAGTAGTAGTTATATACACTTGGGAAAATAGTTAAAAAAATAACTATATACATAAAGTTATAGTTATTAATAAAATACATAAAGTTATATTAACAAAACTTATGCAATCTGCACCCTTTAAATGAAAGTACAAAGAGAAAATTTATTGAAAAATTGCAGACGCCTTAACCAATATCAAAATGCTTTTGTAAACATCCAGTTATTCCATACAGCGATTAAAAAAAAACGGCTACTGTAATAAAGAAAATATTTTCTAAATGTAGAACTAAATACATTGATTGAAATACATGAATGATCTTGACACATGAAGCCTGCAGTTCACAGCATATGTGGAAAGTTATTATCTTGTCATATTTAACAAACCGTCGACTGCTAATTTGATGTAATTTTGCTCACATGGATAATTGAATATTAATCAGATGATGTCATTACGCTGCTGTTTCGTCAGCCAATCGTTGCATTGCTGATCGTGATTTTGAGGATCGAGATAGATCCTTCACAACACACGCAGCGATCTCAGATCAGTTCATCCAGACACTCTAATCTGATTTACGAACTTGTTTGAAGAACCAAATTAGCCAGAGATCAGTTATCAAGATTAAAAGATCCAGGATCGGCAAAATCATCTAAGATCATTTAAGCGAGGTACAAACACCTGCCTGGGTGTTTCAAGTATACCAAATAAGAGCTGATTAGCTTGTTCAGGTGTGTTTAATTAAGACTGGAGCTAAAATCTGCAGGACACCGGCCCTCCAGGAACAAGTTTGGTGACCACTGTATTAAACGATCAAATTCAGTCAAATTGGCCAGTTTTGTCATTAGTTTCATTTTATGAGATTTATACTTCTCTCAGATTTCATCCAAATTCACCCAATCAAGCTATCATACTATTGCCTTAAAATGTACACTGTTTTTGTGAATAAAACGTTCCTGGAAAATCATTTCACTTCCTGTTTTCTGTGGTCAGTGTAGCTCCTATTAACAAATCTCAATAAAGTTTTTTAAGGCAGACAGTGGATACTTTATTTAAATCTAATATATTCTGTAATGTTTTCTAGCTCCTCCCTCGATTCCAGTCATTTCCACCTACTTATCTCCATGCCCAAATACATCATCAGAGTCCAGATGTGTGCTGCTGTGTTCAGTGGTGAATGTGAGATTTGTGAGTCTCTCCTGGTACAAAGGAAACAGTGTATTGTCCAGCATCAGTGCATCTGACCTCAGCATCAGTCTCTCTCTACCTCTGGAGGTGGAAATTCAGGATAAAAACACCTACAGCTGTGTGGTGAAGAATCCCATCAGCAACCAGACCACACATCTGGACATCAACACACAATGTAAAACATGCTCAGGTATGGCAGTGATGTTACTAACAATTATTAGTCAGCTCCACAATAAATAAGGAAATAATGTAAACATTTTTACACTGCTAACAGTTTAACACTTTATCCCTCATAAGATGGCCTCTGTCGTAATGCTGTCATCCTATTGGCTCTTTCGGCTGTGCTGGGCGTTGCCGTGGTGGCTCTACTGGTTTATGAGTTCAAATCCAGATGTCTTCGAAAGGAGGAGAGTGTGCAGGAAGAAGCTAAACACACCTATACATCTCTAGATTTTACACAGTAAAAAATAAAGGATCACATATACATATATATATATATATATATATATATATATATATATATATATATATATATATATATATATATATATATATATGCCTGATAATTAGATATGGAGCTAACATTAATCAGATTCACTCTATTGAACTGCATCCATGTTAGCACATCACATTTGAAGTGGTAATTTCACAGTAGGAATACACACAGGTTTGAAGACTTATTCTCACCACCTACAGTGCAATTTGGTCAGGTACATACGTGCTAAAATATCAAGGTGAAAGTCATCATAGCTTGTGTAGAATACGCTTAGCTCCCAAACCAACTTAGAGAATAGATAAACGGCGATATTTCTTTTATCACCCGATAAGAGTCTCGCGTTAATGTAGCACGTTAATGCCGATAACGACCCACCACTATATATTGTAAACTGAGCGTGTTTTGTGGATGACAAAAAAGAGCATTGAAGGCACACCAGATTGATTGTCTCGTTATTATGATTTTTTTCTCTACACCATCTCTTTGAAATTGACATTCTCACTTCGGCGCATAAACTTTTAAGGCTGATTAATACTTCTGCGTCAAACACACGCGTATGCTACGGCATTGACGCACAGCCCTACGCCATGGCCGTCGGCGTCGCTGATGTGCACCACTCAAAAAATTTTACTACACGTCGCAATGACGCGTAGCGCAAGCTTTTTGATTGTTCGGCTTGGTAGTGCTCACGAGTCTGGGCGGGACCGAGAGCCGCACGAATGATGCGAGCCCGATGGAGCAATTGTTTACAAGTGTGGAGTCCCATGAAGGAGCTCTGGATGGAAAGTTTTGTTCTGTGTTTACCTCATGGTTAAAGTTGTTGCACGTCCGCCTGTTCCTGCCTCAAAATGAACGAGTTGGAGCCACTTGTGCATCCAGGAAGTGTTCAGGAAAAGCAAAACAGCATTGAAAAATTATACACAGAGGAACATAAACACCTCACTGCCAACTAGCGTTTCGGAAGTGTAATGCGGACCAACAGAGACAGCGTGCAGAAGTATAAATGCACAGCTATGCGCGTTGCATGCGCCGTGGGTTACGCCGGTCACTTGACGCAGAAGTATAAACCAGGTTTAGAAGTGATTAGATCATATGGGATGAGGCCTTCTGAATTTAATGCAGTGTATATCTTCTCACTTTTTCATTGTAACGTCCTGTTTTTTTGTATATTTCAGTTCTTTGTTCATGGCATTTTCTGTTCAGCTTAGTGTATCCTTATCATATTAATCTTTGGGTTAATTGTCTCCACCCCCTTCTCAGCTTGTTTAGTTGTTTTCTTGTGTAGTTATACCCTGTTCTGTTAGCACTTCACTGTCATTAGTTTATGTCACTCCCATGATGTCTGCGTGGTTCACTTGTGTTTTGGTTTGGTTTTAGTTTGTTTAAATATTTGTTTGGCTGCATCTGGATCCTCACCTTTGTTCATTCCCTGCACTGTGCCAGACGTGACAGAACTAATGACCAACCATGGATCCAGCAGCCAAAATCGGCCCAGTAAGCACTCTTTGTGTCATATTCCAACTGTAGAGAAATATGTGGTGGAATTTATTCAGCTTAGCCACCTCCTTCCCCAGAGTGAGACCACTGTTAAAAACTTGTTTTGGAGTGGTCTAGACCCGAACATTATGTTAAGCCTTCCCAAACTGGACACAAACTGGGCTCTGGAAAGAAAAAGAAGAGCAAAACCAAGCTTGACTCACCTGTGAATCTGTTTGCAGCTCCTCGGACGGGCTCCATCAGTCTGGCAACGCCATCTCGTATTCCTGTTGGCATTTTGTGTGTTGCTTCTGATGTGTTTGTGGCTCACGAAATAGTCCGCCATTTGTTTCATGCCGCCTGAGTTTACCGATCAGCCACCGCTGCCTGAGTTCCCCGAATGGCGGGTGCCAGATTATCCTGAATCTGCCTAAAAACAGGCACCAGATCTTCCCAAATCTCTCAAATGGTGGCCGCCACATCTCTCCAAATTCCCTAAATGGTGGGCTCCAGGTCCTTCCGAGTCTCATGAATGCCCTGAGCCACTACCCGAGTCCCACAAATGGCCAGAGCCACCACTTGAGTTCTACAAAAAGCCAGAGCCACCACCTGAGTTCCACGAAAGGCCAGAGCCACCACTTGAGTCCCATGAAAGGCCAGAGCCACCACTTGAGTCCCATGAAAGGCCAGAGCCACCACTTGAGTTCTACAAAAAGCCAGAGCCACCACTTGAGTCCAACGAAAGGCAAGCCACCACTTGAGTACAACAAATAGGCCAAAGCCGCCACTTGAGTTCAACGAATGGCCAGAGCCACCATTTGAGTCCCACGAAAGGCCAGAGCCACCACTTGAGTTCCACGAAAGGCCAGAGCCACCACTTGAGTCCCATGAAAGGCCAGAGCCACCACTTGAGTTCTACAAAAAGCCAGAGCCACCACTTGAGTCCAACGAAAGGCAAGCAACCACTTGAGTACAACAAATAGGCCAAAGCCGCCACTTGAGTTCAACGAATGGCCAGAGCCACCATTTGAGTCCCACGAAAGGCCAGAGCCACCACTTGAGTTCTACAAAAAGCCAGAGCCACCACCCGAGTCCCACGAATGGCCAGAGCCACCACTTGAGTCCCACGAAAGGCCAGAGCCACCACTTGAGTACAACGAATGGCCAGAGTCACCACCTGAGTCCCATGAAAGGCCAGAGCCACCACTTGAGTTCTACAAAAAGCCAGAGCCACCACTTGAGCTTCACGAAAGGCCAGAGCCACCACGAGTCCCACACATGGCCAGAGCCGCCACCTCAGTCATATGAATGGCCGCCAGAGCCATGTGACATTCCAGTGCCACTAGAGCCATGTGACTACCCAGTGCTGTCAGAGCCTCTCTGTCTCCTGAACCCAAGCCTTCTGACCCACTGGGGTTATCTGAACTGCCAGTGTCTCCCGAAACCTAAGCTTTCTGAACCACTAGGGTTATCTGAACTGTACCTCCAGAACTTGAACCTCCTGACCCACTGGTGTTTTCTAAACTGCCAATACCTCCTGAATCTGAGACTCCTGACCCACTGGGGTTTCAGTTCTGTGTTCATGTCACTTCCTGATCACCTTAGTTTACCCTTATCCTGGTAATCTTTGAGTTAATTGTCTCCTTCTCTTTATTATCTTGTTTAGTTACTTGTTTCCTTGTGCGTTTATATCCTGTTCCTGTTAACATTCCATGGTCATTGGTTTATGTCACTCCCATGATGTCTGCATGTTTCACTTGTTGTTTTGTTGTGGTTTGTTTTAGTTTGTTTAAATAAATATTTGTTTGGCTGCATCTGCATCCTCACCTTTTATTCCCTGCACTACGCTGGACGTGACAGTCATAATCAGACCAAAATAAAGTTTATTTATAAACTAATTTCAATAGGCTCACATACTTATGATTGCTTGCGGCTGCTCCCCCCTCCACCCCTGCTCCTCCTCCTTTCCTAGATGGGTGGCATGGTGGCCCAGCGGTTAGCACTGTTGCCTTACAGCAAGAACGTCACTGATTCTAGTCCTTACCAAGCCAGCTGACGTTTCTGTGGGGAGTTTGCACGTTCTCCTCGTGCTCACATCGCTTTCCCATGGGTTTCTCCAACCGTCCAAAAACATGCAAGTTAAGTTAATTGACTAATCCAAATCGGCACCATAGACATGCTCCTAGTAAGTAGTTCTCTCTTAAGAGTAATCACTGCTTCATCTGAGCAATCTGTTCATTAGCCACTACAGCAGGAGAGTTCTCAAGATCTACCTAAGCTCAAACTCCCCTCTCGCCTGGCAAATGGCAGGGAGCCCCAGGCTCAAAATCTTATGAGCTCAGGGCTCTCTCCCGGGACATCATGCCAAACAAGCTTTATAATCAATCATCAGCTAAGTGTGAACTCTTGAAATAGGTATTTGTGACAACAATGACCTGAGGTTACTTACATAATTTCAGCACAGCGCCACCTAGAGTTCAGGAGAACATGAGGCAGAATCTCAAAGCTTCCTCACTGCCTATTAAGATAATATTATCATATTAATCGAAACTTGGGAGTTTATGACACAATTTTGTTTTCATAAACCTGCAAGTCTGGCAATTTAAAAAAGCTAGTTGCTTAATATTAATACAGTCTCAAAATACTTAAACCCCAGTTGAGGTTTGCAGGACTTGTTTTATACTTTCAGCCGAATTATACAGATGTGTCATTGCATGTTGTTAACATATTTGTTTAAAGTTGTCTTCTCCTTTGTATGCTTTCTAGATGTCTAATTTATATTTTAAATATGTTTGATGACTTTTAAATGTCTGTTTTTAAAAAGTTGTTAAATGTATTTTTTTAAAAATCTCATACAAGCCTATTAATAATTCATGGTCTTAACAATCACATTAGGAGTACATGCAACTTATTAAATGTTTATAGAATACTATTACTAATAATTCTCCCAGTACTGGGTTGCAGCCGGAAGGGCATCCGCTGTGTAAAACATATGCTGGATAGGTTGGCATTCTGCTGTGGCGACTAAATCGAAGAAAAAATTTATATTACTAATAATTATAGTACATCTCTCTCAATTGCTGGGAAAGTGATATCCAAGATATCTTTTATGCATTTGCATAAGCATTCAATTGTTATTTGTTACATTATTAAAAAAAAAAAAAAAACTTGTATTTTAATTCTTGTGCCTCCTTTATGTTGGGGTAAAAATATTACATTTGCAAACACAATAATTCAGCTCAATGTTTATTTTACATCTTTAGTCAGTTAGACTTGCAATTGTAAGTCAAACTCAGCATATAACAGTTTTGCAAGTTTTCATGACTTAATTGGAAATAAAGATGCCCAATTATATATATATATATATATATTTAAAAAGAAAACAACTTTATTATTGTCACACTTTATTTACATGCTGAAAATAAAATTTAATGACAGTATTTGGTCTTTAAAAACAAAGTAAAATAAACCATTAGATGGAAGGAAACCTGTTTAAAGCTGTCATTTCTCAATAGATGTGGGTGTGTTTGTTAAAACAGCATTCTGGGAAGCTGCTGACCGCTAGATCATAACAGCATTAAGGGTAAAATTAGTCAAAAGAAGAACTGAGCACAGTTACAAAATTAAATGCGTGATCACAAGTCAAACTATGTTCAAGCTAAACGTCCTCTGATCTGCATGTTGCAAAACTATATTTCATGCACATTTCTATTAAATCACACTTCACATTATAGCAAACCTATTTAATGATCATTCTAAGCAGTAATTAAAGGGACAGTTCATTTGCATCATCATTTCCTCTCCCTTCACTTGTCACAAACCAGCTTCTTCTCTTCTGTTGAACACAAAAGACATTTTAAAGAAATAATGGATATCTGTAACCACTGACTTCCATAACATCAGCTTTTCCTATAATAGAAGTAAATGTTTACAGCTTTCTAACATTTTCCATGCACAAAAATCAATCAATAACGGTTTGCAATGACTTGAGGAGGAGTAAATAGTGAGTAAATGTTAATTTTTGGGTGATCGGTCTGATCAATAGACATCAATGTAATGTAGCAACACATATCAAACATTGAGGTCACAGACAAAGTTGATTACAACCCATAAAAGAACAGACCTCTGTGGCCCTCTGCTGGATAAACAGTCAAAACACTTTGTTTCTTAAACTGACAAACTTGTCCATATCTGCATAGTCAAAAGACTGAAGACAGCTGTAAGACATATCACATATGTACTCATCCTATTTACTAATGGTTGTGATTCATTAACATGCACAGGTTTAACTACACAGTAAAAATGCTTTTCTAACTTAGATTTTAGCCTTGCTTCTAGTCCAAATATCTAAAAATTCTTAAATCACGAAACATATTTTAGACACGTTAACACATGTCTTGTTTTAGGAGAAAAAAACTCACTTAATTTTGACATTATTTCTTAAAACAAGACTAGAAAGTCAAGTCTAGAAAATGCTTCTTGATTTAAGATTTTTAGGATATTTGCACTAGAAACAAAGCATTTTTTCAGTGTTTCATATCTAAAGCTTTCAAAACGTCTACAGGTTTTCAGGAAGGTCTGTTTAACTCACAGATTACTCTGGATTTCTCCATGTGGCATCTGTACATTTACTGATTGATTCAGTGTGTTTCTGGAGTCATCTGGAAGAAAAAAACGGACAAAAAGAGAGCAGATCTTCATCTATTCTGTAGTTATACATATTCAATATCACTTCTAACATCTGATAGAGCCAATTAAAATAACCAGTTTTCCAAATTATTCAACCTTGTCACATTTGTGGGGAACACTTTAGTTTGAGTCATAATTCATGTTATTAACTACTGGCTTATTATCTGCCTATTATTAAGATATTAACTGTTCAGTAGTCATATTATGATCTTATTATGCATCCCTAGTCTTAACCAAAATCTTTTACCTTACATTTAGTCATTTAGCAGACACTTTTATCCAAAGCGACTTACAAATGAGGACCTTACTATTAATAAACAGCTAATTAGTTGTTTATTAAAATAGTAGTGTTAGTTAATGATTTGTTAGCATGTGAATTGTGATCTAAATTAAAGTGTTACCCATTTGTGTTTTGTTTTTACTGGAGTCAATTTTGTACTTTTATTCAAGTGTTTGATTATTATATTTCATCCACCACTGCTAATATATGACAGCAGACCCCAAAACCTCTTAAGTTGACAATTCATAAATGATATTTTTTTAGTTACACTTCATAACTACACATTATGTATCATTTATTAAGCATTAGCAATAAGTTCATTCATTATTTGTTAAGCATTAACTACATTAGTGGATGTTAGTAAACAGTTTTTAAAATAAAGCTAAACATGCTGTATTGTTGACCTATATGCACATGTATAATTTAAAACTTTGTTAATGATTCCTTTTTCATTGCTAAATTGCTTGTTTAACTCAACTTGATCCAGTTTTGTCACCTTATTTAAAGTGAGGACTATTTATATGCTTATATCTATTTATGCTTTGTAAATCCATTATAAATGACAATTAGAGGCTCAGTATCAAATGAACAATAAATCTTTGCCATCTTATCTAAAAAAAATAAAATTACAGTAAGGTTTAAACATTGCTGAATAACAGGAATGTCAACATACAATATTAAATCGGATAAAATGACAACAATATAATACTTTAACACAGGGGCGGACTGGGACAAAAATTCATCCCTGGCACTGTAGCCACACCAGCCCACATTACCACACCGACACAGCCCCACCCACAAACACGTACATTCACTATTTAGTGTATAGATGGTGTAATAATATGATATTCGTTTCCAGATTTTGATTATGTCCGGGTAACCTCGGATTGGGTCGGCCCATCTTGAAACCAGGCGGCAGTTGCCAATTGGGCCACATGCTTAACATTTATTATTATTATTATTATCATCATCATAATATCACATCTAGGAAGAGATAAAAGCTGTCTGCACTTAAAAACAATACAAAAAAAAAAAAAAAAACTGACCGGCCCACATTTAAAAATTGGTCCAGCCCCTGCTTTAACAATATATTTTGATATTTGAGTGTTATTTATCGATGATTAAACTCTACAGTGATTATATTTTAGATAAGATTGCAAAGATTTATTCTTCATATGATATGATTTATTTAAAGTCATTTGTTTATTTTTTCCTGTTTAAAATATTCTGAGCCTTTACTTGTCATTTATAAGGGATTTACAAAGCATAAATAGTCCTCAGAGTGACACGGTGGCCCAGTGGTTAGCACTGTCGCCTCACAGCAAGAAGGTCGCTGTTTCAAGTCCCGGCCGCGCCAGTTGACATTTCCGAGTGAAGTTTGCATGTTCTCCCCATGTTGGTGTAGCACAGATTGTCATTTCAAGGCTTTAGTTAAGGAAATGTGTTAGAAAAATAAGATTTTAGCACTTAAAAAACTAATAATGAATTGGGTGTCATTTAGAAGTTAATTAGAGTTAAGTTACCCACCAGAAACGCTAACATTGACATCCAATTGAATGTGTTTCTTGTGTTTATTCCAGAAGTTCAGCTGATAAACTCCAGAGTCGCTGCTTCTGGTGTTTTTCACAGTCAGAGATGCGCTTTGATGATGCAGCTCCAACCTGTCTCTGAAACTCCAATTACTCTTGTAGAAAGTCTTACTGACGTCTCCGTTCATTCCAGATGCGAGCATCACACCTTCAAATGTCCAGTGCAGCTTCTCATCTTGCTCTACATTAAAATTAGTGATCAAAATTAGGCTTTCTCCTGCCATCACTGACACAGTGTTTGGAACAGAGTGACCTGGAGATCAAACAGAGAAAGTTACTCAGACTGAGATAAAAGTAAAGTTATACTATCTGTTTGCATAGGACTGTGTGTCCTTCAGTATTTCTCTTTTCCAGTATTTTCAAAAACATAAAGTATAAACTATAAATGCACTTAAGTCACACTTTATTTTGATGGTCTGTTTGTTAAATTAGGTTACACAGCATATACATGCCAACTAATTCAAATAAGATTATAAGTAGACTTTTATGTTTGGGTTAGGGTTGAGGTTAGGTTTAGGCTTAGTGTAAGTTAACATGTACCTACTTGCAAAGTTTCTTATAGTCAGTTAAATGTATGTTGAAGGAGCAGTATCAACTGACATTAAGCAGACGGTCTACTAATACTCAAGTGGACCATCAAAATAAAGTGTTACATGCACTCAGCTTATCATTTAGTATCATATAAAGTGTCTTCATAATATGTATTCTTATTGTAAATGTCAAGGCTGATGGTTTGTTCTGTCCAGTGATTCACCATTAGGTGCTATCTGAGGAAACCCTCATGATTCAAGCAGATTTTAGGATGCACATCACCCCTAGTGGGGAATCATTAATTTTTCAAAATGTTATAACATAATGAAGCCCCGTTTACTGAAATTATGTAACCTTGCCAATATGATATGCACTCAGAACAAAAGATTTGTAAATGTGGTTAAGCTTCATGAAGCGCTGCTTAGGAAGCAGCCATCACTATTTAGTAATATAAAATAACAAGACAGGCAGCTTAGTGTAGAGGACTAGCTGTTGCCTCACAGAAAAAAAAAAAGATCACTAGTTTTTGAATGGGGTTTGGATATTCCAGTTGGGTGCTCCAATCTCCCCCACAGTCCTCCTAATACATTTAGTATAGGTGAATTGGAGAAACTAAACTGCCCACTGTGTGTGTGTGTGTGTGTGTGTGTGTGTGTGTGTGTGTGTGAATGAGAGAGTGAATGGGTGTTTATCAGCACTGAAGCTGCTGTACTCTCAGTGATGGGTTTGCAGCTGGACGGCATTTGCCACATAAAACATATGCCAGAGTAATAGGGGGTTCATTCCACTGTTGTGACCCCTAATAAATCTGTGACTAAGCCGAAGGAAAGTGACTGAGTGAAGTAACGAGACTAAAAGCTAATTTCTTTACACATAATTAGACCTGGGGCGAAGCAGTGGCGCAGTAGGTAGTGCTGTCGCCTCACAGCAAGAAGGTCGCTGGTTCGAGCCACAGCTCAGTTGGCATTTCTACCTGGAGTTTGCATGCTAAATTGTCCGTAGTGTATGAATGTGTGTGTGGATGTTTCCCAGAGATGAGTTGTGGCTGGAAGGGCATCCGCTGCGTAAAAAAATTGCTGGTTAAGTTGGTGGTTTATTCCGCTGTGTTAATAAAGGGACTAAGCCGACAAGAAAATGAATGAATGAATGACTAATTAGACCTATAGATTAATTACCAATCAGCTGTTGGCTCCTACAAAACATTCTTGTTTTTCAGGTTGTAAAACTAATACAGATGTCCATATTGTATTATGATAGTAAAGTCTATAAAACTGGAAGACTCACCACACACAAAGACTCTGAATGAGCTGTAGATGGGCTTTTTGCTGCTGATGATGTGTAGTTTATAAGCTCCAGAGTGTTCTTCGCTCGTGATGTCTCTGATGGTCAGAGATCCAGTCCTCTTGTCCAGCAGCAGTTTGTTTCTGAATCTCTCGTCGGCTTCAGTAAATGTGCTCTCTGATGTTTCTACATTCATTTGAGCTATGAGGTTGTTTTCGTCTCCAAACATCCACAGGATCAGATCATCTCTTTGTAATTCAGCATGAACATTCAGAGTGACGTTGTTTCCCTTCTTTCCTAATATCATACTCGCTTAGAAACAAAACAAAGGGTTGAAATTAGATCAAGTCACAATGTGAAACTAAATATTGACTGTAAAAGACTGGAGGGCATACTACTGAACCACTGAACCATGACAGACTTTGGTTAAAGCATTTATGAATAAGCAAAATTACATTTTAGATCATTTACAATGTGCTCAGTCTGCTGATTTGTCCATTATCGTGGTCCCATCATGCCATTTATCTCATAACATGATTTGTTAAAACAAAATCACATACATATTTGATGCTTATACTGAGCACACGCATGCTTTTATCATAGTTAATGCACATTGTTTCTTATTGGTAAAATTATTTCTATTAAATTGTCCACATAAATTTATGCACAGACATTTTTCAGAGACATCATCTCTGGATGTAGTTTGAGCTAAATAACAGACTCACCTCTGACAATAACAAAGAACTGTCTTTCCAATGGCTCTTTGCTGCTGTTTATCTTTAGTGTATAACATCCAGCATGTTCGGGTCTGGTGTTCTTGATGGTCAGAGATCCAGTCTTGTCATCCACCATCAGTTTGCCTCTGAATCTCCCATCAGCTGTATAAGATTTAAGAATCTCCACGCTCCCTTCCTTGATTTCAGCTATAAGAGAGTTTTCTTCGTATAGCCACTGTATCTCATCTGTTTTAGCAATTTCACCATTAACCTTTAGCGTGACAGCATCTCCCTCTGTCACTGACACTTTGTTGACTGTCAGAAAAAAGAAATGAAATCCTCAATCACTTTACAAGAGGAACAAAACTAATCCAAGTAGATAATGTGATGAAGCCTATTATAAAACAGTCAGAATTACCAACCAACTCTGGTTAAAAGCTAAATAATTTAATCTGTGAAATCATAATACATTTTGTAAGCTTTCTCAATGAAACAAAGCTAGAAGTGAACATTTAGGCTGCATCAAAACAGACACACACATTACTTTTCATTATTAAAACAAATCCCACAACATATTGAGTACACAAATAGTAATTGCGTGATAATAATACATGTCATTGATTTCAAAGCATCAACATCACAGAAATACTCACAGTTTACCAGCACTTTGAAAGTCTTGCTTGAGGTTATCTTGCCGCTGTTGCTGATCTGTAGTTTGTACAGTCCTGTGTGATAGTTTTTGAAGTTTGTGATGGTCAGAGATCCAGTCTTCTTGTCGAGGTTCAGACTTTTAAATATCTCATCAGGAAAAATGACTGTATCTGTTGTATTTTCCAATTGAGCTATGAGACGGTCTTCATCTCCAAACATCCACTGGATCAGATCCTCATTCTGTATTTCAGTGTCAGGGTTTAAAGTGAAAGAATTACCCTCTGACACTGACATCACATCCTCTTCATTTTACAGAAGCACAAAGAAACAGAGAAATACAAAATAAAGTTCATTCAGATGCTCTTTATCAGGACTGAACAAAAACAAGAGTTGATTCAATCAGTTTTGTGATAGTTAAAAAATATCAAATTAATTCTTACAGGTCAGTGACACTAAAATAAGATGCATCATGCTATATTTTTTCCACAAGATTTGTTGAGCTGATCTAACAATTATTACAAACATTAGTAATATTACTAACAGTAAACAGTTCCTCATATAATGGCAAGTTCATTTGTATTCAATTACAGGAATGTGTAGAATAAGCTTATTTAATTAACTGATGAAATCAAACTATTTAAATGAATCAATTATTATTTGGTCACTGAAGGTTAAAGATCTGTATGTTTTAACTGTTTAGCCTGTGAACTGAGCTGGCAAGCACAGTATCTTTGTGTTTCAAGGCATGTGATTAGCTGTTTGCTCCTTATGTTCTGTCTTCATGTGCCCAGACTCATGATCTCAGGATCAAAGTCTGAGTTAACAAAATAAGTTTATAATCAGGGTCATGGAAAAAATAAAGCCTGATTGCACTGGCAAATTAGTCAACTCAAAAGTAATCCTAAAATCCTGAGTTTGTTTAGCCATCATCATGGAACAAGCACATGCTCTTCACTTCAACACTGACTTTTATTTAAAGACTTGAGATACTCACGTGTAAGAGTAAGAATGAATGTTTGGTATGAGGTCCCAGTGCTGCTGATGATCTTCAGTTTATAGACTCCAGCATGTTCGCTTGCTGCGTTTGTTATTGTTACTGATCCAGTCTTAGAGTCCAACACCAGTCTGTCTCTAAATCTCCCATCAGCACCATCACCTGTGGAAAACTCTCTGGTATTTCCATTGAACCCAGCAATAAGAGTCTCTTGCGGTCCAAACATCCACAGTATCTGATCGTCTCTCTGAATTACAGCATCAGGCTTTAGGGTGACAGATTCTCCCTCCTTCACGGATACGATCTTCGCATCATCTGTCACAGCAGCACATAAACATAGTAACGTGAATATTACGAATTAATCTTGTTTAGTATTTCATTAAATGCTAATGAAATAAAACTAGTAAACAATAATGCTACATAAACTGACTTGTTAGTAGAAACGCAAGCATTCCCATTCTCCCGTTTTACAGTCTTGATGTGAAAATTAAAACTGTAGTGCTGTTAATGTCAGGCCAAACTCTGGGTGAAGAATACAAGCAGTTTATTATAGGCAAGATAATAATGTAATGCAGGCTAATAAAAACGCATGGAATCACAGGGCCAAACAAGAAAAAAAAACAAGAAATAAACAAGGTGAGCAGGCAAAGCAGACCAACAAATCAAATACATCAAAGCAAACTAGGTATGTGGTGGAAATAAAATTTAGGTCCAAAACACAAAATTCTAGATGCACTTGGCTGAAAACCAAAACTGCTTTGTAATAAGTATCTATTGTTTTATTAACCAATATTCAATTTACAAAAATTTTAATGACCATGAAGTCGAGATGTGTCATTTTACTGGCATTGCCATGGCAGCACAGTGGCACTAATGCAAGCAGCAGCAACAAGTATACCACATAGAAATCTACTGCTGGCACATTATTTGAGCAGACTTTGCTATTCCAGTGAGCATGTGCAGTTCACGCATTGATAAGTATGTGTATACATGAGTGGAATATTGAGCTATTTTGAACTTTGACCATAGTGTATGCTAGTGCTTTTGCGGTTTGGTCAGTGCAGGAAAAAACATTGTTGCATGGCTCAATCCACTGAAATACATGGATTTCATAGCACTGCGCTTTCTGTGTCCAGTGTAAAAGCTGCTGCACATTGTGTGATTAATCAGCTGGAGGGAGAGTGAAATTAACACGCTGAACACCACTGAAAAGCCTTTTTTCAGCTCATATTTCCCCTTTTTCTAAACCTGAAAACTTTATTTTTTGTACATCCCTGAAGCACACCACAAACAACTGCAAAAAAGACAGCACAAGCAAAAATAAGCAAACCAAAAACTGATTATGATGATAAGAAATGGGAAATGGAGTCCAAGAGCAGACAACCAGAACAGTGTCCTCTAGTGGACATAAAGGGTAAAACCAGCAGTGATTGTGACAGTAAATACGATCATTAAAACCACATACATATAAACAAGAAATCCTAAAACTCAAAAGGTG
Source organism: Danio rerio (assembly GCF_049306965.1). Lineage (NCBI taxonomy): Eukaryota > Metazoa > Chordata > Actinopteri > Cypriniformes > Danionidae > Danio > Danio rerio. The sequence goes on from NC_133197.1 coordinate 8,458,410, forward strand.
TGTACTCAGTTAAAAGACATTTAGACATCTTTTGAACTATATTACAAAGACTTATTTCGTATATTGCGCATATTGTGATTGTAAAGAGTTTTCTGGATTAATTTGATGTATCATCAATATGGGAACAACAGAACACAGAATTGATAGTTAAAATAACTATAGAGGAATTGGATAGTGCTAAAAAAAAAAAAAAAAAAAACACCAGTAACTGAAGGGTATTCCTACAAAACATCTAATCATACAAAACAGTAAGATTCATTCATCAAATTAAATAAAACAAAGATGGGAGAAAGAGTCAGACCAACAAATAACAGTGGAAGAGTGTAGAGATGTGTGTGTCACACAAGCAAAAACCACAAACTTGAGAGTTTAGAAAGAATTTGGATGGAAAAATCTGATGAGGTTCTTTATAACTCCTAAACTTTCTGCATTGAGTGAGTTATTTAAAGGTTGGGCTCCTGTTGGAGACAATGTGGAACTAAAAAAATGTTGTGCTTGCCCAAAAATACACCCGTTCTGGTATGAAGTAGCGACTGAAATATAAAAAAAAAAACGATAATTGGAGAAGAAATGGACTACTCATTTAATACATTATACTGTACTTTGGGAAAATGCCAGTCATTGTTCTAATTATTAACAAATACTCAATGCAAATACTTTAGGCAGGTAGCAGAAAAGCCATAACTCTAAAATTGGTTTAGATTGATCCACCAACAAGGACTTAATGGATAGGAATCGTAAAGGAAATACACTGTATGGAAAGACTTTCGTTTAACCTAAGAATGCAACAAGTATTGGCAAAAACAGACTGAGTATGTCATTGTAAACAATATGTGACAAAGTGCTTTAAATGTATTATCACTTGATTTAGTAACCCCTATGACAACTGCTTTGCCCCCCATCCACCTTCTCCTTTTACTTTATTAGTAATTATTTTCTTCTTCCTCTAGTTTTTTTCCTAAATAAATAAAGTATTAAAAGCACATACAGTGGCACAAACAAAAAAGATGCATCATCAAATATACACAAACTAACCAAATATGATTTTGTTAATATCATGCAGGTCAACAGTGGACAAACACAGACTTCAGTTATTGCTACTCTAAACCAATTTCAGCAATGCTGGTGTTAAAAATGACTTGTATGCTGACTAACAATGACAACAACTCTACAATAGCATACTTTAATACTTACACATCTGACATTGTTGAACACAGAAGTATCCTTTTTGCTCCTCTTTTTTAGCAGCACATAAAAAACAAAAGTTTATTAAATACTTAGAAATTTGAATGAATCATGCAGTCCCCATTTTAACATACAGTTGAAGTCAGAATTATTAGCCCTTCTTTGAATTTTTTTTTTTTTAAATATTTCCTAAATTATGTTTAACAGATTTTCACAGTATGTCTGATATGTTTTCTTCTGGATAAAGGCTTATTTGTTTTATGTCAGCTAGAATGAAAGCAGTTTTTAATTTTTTAAAACCCATTTTATGGGCAAAATTATTAGCCTCTTTAAGCCATATATTTTTTTTTTCTCATATTCTACAGAACAAGACATTGTTATACAACAACTTGCCTAATTACCCTAACCTGCCTAGTTAACCTAACTAACCCAGTTAAGCTTTTAAATGTCACTTTAAGCTGTATAGAAGTGTCTTGAAAAATATCTAGTCAAATATTATGAACTCATAATTAAACTGAACTAAACTGAACTTCAACAAAAACTGAACTGACACTGTTTTAATTTACTATAATCTTCTATGTGAAGCTGCTTTGACACAATCTACAACGTAAAAGCGCTATAGAAATAAAGATGAATTGAACTGAAGCTTGTGAAAGATAAAATAAATCAGTTATTAGAAATTTGAAGTTATTAAAACTATTGTGTTTAGAAATGTGTTGAAAAACATCTTCTCTCCGTTAAACAGAAATTGGAGGGAAAAAACAAACAAACAGAGGGGCTAATAATTCAGAGAGGCTAATAATTCTGACTTCAACTGTACAATATACTGTAGCTTTGGACAAAATAAAGAGGCTGCTTTAAAAAAACAATTGACTTATGAAATTAATAATGTACATTTGTATTAGTAAACTATTATTTATTATTATAACTATATATTATATATGGGGGAAAATGTATTATACAATTAACAGTACTACATTACTTACTTTTAGGAAGAAACTTGAGGCAATGGTAAAACATAAAAGCAGCTGCTCCTGCAAACGCCAGCAGAAGAACAACAGCAGCTATTCCTGCCGCAGCAGCTGGAGATAAACCTGAATCTGGAACTGGAACTGATCAATAAAAACAGTCAACACCATAAACATCCACTAATGTATATCTGGTAGGTTGATGTTTGTTAATGATCCTTGATTAATTGCATATAAAGATTTAAAAATCTAATTAAGAATACAATTTGATCTTTATGCACAAAGTATGCGTCATCTTGGAATGGTCAATTTGTCATCATTCATTGTAAATGTGATTTGAGATTGCCCTTTGTTTGTAGAGGCTGTAGATCAGGGGTCTCAAACTCGCGGCCCGCGGGCCATTTGCGGCCCTCAGTGCAATATTTTGTGGCCCGCGCCGACCGCTGTACACTGACAGAATCAGCGGAGCGGGGAGAGCGAGCGCTTCCCGCTCCGCTGATTCTATCCGTACACAGCGGTCACTGGCATTCCCCGCCCGCCGTGTAAACAAAGGAGCGGGGATGCCGGTGACGTCACCACGCACCCCGCCCCTTTGTTAGACGCTGTGACGGGCGGGAAGAACCAAGATAAGCTGTTCCCGCCCCTGCCTGCCACTTAGCTACAGCCTGCATCTTACAGAGCTCGAAATTGCGACCATTTTGGTCGCATATGCGCCCGAAAATTAATCTATGCGACCTCATAATATATTTTGGCGCATTAGTGCGACTGCAGATAATGGTTGTAGTGCGACCTGTTTTGATTTTTTGTAAAAAGGTGCTGAATCGCTCTTCCCTGCCGCTGTCAATCACTCAAGCTATTCCGCTGTCAGATGACAGGGAAGGAGCTTTTATGACCACGGGAAATGCAAACGGCAGAAGAGTAAAAACTTAAAGCACACAGGTTTGCAAACCCCACCTAAAATTGAGGTGCAGATGAGAGCGATCATGACACGTCACGTGGTGAATAATGATCCACCAGCTGAGATCAATCGAGTACGCGCTTCATGGAGAAGGCGCCCGAATCTCCATGCGTTGCATTCACTGCGTGTTCAGCGCAAATGTCCGCTAAAAGTCAAATCTAATACTGTACATATCATCGCCAAAGGAGCTCGCCTTTACTAAGTTTACACTGAAACTGCGTCTCATAACAAACAGTGGTATTCCGCCGGTGGTCATCGCAAGAATCTTGCGCTGCCTGCTCATAAATTGGGTCGGCTGACTCGCCAGCTTTTCCACTAACACAGGAAAATGAAGATCATCTCAGACTGAACATTTAAATTGACACAAACTGAAACCAAATCTTTTAAAGAGTGATAGAAGTGAGACTTTACTTTCTTTCTTTTGTCTATTCTTTTTTGAGGTGTATATTATTTTTATTTTTTATTTATTTACTGATGACTGCTTTGGAGCTTTCATTATTGAATTGAATGATTTAATATAATCTTTTGTTTGTTTTGTAGCAGAAATATTATTTATTAAATTGACATGCATATAAAAACAGCAGCACAAAATAAATATTTCTTACTGCAATGCTTCATTTTTGTTTGATGCAAACTATACAATTATTTTTCATAAAGTAACAGACTTTTTATAGCAGATAACCTACATTCATGCACATTCAAGGCAGTATCATAATGAGAAATGTAATTCATTTTTACTATTATTGTCATTTTCATCATCATTAATATTCTATAATTATTAGACAATCATTTTGGAATTATTGCACACAAATATCAATGTCTTCACAGAATTAGTTAGATAGTTGTTTCTGGTTTTTGTCAGTCCTATTGATGTTGTTTTAAAATACAATAAATCCCTTAAAAAGCAATTTGCAGCGGTGCTCAATCATTTTTTGTGGTTGCTCCTAAATTTTTTCTGGTGCACCTAAATTTATTTTGGTGCTCCTAAATATTTGAAGTTGGGAGCACCGGTGCTACTAAGTAAAAAAGTTAATTTCGAGCCCTGTCTTATATATATTATAGGTAGATACAGACTGGTACAGACTGATGTGACTGGAGTGGGGTGGGGGTGTTTTATTTATACATATATACGCCTTTTTTTTAGGTGAGGGAATGGAAGTTTTGAGTGAGTTCCCCCACTTTTTTCCCTAGGACTTGGCCTTTTTGGGAGCACATATTTGTGTGAGAAGTTATTCTCCACCTTGAACTTCAATAAGTCAAAGTACAGGTCTAGACTTAATGATGATCATCTTCAAGCCATACTGAGGGTCTCAACTGCTTCCGCTCTAAAGCCAAATGTGGTTCAGATTTGTGAGAAGAAGCGCTGTCAAGTCTCTGGCAGTAAGGAGTAGGCAAAAGATGCCATGTTCAGAAGAACTGTTCATAATCTTCACTCAATCTTTTATCAATGTTCAGGACACTTCATGTTCAGAAGAAATAATTAAAACTGTTAATAATGACATGAGGACTTTTTTTTGTGAAATCCCTTATGCGGCCCAGCCTCACCCAGACTTTGCCTCCTGCGGCCCCCAGGTAAATTGAGTTTGAGACCCCTGCTGTAGATGAAAGGCAATGATGTTAAATATTGTTCAGTTTCTTAACCTTTTCACTGGTAAGTTTAGAACGTCTCTCTGGAGAGAGGTGTGAACTTGAGAACTTTACACTGTATTCCATATTGGTTTCCATGGTGACTCATCAAGCGTTTGTAATTCTGTTACATTCTAATTTCTGTACATTCTAAATCCACTGTTTGTGATGATTCTGCCAGAGGCTCAGAAAAAACAATCCCACATACTGTTACAAACCCCTCACTGCTCAAAGGGTTAAACAGACTGATTGTTTCACTTAATACAATGGGTATTAACTAAACTGTGAAGTACTAACTTGACTGCCATTTTACAAATCATTAAAGGTCATGGCTTCAGGTAAATCTGATATAATAGTTTCACATTTGTTAATTAACGTAATGCATTTGTTCAGCAAAATTAACAACTGAAGTTTAATCTGATACATACATGCAGAAATCTACAGTTGATGTACGTTGACTAACGCTCAAGTGTTAACCAAAAAGTTTGAGCCTTTTATGGTGGTTCATAAATAAATTCCTACAGAAACACACTTGCTTTTTGTGAAGCAAGTACTGTCACCTGTCATATTGTAAAGCTGCAACTCTATAAGAGTGCTAAAAACTGTAAAACTAAAATTGACTGATCAGAGTTTACAGAAAAAAAAAAAAAAAAACTCACTACTGAGAGTAACATTGAATAACCACTTTGAAGTGCCAGTGTTGTGGTTGATCTCTGCTTTATAAAGTCCAGTGTCTGTGGTTCTGATGTTCATGATGGTCAGAGTTCCAGTCTGACTGTTCAGCTTCAGTCTGTTGAATCTCTCAGGGTCATTGACATAAGTGGTTTTGTTGTTATTGAATTCAGCAATGCGTAAAGTTTCAAACCTCCACATTATTCGAGTGATATCCTTTATATCAAAAATATCAGTGTTAAGAGTCACAGTCTGTCCCTCCATCACTGATACTTGCACATTGATTTCAGCACAAAACACACCTGCAGAACAAACAGAAACAACATCTCAGAGACTGAAACACTGCTGGGATTGTTAGTGAGAAATCATAAAGGGAGAGAATTAAGTCTCGTCTTTTCAACATAATTATTTTTATTATTCAGCTATGAATAAAAAACAAATATATTCATTATCAGCAAAATGTGAAATGAGCAGTTAATACCTCAACACTGCCAATACAAAGAATCAAGAAGAAGAAGAATACATGTACAGTATATAAGCATCAGGTTGTTATGAAATAATAAATGTTTCAAATTACTTGAAGAATATTATATATAATATTCTTAAAAAGTAGTTTACTGTAATTACAAGTACTTCCCTTAGAAAAAATGATTATGCAATGTAAAGGAGTAAAGGACATACTAACTCTTCACACAAGGCATCATTTTTGGCTAAAAATACACTGTTGCCCATGTTAGTCAAAATGCTGTGTGAAACCGAAAGCAGGCCTATCAATGACTGAACAAACCGCACACTCACCGCATGTTGATAGTAGAATCAGAATGATCCCTAAAATGATCCTCATATTGCTGCGGTTTCCAGCTAAATCTGGTTTATAAAAACAGTATTAGTGAGTTTCTGAGACACCCAGCGCGTTTTCTGAAAGAAACAACAAATCTGGAGAACCGTGGAGAGATGTTTAAATAATTCTATATGACAGAATAAGTTTGTTTACAATTCAAGTCTTTCATATTCGAGTCTGCTGCTAGGCGTAAAACTGTTGTCCAGTTCCTTTGGACGAATCGTTTTAGTGAACCGGTTCTTTAAAGTAGACCTCTCAACAGTTCACCAAAACGGACTGAAGTTTCTCTCTTTGAGCGACTTTGAAACGTACCTGACAGTCACTTTGACTCAGAAAAAAAACTAGTATCCCAGAGAATATACAAATCTAACCTAAAGCAAGACAAGCCATGCTAAGAGAATTATGAACTGATTCATTTCATCCATACTGGCGATACGTCGGACCCATAGAGGTCGGACCATGCGCCGAACAAACAGCAACAGCTGACATTTAACACTGACAGGGGCGGACCAGGAGGCGAAAGAGCCGGGGGGATTCCTGCCTGTGCTACATTACACAGCTGTCTTTCGTTTGCATTTATCCAGCGATTTTACTTTCTGTTTCTCTTAATAGTTCTTTTATTAGCCTGTGTGGGAAAAAAACATCTGATATTTCTAAAAAAAAAAGTATAAAGCACTGGCAAAATAGGAGGATTTTTGTACTACTCAAAAATCAGATGGCCAACCAACACATGACACAATACTGCCTTTCTGAAGATGAAAATTTGAGATGCATGTTGTGATTTTAATCCACATGACTACATAACTAAACAGAAGTAACTATCACAAAAACCCTAGAGTCATGTATGTCATGTACGAAAAGTCATATATGGCAAAATTGTGAGATTGTCACAAACACTTGCAGTGCCCTTAAATGAACACTGGAGGGCGTCATTTTCCATCATTTCGTTGTCTGCAGATGTTTAGTTTAAGTTCTGTCCTCTTCTGGGTTTAGTTTAGTCGTGATTTTGTTTGACGTTATGTTGCTTTGGTAATGATTTGCCTTGTTTTCCTCCATTTTGCATTTGAATTTTATTTTTTATATTTTGAAGCTGCATTTTTATCCTGAATCTTGACTCTTCTGTCCTTCACATAAAGACATCAAGACTGTTGTTGTATTGTATATGTGTCTTCTTTAGTACCGGAACACAAACCGGTACTGAAATATCACAATGCAGAAGCACTTCATCGACTTCATCACTAAATTAGACTATACAAGAACGCATAAAGACACTGACAGGAGGTGCTCTCAGGGGTGTTTTTTTCACAGCACTTTAATATCCGTTTCAGTCAAGACCCATTTCTCTGTTTGCCACCACTGATTTCTCGCTTTGTACAGCTGAAATCTTCTGTTTTTTATCTGTTCTGATGCTCAAACTGAAGAAAATGATTCACCTGATTGTCTTCAATCTGACTCTGTTGTATCTATTTGGTAAGTTTTACATTTGTACATCCCTGCTGGAAAAAAATAGAGCATAAACAAGCCTATGCTGGTTATCTGCTCAACCAGCCTGGTTTTTAGCTTGTTATCTCCCAGCCTGACCAGCTAAGAGAAGGCTGGAAATGGCTAAAACCCTTTTTAAACCAGGCTTGTCGACCATCTAAATCCAGACAAACAGCTTAGGCTGGTTAAAGCTGTTTTTTTTTCAGCAAGAAATTGTGTTAAAATCAGTGAGTTATTTTACAATCTCAGCTTCAGCTGTGCGTTAATTACATTTTCTAAAGATGGCATGAAATTATCATTCAGTTTGTTCTCCAGGTGTGTCTGATGCTGTTACAGTGAAGCCAGTGATGGTTGGAGAATCAGTCACTCTAGAAATACAGAGAGACGGGGACATCGAGTGGAAGTTTAAACCCCACAACATTCTTATAGCTCAGATCAGCAGCAATAAAATCACATTGCATGAAAATGTTCTTGGTGGGAGTTTCAGAGGCAGATTAAAGCTGGATCAGACTGGATCTCTGACCATCAACAACACCAGAACAACAGACTCTGGAGATTATGAAGTAATCATCACCAGCACAGGAATACTACTCGACATATTCAGGCTGACTGTCCATGGTGAGAACACCCTGTCTGATGTATTCACATTTAAATGCTGTAAATCATGGTTAGAATAAGTCTGATGGAGGAATTATGGGTGGTTGTAAAATGGCAAATTCATTTATGCACTTTTTTTTTAAAGAAACAAACTGTTATCTATGTTGGATTGCTAATATTTGCAGGATGAAGTATTATAAGTCTTTATGACTCAAACTCATTCAGGGCATGTTTGCACAGCAAAGATGATGTACTTAAAATGTATTTGTTTTCGAAAAAAAAAAATAGATTCATAGATCCTTTAAATCAGTGGTTTCAAAGTGGGGGTCGGGAACCCCCAAGGGGTCGCGGGACAATAAAGGGGGGTCGCCTGGTGATTTCCAAAAATCTATTTATTCATATTAAACCATAAAAATTACCATGTTTTATCAATAAACTACTGAAGAGAAAAATTGTTGTTTATACTATATAGTTACTACAGTTGCTTATAGTTACTAGTTCTATTGGATTGCGACCCCTGGGGTAATTGCATAAATTTAAAGACTTGATTTTATAACGTCAGGTTAAACTTTCTGGCACATGTACAGCTCTGATATACATTAAAAAGAATAAACTAAGAATAAACTTGGGTCTATTGGTGTGTGTGCGCTATTGCATACAAGGTTTCTGTATATATAACCACCTCAGAGGATATTGGGGGTCGCGAGTCACTAGCATTGTTATTTTGGGGGTCGCAAGCTAAAAAGTTTGGGAACCCCTGCTTTAAATGGCATGTCAGGCCAGTAGGTGGTGATAACACTTTGTCAAGAAACACAACATATGCATATGCATTCCTGGAGTCCTACATTGTTATTTTGGTTGTCTAGGTCTAATCGCCACAAACAAAACTTTTTCTACACATGAATGTTACTTGGCAATTTTTACAAATGTATTTTTTTCTTTTTGTTTTTGATTTACATGACAATAATAGTGTAGTTTTCAGTGTGAAGTTTGGGTGTGTTTACACTGCAATGATTTCAGCTAATATTATAAATGTGATTTACACAATGTCCATCAGTGTCACTTTTGAACAAGCTGATGATGCAGATAATCTGCTAAAGAGGTTTTATGTGTATGTTACAGCGGGGATACTCTGTGTCATAGCAACAGTGATGTAAAGTAACAAATTTCAAATACTAAAATTACTGTAATCGAGTAGTTTTTCTCAGGATTTGGAATTTACTATGTTGTTTTAAAATGTGTATCTTTACTTTCCTTTGAGTACATTTTCAGTGCAGTATCAATACTTTTAGTCCTCTACTTTTCTTCAATCTGCAGTCACTACTTTTTTTTCTTGTCTATGGGGATTAGAAACATCAGTTTTGTGATTTCTGTCCAATCAGATCACACATAGAAGGTAAATCCCATCATAATGAACTCCCTCAAGACATGGGTGATTTATTGCAGCAAATTTGGAAGTATTAAAAGTGTCCAAGAAGATGTCCAAAATCTTTACAAAATCGCACTGACTGTTTAGACGCATGTCACTGATGAGAAGATGACAGATGTTTACTGTATGGTGACAGAAATGGTCTTAAACACCCAGCAGGCACAGGATGTCAACATGACGTCAGATTGACGTACCCAAATGTCGTGGGGATGCTGCATTTTGTTTGGAAATGAAAATCGGGGTTTGACATCAGAACCCAACATCGTTATGATGTAACACAATGTTAATGTCTAATGTCCAACCTAAAATCAAAAATATATCAACGTCTAATGATGTTACAGCTTGACATTGTTTGGATGTTACTACTATGACGTCTATCAGACCTTGGATTTTGGTTGCCATACCTGATGAATGAATGTCAGTATTTGACGTCAATATGACGTTGATTCAAGATGTTGGCTTGACATTTGGTTTTAGTCACTTTTTAACACAACCTAAAATCAACCAAATATCAATGTAATTTGACGTCGTTATTGGACATCAAAATAAGGTCCTTAGATGCTGGCTAGACATTGAATTTTGATCATCTGATGTCACATAATCTAACTTTACATTAAAATTTTATGATATTGTGTGCCTACTGGACAATAACTAAATGTACTACAGAATTTTACGTTTATACATTCACAAATCACATTACGCATCAGCTTTTTATAGCGTAATACTAATAAGTACTTTGGAAAGGTCTTTTTACTCATACTTTGAGTAATATTTACAACAAATACTTTTACTTGCACTACGTTTTTAGGCAAGTAATGGTACTTAATGGTACTAATTTACTGCAGTGCAAAAGTGTTCACAGCTGAGTGTTATAGAATGGCGCTCACAATGAAAACAGTCTAATACAAATTCCTTTGTTGCCTTGGTAATGCAAGTGTAATGCATATGGTAATATGGATGATGATGGGATACTTTTTATTAATAACTTAGTTGCATAATGTCTTTTGCAGGCATAATGCAACTTCATTTAGCCATTTTTGGGAATCTTTATGAACAGAGATCATTTTGACAATGTTGTATGTGATGTTTGTGCAGAGAACCACAGGACAAATTCTCAGTGTTTAACTAAATTGTCATGAAACACACTTTTGTAAATTAAGCATTTTCAGGCCTAAGTTGGGATCATTGTTATGTAAATAAACCCTACAATTTCTGACAGATTATTCAATTCAACATTACATGCATGTGGTTGCACAACAATCTAGAAATAATCTCTAAAAACAGAGTTATACTTCTCTCAGATTTCCCTTTTTCCAAATTTGCCTACTATTCCCTTAAAGTGTAAACTGATTTTGTGAATATAAAATTGCGTTTCTGGAAAATCATTTTACTTCCTGTTTTCTGTGGTCAGTGTATCTCCTGTTGCCAAATCTTAATGAAGTTTATTAAGCAAACGGGATACTTTACTTAAACCTAATACAGTATATTCTGTGTTGTTTTCTAGCTTCTCTTCCAATTCCTGTCATTTCCACCTTTCTAACTCCATACCCAAATGCATCATCAGTGTCCAGCTGTGTGCTGCTGTGTTCAGTGGTGAATGTGAGCGCTGTGAGTCTCTCCTGGTACAAAGGAAACAGTGTATTGTCCAACTTCAGTGTGGCTGATGTCAGCAGCAGTCTCTCTCTACCTCTGGAGGTGGAATATCAGGATAACAGCAGCTACAGCTGTGTGGTCAACAACCCCATCAACAATCAGACCACATATCTGGACATCAACACACACTGTCAGACATGCAAAGGTACGGCAGTGGCAAAAACAGATTTTCTCTCACAATAATAATGATCTCCTTGTTACATTTACATTTAGTCATTTAGCAGACGCTTTTGTCCAAAGCGACTTACAATTGAAGAGGCATTCAGTGATTCAACAAGAATAGGCCATACCAACACAATCTCACGGCAATTCGTAACTTTTTCATTTAGTGGCTAATTCGTCTGAATTCGTACGATCTAATTCATACAATTTAGTACGATTTGCTTATCCCCCAATGACGGTTGGGGTTAGGGGTGGGGTCAGTTGCCACGCCTCCTTTTTAAAATCGTACCATTTCGTACGACTGAACTCGTACAAATTTGTACGAATTAGCCACTAAACTGGCAAAACGTAAAATACTTACGCTTTCTCGTGAGATCAGGCTGGCAATACACACAAGAAGTGCAATATGTACAAAGTAACTTGTTTGTGTTCAGAGAATCTCAGAGAAGGTCCTCCAGGATCTCTGGTAGTGTTGATATCTGCTGCTGCTGCCGCTGTTGCTGCTGCTGGATCTCTGTTGATTATTTCTGCAGTCTTCTGTGAGAAACACAGAAAAACAGATCAAGGAGGCAAGTGTTACCTGCTGCTTTAAACATTTTTTTAATAATAAATATTATAAAATATAATCTAAAAATTGCAGTCAGCTGAAACAGTTAAACTGCAATTATTAAAATAAATCAACTAAAATATTTTTTTGTTATTTAGATCCTGAATTTCGCAGTGCTATTTTAAGTTAATATGTTTCAATGCATTTTCTTATTATTCAAACAGTTCAAACAAGCATCACTTATGTTGAGGTAGTGCCCTGCAAAGGACTTGCACATGAATCGGTAAGTCTATTTGTTATTCAGTTTTGATTAATGGTATTTATAACCTGTTGATGTATGCTTGTGTTTTTGTCCATACATAATGAATGTAACAGCACACAACAGTATGTTGTAGGACCATCTATTATTCCAGGGTTGTCCAAACTCAGTCCTGGAGAGCCGGTGTCTTGCTTAGTTTAGCTTCAACTTGCTTCAACAGTCCTGCCATAAGTTTTCTAGTATATCTAGTGCAGGAGTGCCTCCCAAACTGGGGTCTGGAGGGCTGGCATCCTGCATATTTTAGTTCCAACCCCAATTAAACACACCTGAAGAAGCTAATCAAGCTCTTTCTATACTAAAACTTCCAGGCAAGTGTGTTGAATAAAGTTAAAGCTAAACTAGGACACCCCTGTATTTGTCAAATGATGAAACTAACAGTGTGGGTGAAGGTGAAATGCATGTAAGCTGTTTCTAGCAGATTTGAAAAAGAAATATTTTTTTTGTTAGAATAATCTGACTTCAATTTTAAGTGATCATTAATTAACAATTGTGTTCATGATAAAGCACTGATCACATTCATAAATGAGAAACTAATTTAGATATTTGACTATATTTTAAACATCTTATCTTGTCATTTAATTGTTCATCATTTACCCAAAGTCACTTAAAGTCAGATATTACATCTGCTCACGGTCACAACTACACCAGTACTGGTATAACTGTAAACCAATTTCCTTTAAGTAATATTAGGCCGCCCCATGGTATGTTACCAGTAACAGAAAAACTACACACAACATACATTTAGTTCTTATTTAGGTTCAAAAACAGCACACAACATATAGCTTACAGTCAGTGCAAACCTCTCATATGTGTCTTTAATATTCATCAGCACATGTAACCTCATGTTAGAAAGTAATTCCGTCATGCTGAGTTCATAATAGTCCGAAAAGTGATGATAATAGTTAAACATGGCAGTTTGTTCATGTTTTAGGTTGCTGAACTCCTTTTTTCTGGCTTCTGCTTTGTTTTTTCGCGCTTCACTCTCTCTTGTCCGTTTCTGAAAGGATCTAATGTCAGAAGCACTTCAATAATCATGCACACTTTATTATCATCGCTCAAAAAGTTCATTATTTCAAATATAAATGCACGTACACACGAGAAAGCGAAACCGCTCAAGCTTTAGACAGCTTTGTAAACAACAAAAGGTCACAGGGTATATTTTCTTTTTTTTTGGCTTTGTGGCTGTTTATCAAGATGACGACAAGGTTGGTTTGAGCTTGGGTCAACCATGGCTATCTATTATATGTATATATTATTACAGTGTAATGTCTGCACTGTGTATTTAAAAGTGGCAGTTCCTTTGTTTTCTTTCTCCTGTCTTGATGCACGAGCGAGTGACATATCTCTATAAACCAATAGCATTCAGCTGCGTGTCCTTTTGGTACCCTTTTGTTGTTCTCAGTACCCTTTCAAAAGTTTACCCATAAAGTGGTATGGTATGGTACGGTTTTAGGTACCTTTTGACAGTGGAAATGGCTATAAAAGCATGCTGAACCGTATACTGTACCACTCAGTGGAAACGGGCCATTATTGGATGACAGTTCTTGTGATCTTGCCTCAAGGAATTCCCTAACAGTTCTCAGGGTCTGATACTGTGGAAATATTTGGCCATCCTTACATTGTCACTGTGTTTTCCACACAATAATGGTTCTGCTTCAAGAACATTGGATAGTTTATAAAACACTGTCAAAAAATGTTCCAAGACATTCAGATTTGTACATTTTTAGGATGTAAAATACACCTCAAAGGTACAGATGTGTGCGTGATAAAAATGTACTCTTACTCTTAATTTCTGAGAGTCTAGAATGGTACAATCACAAATAAAACCTTATTTAAAATACATTAAAGGGCACCTATGATGAAAATCATCTCTTCTAAGCTGTTTGAACAGGACTGTGTGCAGGAATAGTGTGTCCACAGTTATATTAGAGTGATAGAAACAAAACAAGTCTTTTTTTTATTTCCCGACATTAAAATAGAATCCAAAACCCTCCAGTTCTGAGTCATACGGCAATGTGATGTAGGAGTCAGGTTTTCCATGCCCACTGAATTGATTGACAGATGCATTTTAACATGTCTCCATTGTAACACGTATATCATCTGCACTTCAAGCACTTCAAGAATCATCTGCACTTCAAGAATGAGTTTTACAAGTTTAAAACATTTCTAAAACAGTGCATGTTTGTAATGAAGTAAAGACAGTAAAATCGCTGTAATTCATCACCACAACCATGTGTCAGTTCAATTATAAAAGAAGATGTTTCAGTCCCGGTTTGTGGATGTTAATTCAGGTTTATTTTGTCTATTAACATACCGGATATCTATACAGCAGTGGATAATAACGTGTTTCCTGCCACATTTGCTGTGCAAGAACAGAGCAAAGCTAAATGTGTGTGCATGAACTTTGTAACAGCATTGTGTGTGACTCGTTGCAGAAAGGCTTGGATTAATTTCACAACAAATACATAAAATAACCATTGGAAAAGTTCTTCCTGTGGTATTTCTCATAAATGGTAGATCAGCTTCCTTCTTATCTGTCACTGTGCTGTTTATCTGAGGTGAGACACAGCATGAAAGCATCAGAGCAGAGCAAGAGAGAGATCGTTCGAGGTTACAGAAGTAACCCTTCGTTCCCCGAGGAGGGGAACGGAAGTGCCATGAATGGGAGGATTCGGATCAGAAGCCGCTTATCTGGAGAGTATTGAACGGGCCAATGAATGAAATTAATTGGCAGCGTAAGCTTGCGCAGGTGTGCGACATCTGCAATCATCTCAGCATATAAGCACACCTGAAGCCAGCAGACGCCATCCTTTTAAGCTGAAGAGACTTTCAAACAGCTAAGGGACAGTCATTATGGCGACGGAATATGGCACTTCCGTTCCCCTCCTCGGGGAACGAAGGGTTACTTCTGTAACCTCGAACGTTCCCCTTCGGTTGGGGAACTTCAGTGCCATGAATGGGAGAATATGGAAAGCGCCATAATGACTGCACCTTACCAACACCCCCGATGAGGAGATAGTCAAGCAAGCGTGACGCACCCACATCATGGGGGGCGCGGTCCTCCAACGTGTCCCTGGCCCTAATTTATCCTACTTCAACAGAAGTTTTACGGATTTAGATATATTTTTTGGGAAGTCGTGAGCATCTAGATAATTCTAGGAAATACGACAGTACGTTGGGAAGCGTGCAATCCCGATAGGGAGGACGCTGCGGAGGCCATCCGTTACCCAAGGGGGGGATAGATGGCAGAATTTACCTATGGACTAGCCCTAAAAAGGGGGAGTACGCATAGCAAAGAGTGGTTAGCGGAGAGGGAAGACACGGGTCCGCCCAGGGGGGGGACTTAACCGTGGCGGAATAAGCATATGGGATCGCCTAGTGGGGATCACGCATAGCAGGCACCTATACCCAAAACGCGGGCTGACCAGCGGGCAGACCTACAACGTAGTGGGCCAGCAAGTGACTCCTCCGCTGAGTCAGTGCTGGGGGCCACGGAGGAATCTGCAGGGCTCACCTGACGGGGAACTTTACTGACAGATAAAAAAGGCGCACGTACCTCCGTGTTAGGGAGAATGGCGCAGCAAGCGTGTTTCAACACCCTACCGAGTTGTCTCCTCAATCACCAAAGGGTTACCTAATACCCTTGAGGAAACCGGCTCCACTCGCAGATTGTAAAACCTTGCAAATGTGTTGGGTGTCGCCCAGCCCGCAGCTCTACAGATGTCTGTTAGAGAGGCGCCGCGTGCATGCGCCCAAGAGGATGCAACGCTCCGAGTGGAGTGTGCACGTACTCCCGGGGGACACGGCTGACCTCGACTCGAATAAGCGAGTGAAATGGCATCCACAATCCAGTGGGATAATCTTTGTTTCGATACGGCACTTCCCTGCTGCCGACCGCCATAACAGACAAAGAGCTGCTCAGATGATCTAAAATTCTGAGTACGGTCCACATAAATGCGCAGAGCGCGAACTGGACAAAGTAAAGAAAGGGCTGGGTCTGCCTCCTCCGGGGGCAGCGCTTGCAGGTTCACTACCTGATCTCTAAAGGGGGTGGTAGGAACCTTGGGCACATAACCGGGGCGGGGTCTCAGGATAACGTGAGAGTAATCCGGCCCGAATTCCAGGCACGAGTCACTGACCGAAAATGCCTCCAGGTCCCCGACCCTCTTGATGGAGGCCAACGCAACCAGCAGAGCTGTCTTCAGGGACAGAAATCTTAGAGATACTGATTCGAGTGGCTCAAAGGGATCGGATCGCAGACTCGTGAGAACGAGGGCGAGATCCCAAGAGGGCATGAGAGGGGGGCGAGATGGATTAATTCGCCTAGCACCCCTAAGGAACTGGATGACCAGGTTATGCTTTCCCACGGTGCCGCCAGCTACCGCGCTATGATAAGCGGAGATGGCGGCCACGTAAACCTTGAGAGTGGAGGGCGACAGCCTGCTGTCCAACTTCTCTTGAAGGAAAGAGAGCACAACACTAATCTGGCAATTTCGGGGGTCTTCTCTGCGAGAGACGCACCATTCAGTGAATAGACTCCACTTCAGGGCGTAGGCGCGCCTCGTGGAGGGGGCTCTAGCCTGAGTGATGGTATTAACCACCGCAGTCGGTAGGTTACCTAAGTCTTCCTCGCGTCTAGGGACCACACGTGGAGGTTCCAAAGATCGGGGCGAGGGTGCCAGATGGTGCCCTGTCCCTGAGAGAGTAGGTCCTCTCTCAAAGGGATCCGCCAGGGGAGGGCCGTCGCGAGGAGTGAGAGCTCTGATATCCAGGTCCGGTTGGGCCAAAGGGGCGCAACTAGCAGAACCTGTTCCTCGTCCTCCCTGACCTTGCACAGAAACTGCGCGAGCAGGCTCACTGGGGGAAACGCATACTTGCGCATGCCCCGAGGCCAGCTGTGGGCCAGTGCATCCGTGCCGAGAGAGCCCTCGGTCAGGGAAAAAAACAACTGGCAGTGAGCGTTCTCGGGGGAAGCAAACAGATCGATCTGGGCCTCCCCGAATCGCGCCCATATCAGCTGAACAGACTCGGGGTGGAGTCTCCATTCTCCAGGGCGTAACAGCTGTCGTGAGAGCGCATCGGCTGCACGATTGAGCGTGCCTGGGACGTGAATGGCGCGCAGCGATTTCAGCCGCGGGTGACTCCAGAGGAGCAGACGGCGGGCGAGCTGAGACATGCGGCGAGAGCGCATACCCCCCATGCGGTTGATATACGCCGCCGCCGCCGTACTGTCCATCCTGACCAGCACGTGTTGCCGCTCCAGCACCGGTAAAAAGCGGTGGAGAGCGAGGAACACTGCCAACAGCTCTAGGCGATTGATATGCCAATGCAGCTGGGCACCCTTCCAGAGGCCCGCAGCCGCATGCCCGCGACACACGGCCCCCCAACCCGTGTTGGAAGCGTCTGTTGAAACAACAACATGGCTGGACGCCTGTCCTAGAGGCACACCGGCCTGTAGGAACGAGGGGTCGTTCCAAGGGCTGAGGGCGCGGCGACACAGCGCAGTAACCGAGACCCGGTGTGTGCCCGCGTGCCATGCGCGTCTGGGGACCCGATCGTGAAGCCAGTGCTGAAGTGGTCTCATATGGAGCAACCCGAGCGGCGTGACGGCGGCTGCGGATGCCATATGCCCCAGGAGCCTCTGAAAGAACTTCAGTGGGACCACTAGTTTGCTGTCGAGCTCCCTCAGACAGTTCAGCAACAGGCGAGCGCGTTCCTCGGAGAGGTGCGCTACCATGGTGATCGAGTCCAGCTCCATCCCGAGAAAAGAAATCCTCTGCACGGGGGCGAGTTTGCTCTTTTCTCGGTTGACCTGAAGCCCCAGTAGGCGGAGATGCCGAAGCACCTCGTCCCTGTGCATAATCAATTGCTCCCGCGAGTGGGCTAAAATCAGCCAGTCGTCGAGATAATTGAGTATGCGAATGCCCGCGAGCCGAAGGGGCGCTAGGGCACCCTCCGCGAGTTTGGTGAAGACCCGCGGAGACAGAGAGAGCCCGAAGGGGAGGACCTTGTACTGCCACGCTCGACCCTCGAACGCAAACCGCAGAAATTGGCGGTGGCGTGGAAGAATGGAGACATGGAAATACGCGTCCTTCAGGTCTATGGCTGCAAACCAATCCCGAGGACGAACGCATTGGAGAATGCGCCTCTGCGTGAGCATTCTGAACGGCAGCTTGTGCAGACAGCGGTTCAAAACGCGCAGATCTAGGATTGGCCGTGACCCACCGCTCTTTTTGGGTACGATGAAGTATGGGCTGTAAAACCCACTCTCCATCTCGGCTGGAGGAACCGGCTCGATTGCACCCTTCGCCAGGAGGGCAGCAATCTCCTCTCGCAAGACAGGGGCGGACAGGGGGTTGACCCTGGAGAAATACACGCCCGTAAACTTGGGGGGCCGTTTCGCGAACTGAATCGCGTAACCGAGTCTGATTGTGCGTATGAGCCACCGCGAGGGGCTGGCCCGCGCTAACCAGGCAGGCAGAGCCCTCGCTAATGGAGTCATCGCTACAATCGCTGACGTACCAGCGGTGGGGCAGCGCGGAGTGGGTGTGCTGATCCGGGAAGCACGAGGGTCCCGCGGAAAAGCTGGAGGAGAGCGATTCGCTCTGGCTCCGCACCCTGACTCCGGAGAGGGGGCTGGAGGGCTGAGGGAAGGGAGACCGTCCCCCCAGCGCTCGTGAGCCACTGGCGAAGCACGTAGAGTCTGCGAGCCGGAAGGCAGCGCGTCCCGGACTGGCAGAACTCGTGCAGTCACATCCGGGGAAGGGAAAAAGTGCTCTTTTACTGATGTTTTGGTGGCACTGAAAAGTACCGTTGTTATCGGGGCCCCGCCCTCCAGCGGGGAAAGAGCAAGTTTCCTCTTCTCCGGATGGCCTGTCTCAGGGACGCTTCGCGGTCCGTTTACCGGACTTAACGGCGCCCTGGGCAGGAGGGGCTGCCTGCTTTCGAGGTGAACGCCGCGCCCGCTTGGCCGGAGGCGCAGGCGGGGGCGGGGCAGCACTCGTTGGCGGGCGCCCTCGGCGAGGAACAGCGGAGGTGGATGGCTCGGCGGGCGGAGCGGGCTTACGGCCACGCCGATAGATGACATTGCCCATCGCATCCGACTGCTCTTTCACCGCCTTGAATTCCTGGGTGAATTTACCGACGGTGTCGCCGAACAGGCCAGCCTGGGATATGGGCGAGTCAAGAAAGCGAACTTTGTCAACGTCGCGCATATCGGCCAGGTTTAGCCAGAGGTGGCGTTCCTGAACCACAAGTGTGGACATCGTCCTCCCCAGCGCACACGCGGCGGACTTAGTAGTCCGAAGAGCATAGTCGGTCGCGGTGCGCAGCTCATGTAATAAGCTTGGGTTGGACCCGCCCTCGTGCAGGTCGGCCAGCGCCTGCGCTTGGTAGCGCTGGTAGGTGGCCATCGCGTGCAAAGCAGAAGCAGCCTGGCCCGCAGCCTTATAAGCTCTGGCTCCGAGGGAGGCAGACAACCTACAGGCTTTGGACGGGAGGCGGGGCAAACCCCGCCACGTAGAGGCGCCGCGCGGACAAAGATTGACCGCGATAGCGCGCTCCACTGACGGGATCGCCTCATACCCCCTGGCAGCTCCGCCGTCAAGGGCGGTGAGGGCGGAGGCACTCGCAGCACGGGCAGAGAAAGGTGCCCTCCAGGACTGCGTGAGCCTACTGTGCCCTTCCGGGAAGAAGGGGACGAGAGGCTTCGAAGGCTTCGCCTTCTGGTCCTCTACGTAGCACCCATCTAGTCGGTCCGGCCGCGGAGCTGGGGGATAAACCATCTCCAACCCCACGGCCGAAGCAGCCCGGGAAAGCACGGCTAACATGTCCGCTTCAGGATCCGATTTGACAGCGCTCACCTGCCCGGAGGGGGCGAGCGGGTCCGGATCTTCGTCGGACAGTGAAAGCCCACCCTCCGATGCCGCGGAGGACATCTGATCTCCGGTGTCAGCGAGTGTGAGAGCTACCATCTGGTTAGACGGATCACTCTCACCACCCGAAGCTTGGATGGAGCGCCGTGAGGAGCGAGAGGTCCGCGAGCCCGTGGGCGGCGGATTAGCTCCCGCTGAAACCCTCAGATCTGCCCGAGCGCCCGCTGCTTTTTTAGAACAGGAGGCAACTGGGGTGGCTCGCTCTCTTGCGAAAGTTAGCCGCGATCTTAGCTGTGCAACGGTCATGGCATCGCAATGACGACATGAACCGCCCGCGAGCACCGCATTAACATGCTGGACCCCCAAACATGCAATGCAGTGATCGTGTCCATCATCCGGAGACAGGAAACCCCCGCATCCAGAAACGCACAGTCGGAGCGCCATCCTGAAAAGGACGTGCTGCACGACTGTGTTGCTCTTTTAGGAAAGTTGCAACTATACGCACCGCTCTGGAGGACCGGACCCAAAGAACCGCAGGCAAGGGAGTAACCCAGCTCGACCGTCTGCCACCGCGAAGACCCACTCTGGACCGGGAGACACACTCGTTCGCTCTGAAGTGCTGATCAGCAAGAGGAACCCTCATCGACTCACTCAGAAAGGATCTGAAGCGAAAAGGATGGCGTCTGCTGGCTTCAGGTGTGCTTATATGCTGAGATGATTGCAGATGTCGCACACCTGCGCAAGCTTACGCTGCCAATTAATTTCATTCATTGGCCCGTTCAATACTCTCCAGATAAGCGGCTTCTGATCCGAATCCTCCCATTCATGGCACTGAAGTTCCCCAACCGAAGGGGAACTCTGTGGCTCTGACATGCACATGGGAATGGTGAGTTGGGAGATCCAACTCATTTGCAATAAAGGAACAGGCAGCCAAAACAGCTTAAAATTTCAATATTCAGAAAAGTATTATAAATAATCTGATGTGTGATTAAGCTGAAAAGTAAAAAGACACATTCTAGAGACATAAAAGACTTACATCAAATCTTGAAAAGGGGGTAAAATAGGTGCCCTTTAATTCTGCATTTTTAATCTTCACATTATTCTGTGTCTAATGTTGATCACAGTTAAATTTAGATGAACTCATTTCAATATTCAATATTTTAAATTTTCAAACATTTTCAATATTGTGCTTTTTATTTTTATTTAAGGATCAGAGGAGAATCTGGGGCTTTATGCCTCAGTCAAGACCAGAAGATATCTGACTGTGTGATGACTTTCAAGAAGAGCCTCTGGCAACAACATCAGATATCCGTGAATTAGCAGTTCTCCATATTTTGTGATTTATGTTTTAATATTTAATTTTTTCCCTGTTAATTTTTGCATTAGAATTGCATTATAGGAGATGGATATTTTTTCCAACAATGTTTAATCTTGAAAAGTTTGAAAGAGTGTTATTTTTAATAGTTAAAGTGATCTATTGTCTGGGTTGGTGTTGTATATTACTCTACAGAAACCTTGTAATGAACTGACAGACTTATTTTCTATATATTATTTTTGATACATGATATCATTTCGAACTACTAAAATGTCAATAAAGATCAATTTGTTGAACTGTAGAGTTGAATTTTCAACATCAAAAGTTGTCAGAGCAGAGATCAAGCTCACAATATGCAAACAATATCACAACCATAAATAAACGGAGAACACTTACAGAATACAGAAAGTCTTAACAGATATAATTTTACAGTGCGGTAAAGAAACTTCTTTTTAACTTTTAACTTTACAAATGGAGAATTCATTCACAGTTTGTATCCATTTTAGTTTGCAACAAGAAATTAGACTATTATCCATGAATCATCTATTGAATCCACTTGACTAAAGATTAACCAAAAGAATTGTTGAAGTGCAGGAAATATTTAAAACTATTTGTTCTTTAAATCAGCTTGTTTTATATACATATTTAACCCTCTACTACACACATTATGATAGATCTATAAAAAATATTTGACTGTTTTTGTTTTCATAGAATGGCTTAACTTAAAGCACTGTAAAAAAAAAAAAAAAAACAAAAAAAAAAACATTTAAGGTACATTCTGATATGTTGCCATAAAAGCAACAACGTCCAACAGTGGATATAACTTACAAATTTAGAACTTTTCTTATAATTAATAATTTTGTTGCTTGAAATGATTTAATAGGTGTCGCAGTATTATAAGCTTTAACACAAAACATATAAATGTTACCTCATACAAACATTCCAACAACTCATATTCCAACAGCTTTTATTTATTCCATTATTTTTGCTGAATATTATTGAAAACAAACATAATA
The DNA here is from genome assembly GCF_049306965.1 of Danio rerio. Taxonomy (NCBI): domain Eukaryota; kingdom Metazoa; phylum Chordata; class Actinopteri; order Cypriniformes; family Danionidae; genus Danio; species Danio rerio. The sequence goes on from NC_133197.1 coordinate 8,481,054, forward strand.
ATGTATTATCATGTTTATAACATACAGTAAATATAAATATTTCCCCCAGTAAATATTATAACAAATAAATGACAAGTCTAGTATATCCAGATGCATCAAAATAATGTAGCTGCTAGCTAACAATGTTTATATATTATACTATATACTTTACTACGCTGTCTCAGAGTTTACTTACCTGAACTGTCTGCATCACTGCTTTTATCAAATGTCCAGTCTGCATCATTCTCATGGACACTAAAACCCATCTCATCCTCACTTTCATCTGCAGGAAGAGCCAGTTTTGTCCTTTTGTTCTTTTACTTACCATAGAACATGGTTTGTGCTTACTTATACACTGTTCCCTGTATTTGCACATTGATAAGTATCCGCCATCTTGGAATGGTCAATTTGTCGTCATTCATTGTAAATGTGATGTAAGATTGCCTTCTGTTTGCAGAGACTGTATATGCAGGGCAATAATGTTAAATATTGTTCAGTTTCTTAATTTTTTCACTGGTAAGTTCAGAAGGTCTCCCTGAGTGAGCTGTGAACTTCAGAACTTTACACTGTATTCCATCTTAATATAATTGTTTTACATTTGTTAATTAACGTATTGCATTTGTTCAGCAAATGAAACAACTGAAGTTTAATCTGATATATACATGCATGAATCTACAGTTGATGTATACATTGATTAACGTTCAAGTTTTAACAAAAAAGTTTTGGCCTTTTATGGAGGTTTATGTATAAAATCCTACAGTAACACAACAGCATATTGCGAGGCAAATTCTGTCACCTGTGATATTGTAAAGCTGTAACTCTGTAAGAGTGTTAAAAACAGTATAATTAAAATTGACTGGTCAGAGTTCAGAGAGCGAAAAATAAATAAATAAATAAATCCTCACCGCTGACATTAACGTGCAATAACCACTTTGAGATCCCAGTGTTGTGGTTGATCTCTGCTTTTTTCTCTGTCTTTGGTTCTGATGTTCATGATGGTCAGAGTTCCAGTCTGACTGTTCAGCTTCAGTTTGTTGAATCTCTCAGGGTCATTGAGACACGTGGTCTTGTTGTCATTCAGTTCAGCAATGCATAAAGTTTCAAACCTCCACATTATTCGAGTGATTTCCTTCATATTAATATTATCAGTGTTAAGAGTCACAGTCTGTCCCTCCATCACTGACACTGACAGATTCATTTCAGCACCAAACACACCTGCAGAACAAACAGAAACAGCATCTCAGAGACTGAAACACTGAATGTTGGTGAGAAATCTTTTCCAAGAGAGAATTTAGTCATGCCTTATTAAAATAATTAACAATTTTAATTATTCAGCTGTAAAATAAAGAAAAATCAGTCTGCCTGACAAAGTAAAATCCCCTACAAATAATCCATATATGTTGAGGAATTGTACGTTTGGCTTTCTTTATTTTTATCCTTCAAGAAAACAGCTTATGAATTGTGATGAGTTACTGATCTCAGATTAGTCTACATGACAACATTTAGTATTCGTTAATATACTGTAATCCATTAATTGCACATTTATAGTAACGCTGTCTGGCTATTTTTAATTACTTTTGTGCTACCTTAAATTTTAAAATATAATTATCTCATACTAGTTTAACTGATGCAAAGAACAAATATATTCATTATCAGCAACAACAAGTGAAATGAACATTAAATACCTCAACACTGCCAATACAAAGAATCATGAAAAAGAAGAATGCATGTATATAAGCAACAGGTTATTATGAAATAACACGTTTAAATGAAGAGAATCAATGATTTATATATATTAATAATTTTAAAAGTAATTTGCTGTAATTACAAGTACTTCATAAAAAAAATATTATGCAATGCAATTCATCATTCACACAAGTCATCATGGGGTGCAGAAAAATTTGGCTAAAAATACACTGTTACCTTTGTTAGTTTAAAATGCTGTGTGAAACCGGAAGCAGGCCTAATCATGAATGAAGAAACCGCACACTTACCGCATGTTGGGAGTAGAAACCAAATGATCCTTAAAATGATCTTCATATTGTTGACGTTTCCAGTTAAATCTGGTTTCTAAAAACAGTATTAGTGAGTTTCTGAGGCACACCCAGCGCGTTTTCTGAAAGAAACAAAAAATCTGGAGATCCGTGTTATATTTACTAAATAAATCAATTTGATTACAGAATAAGTCTGTTTACAAATGTGCTCTTCTTCTTTTATGTTGGCGGTTGGCAAAATCTGTCTGAGTCTCTTGCAAGGCGTAAAACCAACCCGGGCTCATTGTGGAAACGTAGCCCCGTGGACGTTTTTGCGGACCGCGATTTACGTCCCGGGAGGTACGTATTTGAGCGTTTTTTTGTTTTCGCGGATCCGCGAGAGGCCGCTGTGCGCGCTTTTTCGCGTCTTGGGCGGGCGCCTCTCGGGAGCGCACGGCGTTCGCGCCTGCACCGTTCTCGTGCGAAAAGCTGCCGGATCGGGGAAAAAAAAAAAAAAGCAAAAGCCCTCGTCTTCGATTTCGACCGCGTTTTCGGATCCCGCCGCGTTCTCGCCCTCATTTTCCGGATTCCGTTTTTCGTCTCACCTGATTTCCGGAACCCGCTGTTCCCCGGACTCGATCCCGGTCGTTGTCCACCGCGGCCAGCTCCGGCTCCTCCTCCTCCTCGTCTGGGGCCTCCGCTCCGCCGACGCAACGCTGTGAGTTAGGCAGACAAACTGATTGCGTCGGGAAAGCCCTCCACTCGGAGGCGAGCCGTCGGCCGGCGAGCGCGAAGAGGAGGGGCGGAGCGGCGCCACACCGCCCCGCAGCGTTCGCTCGAAAAAAACCAAACGCGGCCTTTACGTACCTCCGGCCACATAAATCGCGGTCTCCAGAAACGTCCACGGGGCTACGTTTCCAGAATGAGCTTGGGTTGCGTAAAACTGTTGTCCCGTCTGTTTGGACGAATAATTTTTGTGATCCTTTTTTTTACTGTAAATGAACAGTTCACCACAACAGACTGAATCGTTCAAACTGTTCGCGTCAATTAATCCTTATCCACAAATTACTCAGTCATTTCGACTGAGTAAAAAAACTGAATATACCAATCTAACCTGAAGTAAGACACGCCATGCTGAGAGAATCGATGAACTGATTCATTTCATTAGGAATGAGGCCCCATTTACACTAGTGTGTTTTAGTTTTAAAACTGTGTTTTAGATCAAAAACGATCCGCGTCCACACTAGAGTTTCACGTAGCGTTTCTGAACATATTTCCGTCCACACTACGCCACCAAAAACGTATATCACATGACCATTTGCGCACTCTGGGCATGTGCGTTCTAGTATAGACAGGAAGCGTGTGTCTCGCTCAGCATTTGGTTATTGATAGTCAATAATCGCCACTTGAACAATGAACGCGATGGCAAAGACAGCAATAGAGGAATTTTTGTGGACAGACGACCAAGTCGAGTTGTTACTAATCGTAACAAATGAATAACTGCACAATGGCGCCTAAAACAGATAACAGTGCAAACAACGCTCCCATTTCTGTGCTCATGTTGTTGTTTACAGTGAAGGCTGGTCTGCTGTCTTCCAGTAGTGTTAAAGCCATGTGTTATAGTCATGTGATAAGGGCTTGATGAATAAAGGAAGGATACGCAATAACACAAAAGCCCCAATCAGGTAGCGAATCTCAGCAGTCCCGCCTCCGTTTTCAGATGTCTCCGTTTTTTCCCATCCACACTGAGACGGAGCAGCAGCGTTCAGAATGAAAACGGCTTCTCCAGCGTTTCCAAAATGCTCTGTTCTTGGCACTCGAAAACTCCGGCGTTGTGTGGACAGATAGAGTAACCGTTGCAAAACTTATGCGTTTTCAAACTAAAACACAATAGTGTAAACGGGGCCTGAGGATATGGAGCATGCACCGAACAAACATGCAACAGCTGACATTCAATGCCTGATATTTTGTGTCTAATAAAAAGTATCTGCAAAATAAGAGGAATGTTTTACAACTCAAAAATCACAGTGCCAACCAACACAGCACTATACTGCCTTTTCGAAGATACACATTTGAGATGCATGTCGTGATTTTAGTGCACACGATAACTACATAGAACTAGCACAAAATCATGTGTAGAGATTGAAAAGTTATGTATTCCTAACCTTGTGAGATTGTCACAGACACTTGCTGTGTTGTTAAATGAACACTGGAGAGCATCCTCTCTAATCCTTTCTGCCTTATGTGTGTGCTGTTTTGTCTCTGATCTTCATTGCTTCCCTGGTCAATTTATTGTCTACAGCTGTTTAGTTTGAGTTCTGTCCTTATACGCCCTCTTCTGGGTCTTGATTTTGTTTCTGACAATTTGTTGTTTTGCTTTGTTTTTTCTTCATTTTGCATTTGAAGTTTATTTTTTGTATTTTGAAATGAAGCTGCATTTGTATCCTGAATCTTGACTCTTCTGTCCTTCATGTAAAGACATCATGGTTGGTGTTGTATACTGATGTGTTTTCTTTAGTACCGGAACACAAACCAGTACTGAAATATCACAATGCAGAAACGCTTCATCAACTTCATTACTAAATAAGTCCATGCCAGAAAGCATAGAGACTCTGTCAAGAGGTGCTCTCAGGGATCATTTTTACACATCACTTTCATATCTGTTTTAGTCGGGACCCATTTCTCTGTTTGCTACCACTGATCTCTCACTTTGTACAGCTGAAATCTTCTGGGTTTTTTATCTGTTCTGATGCTCAAACTGAAGAAAATGATTCACCTGATTGTCTTCAATCTGACTCTGTTGTATCTATTTGGTAAGTTTTACATTTGTACATCCCTGCTGAAAAAACTGCTTAAATGAACCTATGCTGGTTAGCTAGTTGACCAGCATGGTTTTAGCAGGTCATCTTCCAGCCTGACCAGCTAAGAGCAGGCTGGAAATGGCTGAAACCAGCCTAAAATTGCCAAAACCCCTCTAAAACCACGCTGGCTGACCAACTAAAACCAGAAAACCAGCTTAGGCTGGTTTAAACCGTTATTTCACTAATGGTGTTGAATCAGTGAAGTCGTTTACAATGTCACCGTCAGTTGTACATAAGTTCAATTTTTATAAGGATTTTACCAAATTATCACTCAGTTTGTTCTCCAGGTGTGTCTCATGCTGTAACAGTGAAGCCAGTGATGGTTGGAGAATCAGTCACTCTAGAAATACAGGGGAACGGGGACATCGAGTGGAAGTTTAAACCCCACAACATACTTATTGCTCACATCAACAGGGATGAAATCACATTGCTTGATGACATTCTTGATGGGGGTTTCAAAGGCAGACTGACCCTGGATCAGACTGGATCTCTGACCATCAACAACACCAGAATAACAGACTCTGGAGATTATAAAGCAATCAACACCAGCACAGAAATGCTACTCCACACATTCCGGCTGACTGTCCATGGTGAGAACACCCTGTCTAAAATATTTACATTTATATATGGGTGGTTGTAATTTGGCAAATTCATTTATGCACTTTTGTTTGGAATCTTAAACCGTTCATTCAAACATGTTGGTTTGCTAATATTTGCAGGATGAAGTATTATAAGTCTACATGACTCAAACTCATTCAGGGCATGTTTGCACAGCAAAGATGATGATGTGCTCACAAAAGGCCACATGAATATTACTTGACAATTTTTACAAATGTTTTTTTTTTTTTTTTTAGTTTACACAACAACAATAGTGTAGTTTTCAATGTGAAGTTTGGATATGTTTACACCACAATGATTTCAGCTAATATATTAAAGTGATTTACACAATGCCCATCAGTGTCACTTTTGAGCAAGCTGATGATTGAGAATATTGCACAACTGTCAACAAATAAAGACGTTCAACTTGTAGTGGTACAGCGGGGATACTCTGTGCTATAGCAAACAACTTAAAAAATGCTGCAGTGCAAAAATGTTCACAGCTGAGTGTTTTAGAGCAGCGCTCACAGTAAACACACACTCTAATACAAATTCCTTTGTTGCCTTGATAAAGCTAGTGTAACGTATGGCAATACAAATGATGAGCACATATTTTGGTTTTTGGGACTCCTTTTTTATAATTACTCAGTTGCATAATGTCTTCTGCACACATAATACAACTTCATTTGACCATTTTTGTGAGTCTGCATGAACAGAGATCGTTTTGACAGTGTTGTATGTGATGTTTGTGCAGAGAACCACTTGACAAATTCTCAGTGTTTAACTAACGTCATGAAACATTAACTAAAATTGTTATGATTTAATAGGTTTTTCATTCTTTTATAACCTGTTTTAAAACATTTTATTTCTTCTTTATCTAATCATTTTTATTATTTGTAATTATTTTCTTATATTTGTCTCTTTTATTCCTGTTTATGTAAAGCACTTTGAATTGCAACTGTGTGTGAAATGTGCTATATAAATAAACCTGCCTTGCCTATTTGAAGACAACTGTCTGTTCCAACAATCGCTGGACGATTTGTTTCCACGGATTTAAAGAGTTGATTGTTTTGAAGCCCCTTTTAAATGAATCTTCAATTCTGTTTGAGCTAATTTGCTACACCTTAATCACGGTATTGTCTTATTCTGTGATTGGAAAATAATTTGATTACTGATGTCCATGTAAACAAAGTCAATGAAGTTTATTATTATTAAGTCAGATGGGATACTTTAGTGAAATCTAATTTATTCTGTAATATTTTCTAGCTCCTCTTCCTACTCCTGTCATTTCCACCTTAACTCAACACCCAGCTGCATCTCCAGTGTCCAGATGTGTGCTGCTGTGTTCAGTGGTGAATGTGAGTGCTGTGAGTCTCTCCTGGTACAAAGGAAACCGTTTATTATCCAACACCAGTGTGTCTGATCTCAGCATTACCCTTTTTCTACCTCTGGTGGTGGAATATCAGGATAAAAACACCTACAGCTGTGTGGTGAAGAATCCCATCAGAAACCACACCACGCATCTGGACACACCCTGTAACACACACTCAGGTATGGTAGTGAGGATACTAACAATTATAAGTCAATTACACAATAAATAAATAATACAAACATTTTGACATTGCTAACAGTTGAACACTTCATTCCTCAGAAAATGGCCTCTTTCCTAAACATGTGATCCTATTGGTTTTCTCTGCTGTGGTGGGCGTGGCCATGGTCACGGCCGTGGTGACTGTTCTGGTTTATAAGTTCATATCCAGACGTCTTCAAAAGAAGAAGCGTGCGCAGGAAGAAGCAAAAAACGCCTATTCATCTCTAGTTTTTTGCAAAAAATAGAAGATAATAAAATCTCAATCAGCAGCCTTGTTCAGTGCACTGACCAGGGCGTCAGCCATATTAAGTGCCGTCTCAATCTCAAAATTTTTCTAGTGCGCTGAAACGTTTGCATCCAGATAAATCCCACAATGCACTGTGAAAATCAGGGCACATCATTATGCAACATTACGCACCCTTAATGGAATTTTGGAAGCCAAAATGATCAAATATAATGACAAATAAGATGTTTTTCTAAAAAGGGTCAATTTTTTTATTTTCAATATGAACAAACAAAGCTAGATAGGTTAGAAAAAATCTAGCAAACAGTGATAATGGATTAATTGTTTTAAAAACGTATTATTTAATATATGAACATTAGTTTTGCTGTTATTTAAAAACAGTTTTGATGAGATACAATGAGGATGTGTCCCAATGTGTAGTGAACCAGCTCATCAGTGCCCGAATTCATGCACAAGACCTACTGATCAATGATCTCGGGTGCTGACTGAGATGCATGCAAAGTTTACGTTTCATTGCTGGTCAAAACTCAAAACATTTGAAGTGTGTGCATCCACTTTTTCTGATATGATTATATCTCTAGGACAGAATAAGATGTCTTGACCAAACTCACAATGTGTCCTCAAACTGTGCTCAAATTATGAAATGCTGAATTTGGCCATATGGTAGCTCTATAACATCATAAAATCAGATTCTTTAGATTGCATTTATAGGAAACATATTGTCTAAGAGCATTGCTTTATCTTGAAAACATTGTCACCATTGCGCAATAACATTTCAGCAGCTATTTAAGAAGGGTAATGAAGGCAGATTGGAACAAAAATTGGTGTGTTTGACCAACGCAATCTCACGGCAATTCGAAACTTTTTGATTTAGTGGCTAATTCGTATGATCTAATTCGTTGAATTTAGTAGGTTTTGCTCATCATCCAATGATGGTTGGGTTTAGGGGCAGGGTTGGGTGCCACGCCTTCTTTTTTAAAATCGTACATTTTCAAATGACTGAACTCAAACAATACTTGTTTTCTCGTGAGATCAGGCTGGTTTGACTCATGGTCTGTGAGAAATTTGAGAGAACCAAATTTAACTTAAAAACCAATATTGTCAAACTATTCATTAAATATTCACCATATTAGAAAACTTCTTGTGTGAACTTTTTCTAGAGCGGTGGGTGCCTCAACCTTAATTACACATCTGAACCTGCTAATCAAGCTATCACACTGGACTTTTCTCCCCATAGACTTTCATCTATCCGCACATGAATTTGTTAGACTGGAAAAGCAAGCTCATGTGACAAGTTTCGCAGTTCGCACTTTGGTTACCTTTTTAGCAAAGCGCCACAGATTGTTCAGAAGCACATGAAGCTGTATCTCATGTATCCATGTTTCGTCACCACTTAATTCAATAATATCATCATATTTAAACCAAACTTGTGAGTTTATGACAACCATTTCTTGTCATAAACCTAGTCTGGCAGTTAAAATATGCGTTTTGTTCATATTATCAAAACAGTCTCAAAATTCTTGAACCCCAGTAATTGCTGTTTGCAGAATTTGTTTTACACAACTTTAAACAGACGTGTCAATGTATGTTATGTGGGTTTTCTTCTCCTTTGTTTACTTTCCTAATTGTCTATTTTATATATGTTTGGTGATGTTTTTGTGTAAACTGATTCTTAATGTCTGTTTAAAAAAATAAACTACCACTTTCAAATGTTTTTTAAAAGCTTATAGGAGCCTGATATAAATAATTCATTGTCTTAATCACAGTAAGAGCACATGCAACTGTAAGAAATTAGTCTGCCTTGACCCAACTTCTATTTCACAAGTGTATTCTATGCTGATTTCTTAACAAAAAGCTTAATTATCACACATGAAGTATTTAAGTATTTAAATATTGCTGTTGAAGTGATAATTCACTTCTTTTATCATGGGAGCAGCAGAGAGCCATCACGAACCATCTGCTTTCTATAACAGTTGGTCTTTCCACTTAAATGTCTACCAAAGATCTGGAAACGGAAGAGCATCACTTTTATTGTTATTTTTGATTTACATTCAAAGCGAAACCTTAACATGGTAAGGGGGAAGAAACAGTATAAAATGTTTGAATGGAGGATAATCTGGATTCATTTCATCTCCGCTGAATCTGAAGTGCTGTCTCCACTTTGTTACTACTACTCTGGAATAAAACTTACTTTTTTTCTTCAAGACGTCCTTATCATTTTTTCTTACACAACTATTACTATCAATAATCATTATACATCTCTCTCTTTTGCTGTGAAGGTGCCCAAGATATATTTTATGTAATCACATAGGCATTCAATTATTTGTTACATTATTAAATAAACTTGCTTTCATTTTAATTCTTGTGCCTCATTCTTTACTTCGTGGGAAAAACATTAGATTTGAAAACACAATAATTCATCTCTGCTTTAGGTTAAATCTTTAGTAGACTTGTAATTTTACGTCTTTTTTTTTCCAAGTCATAGTTTTACAAGTGTCCATGTGTTAACTGAGAATAAAAGATGCACAGTAATATATATTGGTCTTAAAAGAAAACTTTATTATTATCTCTGGAAACATTAAGTCAGCACACACACTTTATTTACATCAAGAAAATAATTTCTAAACACAGTACCTGGCCTTTAAAAGTAAAAGAAAATAAAGCATTAGATGGAAAGAAACCTGTTTAAAGCTGTCATATCTTAATAGATGTGGCCGTTTCTGGGAAGCTGCTGACCGCTGGGTCATAAAAGTACCGAGGGTAAAATGAGTCAAAATGAGAGCTGAGCACAGTCTCAAAAATAAATGCGTGCACACGAGTCAAAATATATTCCACGCTTATCTTATGCTGACCTGCATGCAGCAAAACTATATTCATGCATATTTAGATTCAGCAATGTTGCTAAGAGCTTCCATGTTGTGTACATCAAACTCTGACTCTATATCTGAATGTTTCAGAAATTGAGATTTGATTAACATTTAGCTCACTCTAAAATGCTGAATGTCATAACACAACATTGGGTCAAGTATAAGCAAACGCAGCCACTGGGTTAGAAAGTGCCATTTAATTTTACATTTTAAAAAAAATAAGTGTCAGGGTTGTCTTTATTTGACCCAGTGTTGTGTGGTGAACAGACAGAAAGTCACTGCTGAAGCATCAACTACTTTTGCTTAATTCACTGATATGTGAAAACTTCAAAACTGAAATGCAAATAATTGAGAAGGAAACATGCACATTTTATTAAATCACACCTAACATTATAGCAAAACCTATCTAGTGATCATTCTAACCAGTAATTAAAGGGACATTTCACCCAAAATGACAATTCTGTCATCATTTACTCTCTTTTTACTTGTCACAAACCAGCTTCATCTCTTCTGCTGAACACAAAAGAAGACATTTTGAAGAAATGTTGGATATCTGTAACCACTGACCTCCATAATATCAGCTTTTCCTATAATGAAGGTCAATATTTTCAGCTTTCTAACATTTTTCATAGAAAAAGGAAATCAATAAAGGTTTGTAATGACTTGAGGTTGAGTAAATATTGAGTAAATGTTCCTTTTTGGGTAAACGGTCTCTTTAATAGACATCAGTGTACTGTAACAACACATTTCAAACATTGAGATCACAGACAAAATTGATTACAACCCAAAAAAGAACAGACATCTGTGGCCCTCTGTTGAATAAATAGTCAAAAAACTTGGTTTCTCAAACTAAACAATAGCTGCACTCGCATCCTATTTTCTAATGATTGCAATTCAGTAACACGCACAGGTTCAACTGTTCAACTACACTGCAAAAATCATTTTCTTATCTCAATTTTTGCCTTGCTTCTAGTCCAAATATCTACAAATTTTGAAATCAAGAAACATTCTCTAGACAAGCAACACATGTTGTCTTGGTTTAAAAAAAGAATATATCAAAATTGAGTTTTCCTTAAAACAAGCAATATAATAAACTAAATAATCTTATGTCAAAAGGAAACTTTATTATTTTGCTTACACCATTGGCGGATTTACTTTTTGTTTTAAGAAAACTCACTTAATTTTATTTAATTATTTCTTAAAACAAGACTAAAAAGTCTAGTCTAGAAAATGCTTCTTGATTTAAGATTTTTTAGGATATTTGCACTAGAATAAAACATCTACAAACGTATCTACAGCTTTCAAAGTGTTTATGAGTTTTCAGGAAGGTCTGTTTAACTCACAGATTACTCAGGATTTCTCGATTGTGGCATCTGTATATTCACTGATTCATTCAGTGTGTTTCTGGTGTCATCTGGAAGAGAAAAACAGGAAAAAAAGAGAGAAGATCTTCATCTATTCTGTAGTTGTACATCAGCAATATCACTTCTAACATCTGACTGAGATGATCAAAATCACCAATTTTCTAAATTATTCAACCTTGTCACATTTGTGTTCTTTTTGTTTTTACTGGAGTCAATTTTGTCAGGGAATTTGTACCTTTATTCAAGTGCTTGATAATTATACTTCATCCACCACTGCTAACATATGACAGCAGACCACAAACCCTCTTAAGTTGTACAGATATATTTACCAATTCAGAAACTTTTCAGGAATACTTCATAACTACACACTATGAATCATTTATTAAGCATATGGAAAATGGTTAATTCGTCATTTGTTAAGCATTAACTCTTCATTAATAGATGTTAGTAAGCAGTATGAATAACTACATCTACAACTGCTGTTTTCTTGGCCTGTATGCACATGTATAATGTGCTTAAAGATTGTGTTTTCGTACATTGTTAATGATTCATTTTTCATTACTAAATTGCTTTATTAACTCAACTTGATCCAGTTTTGTGACCCAATCTAAAGTCAGGACTATTAATGCTTTGTAAATCCCTTATAAATGATAATTGCGGTCTTTTAAGTATCATAAGAACAATCTAAAAAATAAAAACTACTGTAAGCTTTAAACTTTGCTGAATAACAGAAGTGTTAAAATACTACATAAAATTGAATAAAACGACAAAAATATAAGAATTTACAATATATTATGATAAAATATGTCGATGTTATTAAGCGATGTTTAAACTGTACAGTCATTATATTTCAGATAAGATTGCAAAGATTTATTTTTATATTTGATATGATTCATTTAAAGTCATTTGTTTGTTTTTTCCTGTTTAAAATACAACCGAGCCTATATTTGTCATTTCTAAGGGATTTAAAAAGCATAATTAGTCCTCAGGACGACACGGTGGCTTAGTGGTTAACACTGTCACCTCACAGCAAGAAGGTCACTGTTTTTCTTGTCCCGGCTGTGCCAGTTGGCATTTGTGTGTGGAGTCTGCATGTTCTGCCCATGTTTGCATTGGTTTCCTCCGGGAGCTTCGGTTTTTCCCACAGGGTCAATGAAAATGGTGTCTAATAAAGTTCTCTACTCTACAGCACCAACACAAACCCCTACTGCCAACTCTAAACCATTTGAGAGAGCGGTCTTAAATAACTGTTGATGTAAGAGTCATTAAATAAAAACAGATTGATAACTTGCTTTTATACTTATGTGCTGAGAATTCATGAAATTTACTTAAGACTTTGAGAAGCTTCATAAATACAAGCCAGGATCAGTGCGATCTTGCAGGCCTTATTAAAATGCAGATTGTCATTTCAAGGCCTCAGATAAGCAAATATGTCAGAAAAAAATGGATTTTGCACTTAAAAAAACTAATAATGAATTGTGATTGAAATGATGAAATGATTTTAAAGTTAGAGTTTAGTTACCCACCAGAAACAGTAACATTGACTTTCAAGCAAATGTTTTTCTTGTTTCTATTCCAGAAGGTCAGCTGATAAACTCCAGAGTCGCTGCTTCTGGTGTTTTTCACAGTCAGAGATGCGCTTTGATGGTGCAGCTCCAGCCTGCATCTGAATCTCATATCATCACCGTATAAAGTCTCTCTGACATCTCCGTTCTTTCCAGATGCTAGCATCTCATCTTCATCAAATGTCCACTGTGGCCTCTCACCTCGCTCTATATTAAAATTAGTGATCAAAATTAAGCTTTCTCCTGCCATCACAGACACTGTGTTTGGACCAGATTCACCTGGGAAAACAGAGAAAGTTACTCAGACTGAGATAAAAGTAAAGTTATACTATATATTTGCATGGGACTGTGTGTCCTTCAGTATCTCTATTTTTTTTTTAATAGTGAAATGATGTAAAGTTTACTAAAATTATGTAATTTTGTCAATATGATATGCACTCTGAAACACTGATTCAAAACAAAAGATTTGTAAATGTTGTGAAGCTTCATAAAGCACTGCTTAGAAAGCATTACTATTTAGTAATATGAAGTAACAGGTCAGCCGATAGGACTGTTGCCCAACAGAAATTTTTTTTTTCCAGTTTGGTGCTCCAATTTCCGAAACGTCTGTGCAAAACGATGTGCCGAAACGTCTGTTAGTCTGTTATCACCCCTAAAAATGTAAGAAAAAGTAAAAATAAAAACAGAATGAAGCAATTGAGTGCGAATCATTACCTTCTTTTGAATAATAGTGCTTTAATTTCCCCCACAATCCAAATACATGCAGTATAGGTGAATTGGAGAAACTAAATTGGCCGCAGTGTGTGTGTGTGTGTGTGTGTGTGTTTGTGTGTGTGTATGAGAGAGTAAATGGGTGTTTATCAGCACTGAAGTTGCTATACTCTCAGTGATGGGTTTGCAGCTGGACGGCATTTACTACATAAAACATATAACAGAGTAATTGGTGGTCCATTCCACTGTGGCGACCCTTGATAAATCTGTGACTAACCGGAAAAAAAACGCATGAGTAACGAGACTAAAGGCTGATTTTTTTCCACATAATTAGACCTATAGATTACTTACTGTAGGAGCCATTTTTTGTGTTGTAGTGATTTATGTTGTCCACTAGGTGTCACTAACTGAAAACTATAACTGAGGTGCCTGTGTAAGCGAGGAAGAGCGTCAGGTATGGGAAAGCACACGGTTTTTGACCGTGCTACAGAGTAACTTGTTTGCTAGCCAGAAAACAGCAGTGTTTAGATATGTGCTGTGTATACATGGAGTGAATGTTATATTGACATGATAAAGAAGAAAGGAGAAGCAAAGATTGAGGCTTTGTTTAATTCACCTGCACAAATAAAGACATTCTGCTTAAAAACAACTTTAGCATGCATGGACTCTGATTGCACGCGTGAAATACGTGCTCACCCCCATTTCTGGCGATAACAGCAATGGAAGGCTGTTATATTAAGTCAAAAACCTCTGCTTCCAGTGATCTGTGAGTATAAATTCACGTCAGTGACAGCTCTTGAACACATTTATACTTGGGACCGATAGCCATGTGGATCTCGTTTGCTGTTCCTGTTTGAGTTGCTGTGGATCTCGCTTGCTGATCCTGTTGGAGTGGCGTTGGACTTCGTTGCTGTTCCTGTTGGAGTTGCTGTGTATCTCGTTTGCTGTTCCTGATAGAGTTGCATTGGACTTCGTTTGCTGTTCCTGTTCTAGTTGCGTTGGACTTCGTTCGTTGTTCCTGTTGGATTCGCATTGGATGGTGATTCAACACAGGATTTAAAGGTACATTGTTGCAACAATAACTGAACTTAATGGCCATTTATTATGTGTGCACACAAAACAAGCGTAAATCCAATGCATTGGTTGCCAAAGGGTTGGACAATTTTTTGTACTGTATGGTTGTTCTGAAATTGTGGTAATATGGAGGAACAGTGTTTAAATGAGGAAGAATCTGCTGGGTCAAAACAACAGCTTTATGATGATAGTGAGCCTGAAAGGCAAAAAAGGCCAGTTAAACTTACCGCAAAGGCCTTATTGGAAAAACTGCAATCATTGCAAGCAATTAGGAAAGCAAAGTTGAACAAAGCAGACAAAATAATAGAAACTATTAAAAGGTTGATGCAAAATAACAGAGAATATGAAAATGAAGTACAAAGTGTATTTGAAAATTTCAAAAGGTTATGTTTGGAGGCTCAAGAAGCACATGAATCTTTGTTGACTTTGTTGCCTGATAATGAAATTGAGAAACATGATATATGGTACAAGGCAAAAATGATTTCAAAAAACGAGTTTATTGAACATGTCAATTTATGGTTGTCCACATCTGACACATGTCAGGAAATAACTGAAGTGGTTACTGATGCAAATATTAATGATGAGGTTGTCCCAGAGGACAGTGTTTCAAATGTTTCAAAGGGTGCCACTAACTATAGTAAGCACAGTTCCAGTAGTAGTTCTTCTACTGCATCAGCTCGTGTACAGGCTGAAGCAGAGAGAGCTGCACTTATGGCCTGTGCCGCTGCATTGAAATCTAAACATGCAATTGAAACGAAGCAAGAGGAATTGAGAAAACAGAAGGAACAACTTGAATTGGATGCTGAAATAGCAGCATCTACTGCAAAACTTGCTGTTTTGAGTACTGTTGGCAGCCAAAGCAAATGCTCACATACTGGTAGTTCTCATTCAAAAGGAAAGGAAGTTACAAAGAGTCAAACGTCAAGGGATGTGATTGGAAATGGAATTTTTGATTCAACAAGAAGAAAAATATTAAATCCACAAGCTACTGAATATGTACCAACAAGTCAACTATCAGTGGCCACAGTTGGAGCTAAAAACAGCAGTCCATCACAACCAACTCGCACTACCTCTAACTTCCCATCACAATCAGTTTGTGCTACTTCTAACTTCCCATCACAATCAACAACAATGCAGCACATAGGAGGATTGAACACTTATGGCACCAGCACTAATCAACATCAGGACTCAAGTCAGTTTGTACAACATTCCAGTGGCAGTATGGCAACACAAGCTTTAAACCCTCTTACATCATACGATGAACCTCTTTTTGAGATTTTGAAAAAGCAGGAGGAGCTCACTGCATATCTTGTACATCAAGCTCAACCTCACACACTTCCAAATAGAGAGATTCCAGTCTTCAATGGTGATCCACTTCATTATGTATCCTTTTTGAGAGCATTTGAACATGGTGTTGAGGAAAGAACTCGCAATAAAAGGGACTGTTTGTATTTTTTGGAGCAATTTACCACAGGTCAACCTAAAGAACTGGTTCGAAGTTGTCAACATCTTGATCCTGAAATAGGTTATCCATTGGCTAAGAATCTTCTGAAGGAGCAATTTGGTAATGATTTTAAAATTGCTGCTGCATATATGGATAAAGCTTTAGGCTGGCCCTTGTTAAAGGCTGAGGACGCACAAGGGTTATATGCATATTCCTTGTTTTTGCGCTCATGTTGTAACCTTCTTAATGACATCTCTTTTATGCAAGAGCTCAACATGCCAAGTAATATGAGAACCGTTGTAATGAAGTTACCTTTCAAGTTGAGAGAACGTTGGCGAGAAAAGGCCTGTGAGATAATGGATCTGATCCAAGCCAGACCCAATTTCTCACATCTTGTTGATTTCATCGAACGACATGCAAAGATCGTTTCTGATCCTGTGTTTGGATGTATTCAAGACAAACAACAAGTTGCAAGCAAAGCTGGTAAGGTATTCAAGGGAAACAGTTTTGCTACAAATGTTGTTGCCTCAGTTCCAGTTAAAAACTTACAGCAAGGAACTCGTTTTGTGAGCAAGATTGATGAAAGCAAGACTTGCTTGTTATGTCAAGGCAATCATGTTTTGGAAAGGTGTCATGTTTTAAAGAAGAAGACACAACGAGAAAAGATTGACTTTTTGAAAGGAAAAGGAATTTGTTTCAGCTGTTTGAAATCTAGACATTTAAGCAAAGAATGTGACAATCGTCTTGTCTGTGAAGTCTGCAAGCAAATGCATCCTACAGTTTTGCACATATATCGCAAATTGGCAGCTGGAATTCCACAGGCAAAGGACACTGAAAAGAGGAGCAGCATAGTCTCTACCCAAACTTGTGGCCATACAGGGGCCGGGAATGAAAAGTGCTTGCTTTCAATTATTCCAGTACAAGTAAAATCAATTAAAAGTCAGAAAGTAATTCAGACTTATGCCTTTCTGGACCCTGGGAGCTCAGCCTCATTTTGTTCAGAGCAGCTCATGAATGAGCTTAACATTGGAGGAAAAAAAATTAACATCTATCTTCGTACTATGGGGCAAGAACAGCCTGTGTCTTGTAATGTCATAACTGGTTTAGAGGTATGCGGTATCAACAGTAATAAGTTCTTCTCTCTTCCTGAAGTGTACACACAGAAGAAACTGCCTGTCAATTCGGACAATATTGTAACGCAGGAGGACATTTCCAAATGGCCATATCTAGACAGAGTAACAATTCCTCACATTGAAGCCAATATAGGTTTACTGATTGGAGCTAATGCATCTCAAGTAATGGAACCTTGGGAAATAATAAACAGCTATGGCGATGGGCCATATGCCATTAGAACCCTACTGGGGTGGGTTGTTAATGGACTTTCAGAAGCAAGCAGTAACTGTGAGGATGAAACTGGTACACCCTCTGTTACTGTTAATAGGATTTCTATCAGAAGGCTTGAAGAATTGCTCCAAAATCAGTATAATCACGACTTCAATGAAATTGTTGTCGAGAAAGAGGAGATGTCAAGGGAGGATTTGCAATTTATGGAAATGATGAAGAACTCTGTCAAAATGCAGGATGGTCATTATAGCCTGAGGCTACCATTTCGTAGTGATGATGTTGTACTTCCAAACAACTTAAGTGTTGCCAAACAAAGGTGTAATGGTTTGAGAAAAAGGCTTGAAAGGAATCAACTGTTGCATGAGGAGTATACTCATTTTCTGTCTGATGTTCTGGAGAAAGGATATACTGAAAAGGTGCCAGAGCATCAATTAGATCGTGATGATGGAAAGGTTTGGTATATTCCTCATCATGGAGTATTACATGCAAAGAAAGGAACATTGAGGGTCGTGTTTGATTGTGGGGCAACGTTTAGAGATACTTCACTCAACAAACAATTGTTGCAAGGTCCCAATCTTACAAATTCACTTTTGGGAGTATTGTTACGATTCAGACAGGAAACCATAGCACTAATGGCTGACATTCAAGCTATGTTTCATCAGGTCAAGGTAGCAGAAGATGATGTGGATTTTCTTCGGTTTTTATGGTGGTCTGATGGAAACTTGAAGCAGGAAGTCACTACATATAGAATGATAGTCCATCTGTTTGGAGCCGCGTCTTCTCCAAGTTGTGCATGTTATGCATTAAGACGAACGGCAGAGGACAATCAAGCACTTTTTCCATCAGAAGTGATCAACACTGTCTTTGATTGTTTCTATGTAGATGACTGCTTGAAAAGCATCTTCTCAGAGGAGGCTGCTATTGCCATGGTGCAGGATCTTATTGCTCTTTGTCAAAAGGGTGGATTTTGTTTGACGAAATGGACCAGTAATAGCCGTAAGGTACTACAATCAGTTCCAGAAGAGTACAGAAGTAAAGACATCCAGTACTTGGATTTAGACCGGGACAAGCTGCCTGTAGAACGAACTTTAGGGCTTCAGTGGTGTGCAGAAGCTGACACGTTTCAATTTAAACTGCAGTTGAAACCCCATCAGTGCACAAGAAGAGGAATTTTGTCTACTGTTAGTTCAGTTTATGATCCTATGGGATTTCTTGCTCCTCTTATGTTGCCCGCCAAGTTGCTTCTACAGGAGATGTGTAGACAGAATCTGGGCTGGGATGAAGAAATACCTCCAGCTCTCAGAAAACAGTGGACTTGTTGGATTTCTAATTTGGATGAAGTGTCAGAGTTTCAAGTAGGCCGATGCTTAAAACCTACAGATTTCGGTGAAATCATGCATGCCTGTTTGCATCATTTTTCAGATGCCTCTGAAAAAGGATATGGTATGGTTACTTATCTTAGGATGATTAACAGTGATGATAAAGTGCATGTAACATTTCTACTTGCTAAGTCCAGAGTGGCTCCCCTTAAAACTCTAACCATTCCTCGCTTGGAGTTAACAGCAGCTGTTCTCTCTGTTAAAGTGGACCAGATGTTGAGAAGGGAATTAAGACTTCAATTGGAGAACTCAGTTTTTTGGACTGACAGTCAAACTGTGCTCAAGTACATCAAAAATGAAGACAAACGCTTCCAAACCTTTGTTGCAAATAGGGTCTCTTACATTAGAGATAGGACATTGCTTCAGCAATGGAGATATGTTGCCACCAAGGAAAATCCGGCAGATGATGCTTCACGTGGAATGCATATCAAGGCATTTATGCACAGTAAGAGATGGATTGCAGGTCCTAGCTTTCTTTGGAGAACAGAAGAGCATCAGTTACACCCAAAAGAGCAAATTGTCGATATGCACGAAGATGATGATCCAGAGATCAAGAAAGATCTTAGAGTGAATGCTGTTATCATGCAAGATATCCAGAATGCCAGTAACTGTCTTATCACACATTTTTCAGACTGGAAAAAACTGAAAGTGGCAGTTGCTTGGATGCTCAAGGTAAAAAAGCTACTGAAACTGATATGTCTCAAAAGAAAGGAATTACTGTTACTGGAAAGGAATTGCAGTGCTTCAAAATCAGACATAGATTTACAAATGAAGTCATTCAAGGCAACTTTGGGTGGACAATTTTTGTCGTTGGAAGACCTCTTTGAGGCTGAAATAGCCATTGTTCGCTTCAGTCAGCAGCAAGAGTTTCGAGATGAGATTCAACAACTGAAGCATGGTTCCTGTGGGGTCAAGAAGGAGAGCAGCATATACAGATTGGACCCTGTATTGGATGACGAACTCATCAGAGTAGGAGGAAGACTCAGAAAGGCAGCCATGCCTATCGAAGCCAAACATCCCATCATTTTGTCCAAAAATCACCATGTGTCAAATCTTCTACTTCATCACATTCATGACCAATTGGGTCATTGTGGTAGGAATCATATGTTGTCCAAACTCAGACAATCATATTGGATTATAAACGCTAATGCTGCTGCAAGAAAAGTCATTTCCAAATGTATTGTATGTAGACGTTACAAAGGAAAGATGGGCGAACAAAAGATGTCTGACCTACCTCTTGAACGAATTACACCTGATCTTCCACCTTTTACAAATACTGGTGTGGATTACTTCGGTCCTATCGAAGTTAGAAGAGGACGTAGTACAGTAAAACGATACGGAGTGATTTTTACTTGTATGGCAAGTAGAGCGGTGCACTTGGAAGTAGCCTATTCTTTGGACACAGATGGATGTATAAATGCTCTACGAAGATTTATTTCTCGTAGAGGTCAAGTAGTACACATCAGGTCAGATAATGGGACAAACTTCATTGGTGCCAACAGAGAGTTAAAAGAGGCCATTTTTGCATGGAACGACAAGCAAATTGAAAAGGAGTTACTTCAAGTAGGTGTTCAGTGGAGCTTCAATCCACCGGCTGGATCCCATTATGGAGGTGCATGGGAGCGCATTATTCGGATGGTGAGAAACATTCTTTGCTCTGTACTTCGCCAACAAACACTGGATGACGAATCCTTTCATACCATTCTGTGTGAAGTAGAATCAATCCTAAATGATCGTCCCATTACCAAGGTATCCAGTGATCCCAATGACCTTGAAGCTCTTACTCCAAATCATCTGCTTCTCATGAAAGGCAAGCCTGCTTTACCACCAGGTCTTTTTGAAAGAACAGATCTCTATGTGAAAAGAAGATGGAAACAAGTGCAGTACCTAGCTGATCTTTTCTGGAAAAGATGGATACGGGAGTATCTTCCTCTACTCCAAAAACGTCAAAAATGGACAAAGGAACGTCGAAGTTTTAGTACAGGGGACATTGTACTTTTACTGGATCCTACTGCGCCTCGTGGCTCATGGCCACTTGGTCGAGTATTAGAAACCTTTTCAGATGATAAGGGCCTGGTACGAACTGTAAAGGTAAAAACCAAGAGTAGTATTTTAGAACGACCAGTAAGAAAGCTTTGTCTGTTGCTGGAGGTAAATGACTAATGTGGACTGTTACAGTCTGAGTCATGTGGTGCTTCAATATTTGTTATGGCTCCTTTACGTAATATTTGTAATTGTTATGTTAATTACCATAATCAATTAAGGGGCCGGTGTGTAGGAGCCATTTTTTGTGTTGTAGTGATTTATGTTGTCCACTAGGTGTCACTAACTGAAAACTATAACTGAGGTGCCTGTGTAAGCGAGGAAGAGCGTCAGGTATGGGAAAGCACACGGTTTTTGACCGTGCTACAGAGTAACTTGTTTGCTAGCCAGAAAACAGCAGTGTTTAGATATGTGCTGTGTATACATGGAGTGAATGTTATATTGACATGATAAAGAAGAAAGGAGAAGCAAAGATTGAGGCTTTGTTTAATTCACCTGCACAAATAAAGACATTCTGCTTAAAAACAACTTTAGCATGCATGGACTCTGATTGCACGCGTGAAATACGTGCTCACCCCCATTTCTGGCGATAACAGCAATGGAAGGCTGTTATACTTACCAATTAGCTGTTGGCTCCTAATAGCATTTTTGTTTTCAGCTTTTTAAACTAATTCAGATGCCCATATTGTATTTTATTAGTAAAGTCCATTGAACTCACCAAACACAAAGACTCTGAATGAGCTGTAGATGGACTTTTTGCTGCTGATGATGTGTAGTTTATAAGCTCCGGAGTGTTCGTTTGTGATGTCTCTGATGGTCAGAGATCCAGTCCTCTTGTCCAGCAGCAGTTTGTCTCTGAATCTCTCGTCGGCTTCAGTAAATGTGCTCTCTGATGTTTCTCCGTTCATTTGAGCTATGAGGTTGTTTTCGTCTCCAAACATCCACAGGATCAGATCATCTCTTTGTAATTCAGCACGAACATTCAGAGTGACGTTGTTTCCCTCCTTTCCTAATATCATACTCGCTTAGAAACAAAACAAAGGGTTGAAATTAGATCAAGTCACAATGTAAAATTAAATGTTGACTGTAAAAGACTGGAGGAAATAATACTGAACCACTGTGATGACAGACTTTGGTTAAAGCATTTTAGTATGACCGAAAATACATTTTCAGATCATTTACAATTTAATCGGTCTGCTGGTTTGTCCATTATTGTGGCACCACAAGGTCATTTATATTATCACATGATTTGTTAAAACAAAATCACATACATATTTGATGCAGATGCTCTGTGCATGCATGTTTCCATCATAGTTAATGTACATTGTTTCTTATTGGAAAAAAAAAGTTTATCCTATTCAGTTGTTCACATAAATTTATGCAAACTTTTTTAATTAATGTGACTTTGGGATTTCCATTAGACATTCTTCAGAGACGTCATCTCTGGATGAAGTCTGAACATGAAGAAGCTTGAGCTAAATCTCAGACTCACCTTTGACTAAAACAAAGAACCGTTTTTCTGATGGCTCTTTGCTGTTGTTGATCTTTAGTGTATAAAGTCCAGTGTGTTCGGGTCTGGTTTTATTGATAGTCAGAGATCCAGTCTTGTCATCCACCATCAGTTTGCCTTTGAATCTCCCATCAGCTGTATCATATGGACGGATCTCCCTGTTCCCTTCCTTGATTTCAGCTATAAGAGAGTTTTCTTCGTACAGCCACTGAATCTGATCTGTTTTAGCAATTTCACCATTAACCTTTAGCGTGACAGATTTTCCCTCTTTCACTGTAACTTTGTTGACTGTCAGAAAAAAGAAATGAGATCCTCAATCACTTTACAAAGGGGAAAACTAATCCAACTGAATTAATAACATGATGAAGCCTATTAGAATACAGTATTACCAATTAACTCTGATTTTAAGCAAAATAAATTAATATATGAAATCATATGAATTTTTTAAGTTTTCTAAGTGAAAATAAAGTCAGAAGGGAACATTTATGTGGCACTAAAACAGACACACACATTAATTTTTCATTATTAACAAAAATACCACAAAACATTAAGTCAGTTGATATTACTACTCACATTGCAGTTGTGTGATAATAATACATTGCATGTGTGCATTTCAAAGCATCAACATCACAGAAATACTCACAGTTTACCAGCACTTTCAAGGTCTTGCTTGAGGTTATCTTGCCACTGTTGCTGATCTGTAGTTTGTACAGTCCTGTGTGATAGTTTTTGAAGTTTGTGATGGTCAGAGATCCAGTCTTCTTGTCAAGGTTCAGACTTTTAAATATCTCATCAGGAAAGACGACTGTATCTGTGGTCTTTTCCAACTGAGCTATGAGACGGTCTTCATCTCCAAACATCCACAGGATCAGATCATCGTTCTGTATTACAGTGTCAGTGTCTAAAGTGACAGAACTACCCTCCATCACTGACATCACATCCTCTTCATTTCACAGAAGCACAAAGAAACAGAGAAATACAAAATAAAGTTCATTTAGATGCTAGTTTAGTTTTGTGGTAGTTAAAAAAATATAAAACAAATCTTTACAGGTCAGTGACACTAGAAAAAGATGCATAATGCTATATTTTTTTCACAACATATTTTGAGCTGAACTAACAGTTATTACAAACATTAGTAGTATTACTGACAGTAAACAGTTCTTCCTTTAATAGCAAGTTAATTTGTATTCAATTACAGGAATGTGTAGAATAAGCTTATTCAATTAATTGACTAAATCAAACTATTTAAATGAATCAATTATTATTTATATTTGGTCACAGAGTCAGAAGGCCTGGATTAAAGTTAAAGATCTGTTTGTTTAAACTGTTTAATCTTAGCCTGTGAACTGAGCTGGCAAGCACAGTATCTTTGTGTTTCAAGGCATGTGATTAGCTGTTTGCTCCTTATGTTCTGCCTTCATGTGCCCACACTAATAAACTCGGAATCAAAGTCTGAGTTAACAGAATAAGTTTATAATCAGGGTCAACTCAAAACTCATCATAATCCTGACTTTGTTTAGCCATCATCATGGAACAGGCACCTGCTCTTCACTTCAACACTGACTTTTATTTAAAGACTTGAGATACTCACGTATGAGAGTAAGAATGAATGTTTGATATGAGGTCCCAGTGCTGCTGATGATCTTCAGTTTATAGACTCCAGCATGTTCGCTTGCTGTGTTTGTTATTGTTACTGATCCAGTCTTAGGGTCCAACTCCAGTCTGTCTCTGAATCTCCCATCAGCACCATCACCTGTGGAGATCTCTCTGGTTTTTCTATTGACTCCAGCAATAAGAGTCTCTTGCGGTCCAAACATCCACAGTATCTGATCGTCTCTCTGAATCACAGCATAAGGCTGTAAAGTGACAGATCCTCTCTCCTTCACAGACACGATCTTTGCTTCATCTGTCACAGCAGCACATAAACATGGTGATGTGAATATTACGAATTAATCTGATTTAGTATTTGATTAAATGTTCATGAACAATCTAATAACCATTGATGCTACATAAACTGACTTATTAGTAGAGATGCAGGCATTCCCATTCTCCTGTTTTACAGTATTGATGTGAAAATTAAGTGCAGTGCTGTTTAGGTCAAGCTAAACTCTGGGTTGAGGATACAAGCAGTTTATTATTGCCAAGATAATAATGTAATGCAGGCTAACAAAAACGCATGGCATCACAGGGACAAACGAGAAAAAAATAACAAGAAATAAACAAACACAAATATGATTTAGTTAATGTCATGCAGGTCAACAGTGGACAAACACAGACTTCAGTTATTGCTACTCTAAACCAATTTCAACAGAGCTGGTGTTAAAAATGACTTATATGCTGACTAACAATGACAACAACTCTACAATAGCATACTTTAATACTTACACATCTGACATTGTTGAACAACGAACTCTCCTTTTTGCTCCTCTTTTTAGCAGCACAAAAAAACAAAAGTTTATTAAATACTTAGAAATTGGAATCAATCATGCAGTCCCCATTTAAACATACAGTTGAAGTCAGAATTGTTAGCCCGCCCCCTTTGATATTTTTATTTTTTATTTTTTTTATTTTACAGTATGTCTGATAATGTTATTTTCTTCTGGAGAAAGTCTGTTTTGTTATATTTCAGCTAGAAGAAAAGCAGTTTTTAATTTTTTAAAACCCATTTTAAGGTCAAAATTATTAGCCCCTTTAAGCTATATATATATTTTCTGATAGTCTACAGAACAAACCATAAACCATTGTTATACAATAACTTTTCTAATTACCCTAACCTGCCTAGTTAACCTAATTAACCTAGTTAAGCTTTTAAATGTCACTTTAAGCTGTATAGAAGTGTCTTTAAAAATATCTAGTAAAATACTATGAACTCATCATTAAACCACACTGAACGGAACTAAACTGAACTTCAACACAAAACTGAACTGACACTGTTTCAATTTACTTTAATCTTCTATGTGAAGCTGCTTTGACACAATCTACAATGTAAAAGCCCTGTAGAAATAAAGATGAATAGAACTGAATCATGTCAAAGATAAAAATTAATCAGTTATTAGAAATTTGAAGTTATTAAAACTATTTTGTTTAGAAATGTGTTGAAATAAATCTTCTCTCCGTTAAACAGAAATTGGGGGGGGAAAAAACAAACAGAGGGGCTAATTATTCAGAGAGGCTAATAATTCTGACTTCAACTGTACAATATACTGTAGCTTTGGACAAAATAAAGCCTTAAAAAACACTTGGTTTATGAAATTAATAATGTACATTTCTAATATTAAACTATTATATATTATCATATCTATCAATTATATATGGGAAAAATGTATTATACAATTAACAGCACTACATCACTTACTTTTAGGAAGAAACTTGTGGCGATGGTAAAACATAAAAGCAGCTGCTCCTGCAAACACCAGCAGAAGAACAACAACAGCTATTCCTGCCGCAGCAGCTGGAGATAAACCTGAATCTGGAACTGGAACTGATCAAGAAAAAACAGTCAGGAATGAACACCATAAACATCCAATAATGAATATCTGGTAGGTTGATGTTTGTTAATGATCCTTGATTAATTGCATATAAAGATTTAAAAATCTAATTAAGAATACAATTTGATCTTTATGCACAAAGTATGCGTCATCTTGGAATGGTCAATTTGTCATCATTCATTGTAAATGTGATTTGAGATTGCCCTTTGTTTGTAGAGGTTGTAGATGAAAAGCAATGATGTTAAATATTGTTCAGTTTCTTAATCTTTTTACTGGTAAGTTTAGAATGTCTCTCTGGAGTGAAGTGTGAACTTGAGAACTTTACACTGTATTCCATATTGGTTTCCATGGTGACCTAACAAGCTTTTGGAATTCTGTTACATTCTAATTTCTGTACATTCTAAATCCCCTGTGTGTGATGATTCTGCCAGGGGCTCAGAAATAAAAATCCCACATACTGTTACAAACCCCTCACTGCTCAAAGGGTTAAACAGACTGATTGTTTAACTTAATACAATGGTTATTAACTGAACTGTGAAGTACTGACTTGAATGCCATTTTACAAATCATCAAAGATCATATATAATCTGATATAATAGTTTCACATTTGTTAATTAATGTAATGCATTTGTTCAGCAAAATTAACAACTGAAGTTTAATCTGATACATACATGCAGAAATCTACAGTTGATGTATGTTGACTAACGCTCAAGTG
This sequence comes from Danio rerio, assembly GCF_049306965.1. NCBI lineage: Eukaryota > Metazoa > Chordata > Actinopteri > Cypriniformes > Danionidae > Danio > Danio rerio. The sequence goes on from NC_133197.1 coordinate 8,507,803, forward strand.
TTAACCAAAAAGTTTGGGCCTTTTATAGCGGTTTATGTATAAATTCCTACAGAAACACAACAGCATATTGTGAAGCAAGTACTGTCACCTGTCATATTGTAAAGCTGCAACTCTATAAGAGTGTTAAAAACCATAAAACTAAAATTCCCGGATCAGAGTTCACAGAACAAAAAAAAAAAAAAAAAGAAAAACTCACTACTGAGAGTAACATTGAATAACCACTTTGAAGTGCCAGTGATGTGGTTGATCTCTGCTTTATAAAGTCCAGTGTCTGTGGTTCTGATGTTCATGATGGTCAGAGTTCCAGTCTGACTGTTCAGCTTCAGTCTGTCTCTGAATCTCTCAGGGTCATTGGCATAAGTGGTTTTGTTGTTATTGAATTCAGCAATGACTAAAGTTTCAAACCTCCACATTATTCGAGTGATTTCCTTTATATCAATAATATCAGTGTTAAGAGTCACAGTCTGTCCCTCCATCACTGATACTGGCACATTAATTCCAGCACCAAACACACCTGCAAAACAAACAGAAACAGCATCTCAGAGACTGAAACACTGCTGAGAATGTTAGTGAGAAATCATTTAAAGGGAGAGAATTAAGTCTCGTCTTTTGAACATAATTATTTTAAATTATTCAGCTATGAATAAAGAACAAATATATTAATTATCAGCAAATTGTGAAATGAGCAGTTAATACCTCAACACTGCCAATACAAAGAATCAAGAAGAAGAAGAAGAAGAATACATGTACAGTATATAAGCATCAGGTTATTATGAAATAATAAATGTTTCAAACAAAATGATGGAATAATTTATTTATGAAAGCATTACTTGATTTGAATATATATATATATATATATATATATATATATATATATATATATATATATATATATATATATATATAATATTCTTAAAAGTAGTTACTGTAATTACAAGTACTTCCCTTAGAGAAAATGATTATGCAATGTAAAGGACATACTAACTCTTCACACAAGGCATCATGGGGTGCAGGGAAATTTGGCTAAAAATACACTGTTAGTTAAAATGCTGTGTGAAACCCAAAGCAGGCCTATTAATGACTGAACAAACCGCACACTTACCGCATGTTAATAGTTGAAACAGAATGATCCCTAAAATGATCTTCATATTGCTGCGGTTTCCAGCTAAATCAGGTTTATAAAAACAGTATTAGTGAGTTTCTAAGGCACACCCAGCGCGTTTTCTGAAAGAAACAACAAATCTGGAGAACCGTGGAGAGATGTTTAAATAACTCTATATGACAGAATACGTTTGTTTAAAATTCAAGTCTTTCATGTTCGAGTCTGCTGCTAGGCGTAAAACTGTTGTCCCGTTCGTTTGAACGAATCGTTTTAGTGAACCGGTTCTTTAAAGTAGACTTCTCAACAGTTCACCAAAACGGACTGAAGTTTCTCTCTTTGAGCCACTTTGAAACGTACCTGACAGTCACTTTGACTCAGAAAAAAGTATCCCAGAAAATATACAAATCTAACCTAAAGCAATAAGACATGCTAAGAGAATTATGAACTGATTCATTTCATCCATACTGGCGATACGTCGGACCATGCGCCAAATAAACATGCAACAGCTGACATTTAACACTGCCTGGCAGGGGCGGACCAGGAGGCGAAAGGGCCGGGGGATTCCTGGTGCCAGTGTTACATTTCACAGCTGTCTGCCGTTTGCATTTATCCGGCGATTTTACTTTCAGTTTCACATGGTTCTTTTAATAGCGTGTGTGGAAAAAAAACGGGACAAAAACTTTTGATATTTCGTATCTAAAAAAAGTATAAAGCACTGGCAAAATAGGAGGATTTTTTTACAACTCAAAAATGAGATGGCCAACCAACACATGACACTATACTGCTTTCTGAAGATGAAAATTTGAGATGCATGTTGTGATTTATGCACATGACTACATAACTAAACAGAAGTAACTATCACAAAAACCCTAGAGTCATGTATGCCATATATGGCAAAATTGTGAGATTGTCACAAACACTTGCAGTGCCCTTAAATGAACACTGGAGGGCGTCCTTTTCCATCATTTCGTTGTCTGCAGATGTTTAGTTTAAGTTCTGTCCTCTTCTGGGTTTAGTTTAGTCGTGATTTTATCTGACGTTTTGTTGCTTTGGTAATGATTTGCCTTGTTTTCCTCCATTTTGCATTTGAAGTTTATTTTTTATATTTTGAAATGAAGCTGCATTTGCATCCTGAATCTTGACTTTTCTGCCCTTCACATAAAGACATCAAGATTGTTGTTGTATATGTGTCTTCTTTAGAACCGGAACACAAACCGGTACTGAAATATCACAATGCAGAAGCACTTCATCGACTTCATCACTAAATTAGACTATACAAGAACGCATAAAGACACTGACAGGAGGTGCTCTCAGGGGTGTTTTTTCACAGCACTTTAATATCCGTTTCAGTCAAGACCCGTTTCTCTGTTTGCCACCACTGATCTCTCGCTTTGTACAGCTGAAATCTTCTGTTTTTTATCTGTTCTGATGCTCAAACTGAAGAAAATGATTCACCTGATTGTCTTCAATCTGACTCTGTTGTATCTATTTGGTAAGTTTTACATTTGTACATCCCTGCTGGAAAAAAAAACAGCATAAACAAGCCTATGCTGGTTATCTGCTCAACCAGCCTGGTCTTTAGCTGGTTATCTCCCAGCCTGACCAGCTAAGAGAAGGCTGGAAATGGCTAAAACCCTTTTAAAACCAGGCTGGTCGACCATCTAAAACCAGACAAACATATTAGGTTTAAGCTCTTTTTTTCAGCAAGAAATTGCGTTAAAATCAGTGAGTTATTTTACAATCTCAGCTTCAGCTGTGCGTTAATTACATTTTCTAAAGATGGCATGAAATTATCACTCAGTTTGTTCTCCAGGTGTGTCTGATGCTGTTACAGTGAAGCCAGTGATGGTTGGAGAATCAGTCACTCTAGAAATACAGAGAGACGGGGACATCGAGTGGAAGTTTAAACCCCACAACATTCTTATAGCTCAGATCAGCAGCAATAAAATCACATTGCATGAAAATGTTCTTGGTGGGAGTTTCAGAGGCAGATTAAAGCTGGATCAGACTGGATCTCTGACCATCAACAACACCAGAATAACAGACACTGGAGATTATGAAGTAATCATCACCAGAACAGGAATACTACTCGACATATTCAGGCTGACTGTCCATGGTGAGAACACCCTGTCTGATGTATTCACATTTAAATGCTGTAAATCATGGTTAGAATAAGTCTGATGGTGGAATTATGGGTGGTTGTAAAATGGCAAATTCATTTATGCAATTTTTTTTAAAGAAACAAACTGTTATCTATGTTGGATTGCTAATATTTGCAGGATGAAGTATTATAAGTCTTTATGACTCAAACTCATTCAGGGCATGTTTGCACAGCAAAGATGATGTACTTAAAATGTATTTGTTTTCGAAAAAAAAAAAATAGATTCATAGATCCTTTAAATCAGTGGTTTTCAAAGTGGGGGTCGGGAACCCCCAAGGGGTCGCGGGACAATAAAGGGGGGTCGCCTGGTGATTTCCAAAAATCTATTTATTCATATTAAACCATAAAAATTACCATGTTTTATCAATAAACTACTGAAGAGAAAAATTGTTGTTTATACTATATAGTTACTACAGTAGCTTATAGTTACTAGTTCTATTGGATTGGGACCCCTGGGGTAATTACATAATTTTAAAGACATACCCATGACATCAGATGCAGCAGATTGATTGTATAACATCAGGTTAAACTTTCTGGCACATGTACAGCTCTGATATACATTAAAAAAGAATAAACTAAGAATAAACTTGGGTCTATTGGTGTGTGTGCGCTATTGCATGCAAGGTTTCTGTATATATAACCACCTCAGAGGATATTGGGGTTCGCGAGTCACTAGCATTGTTATTTTGGGGGTCGCAAGCTAAAAAGTTTGGGAACCCCTGCTTTAAATGGCATGTCAGGCCAGTAGGTGGTGATAACACTTTGTCAAGAAACACAACATATGCATATGCATTCTTGGAGTCCTACATTGTTATTTTGGTTGTCTAGGGCTAATCGCCACTAACAAAACTTTTTTTACACATGAATGTTACTTGCCAATTTTCACAAATTTATATATTTTTTGTTGTTGTTGTTTTTGATTTACATGACAATAATAGTGTAGTTTTCAGTGTGAAGTTTGGGTGTGTTTACACTGCAATGATTTCAGCTAATATTATAAATGTGATTTACACAATATCCATAAGTGTCACTTTTGAACAAGCTGATGATGCAGATAATCTGCTAAAGACATTTTATGTGTATGTTACAGCGGGGATACTCTGTGTCATAGCAACAGTGATGTAAAGTAACAAATTTTAAAATACTCAAATTACTGTAATCGAGTACTTTTTCTCAGGATTTGGAATTTACTAATTTGTTTTAAAATGTGTATCTTTACTTTCCTTTGAGTACATTTTCAGTGCAGTATCAGTACTTTTAGTACTTTTAATACTTTTTTTCAATCTGCAGTCACTACTTTTTTTCTTGTCTATGGGGATAAGAAACATCAGTTTTGTGATTTCTGTCCAATCAGATCACACATAGAAGGTAAATCCCATCATATTGAACTCCCTCAAGACATGGGTGATTTATTGCAGCAAATTTGGAAGCATTAAAAGTGTCCAAGAAGATGTCCAAAATCTTTACAAAATCGCACTGACTGTTTAGATGCATGTCACTGATGAGAAGATGACAGATGTTTACTGTATGGTGACAGAAATGGCCTTAAACACCCAGCAGGCACAGGATGTCAACATGACGTCAGATTGACGTACCCCAATGTCGTGGGGATGCTGCATGTTGTTTGGAAATGAAAATCGGGGTTTGACATCAGAACCCAACATCGTTACGATGTAACACAATGTTAATGTCTAATGTCCAACCTAAAATCAAAAAATATCAATGTCTAATGATGTTACAGTTTGACATTGTGTGGACGTTACTACTATGACGTCTATCAGATCTTGGATTTTGGTTGCCATACCTGATGAATGAATGTCAGTATTTGACGTTGGTTCAAGATGTTGGCTTGACATTTGATTTTAGTTACTTTTTAACACAACCTAAAATTACCAAATATCAATGTCATTTGACGTCGTTATTGGACATCAAAATAAGGTCCTTGGGTGCTGGCTAGACAGTGAATTTTGATCATCTGATGTCACATAATCTAACTTTACATTAACATTTTATGATATTGTGTGCCTACTGGACAATAACTAAATGCACTACAGAATTTTACGTTTACACACATACACAAATCACATAACACATCAGCTTTTTATAGCGTAATACTAATGAGTACTTTGGAAAGGTCTTTTTACTCATACTTTGAGTAATATTTACAACAAATACTTTTACTTGCACTATGTTTTTAGGCAAATAATGGTACTTTTACCTAAGTATGATTTTTGGTACTCTTTTTATCACTGCAGCAATGACTTTAAATTTACTGCAGTGCAAAAATGCTCACAGCTGAGTGTTATAGAATGGCACTCACAATGAACACACACTCTAATACAAATTCCATTGTTGCCTTGGTAATGCAAGTGTAATGCATATGGCAATATGGATGATGATGGGATACTTTTTATTAATAACTTAGTTGCATAATGTCTTCTGCAGGCATAATGCAACTTCATTTAGCCATTTTTGGGAATCTTTATGAACAGAGATCATTTTGACAATGTTGTATGTGATGTTTGTGCAGAGAACCACAGGACAAATTCTCAGTGTTTAACCAAAATTTGTAAATTAAGCATTTTCAGGGCTAAGTTGGAATCATTGTTGTGTAAATAAACCCTACATTTTCTGACAGATTATTCAATCCAGCATTACATGCATGTGGTTGCACAACAATCTAGAAATAAACTCTAAAAACAGAGTTATACTTCTCTCAGATTTCACTTTTTCCAAATTTGCGTACTATTCCCTTAAAGTGTAAACTGGTTTTGTGAATATAAAATTGCGTTTCTGAAAAATCATTTTACTTCCTGTTTTCTGTGGTCAGTGTATCTCCTGTTGCCAAATCTTAATGAAGTTTATTAAGCAAACGGGATACTTTACTTAAATCTAATATATTCTGTATTGTTTTCTAGCTCCTCTTCCGATTCCTGTCATTTCCACCTTTCTAACTCCATACCCAAATGCATCATCAGTGTCCAGCTGTGTGCTGCTGTGTTCAGTGGTGAATGTGAGCACTGTGAGTCTCTCCTGGTACAAAGGAAACAGTTTATTGTCCAACTTCAGTGTGGCTGATGTCAGCAGCAGTCTCTCTCTACCTCTGGAGGTGGAATATCAGGATAACAGCAGCTACAGCTGTGTGGTCAACAACCCCATCAACAACCAGACGACACATCTGGACATCAACACACACTGTCAGACATGCAAAGGTACGGCAGTGGCAAAAACAGATTTTCTCTCACAATAATAATGATCTCCTTGTTACATTTACGTTTAGTCATTTAGCAGACGCTTTTGTCCAAAGCGACTTACAATTGAAGAGGCATTCAGTGATTCAACAAGAATAGGCAATACCAACACAATCTCACGGCAATTCGTAACTTTTTCATTTAGTGGCTAATTCGTATGAATTCGTACGATCTAATTCATACAATTTAGTACGATTTGCTCATCCCCCAATGACGGTTGGGGTTAGGGGTGGGGTCAGGTGCCACGCCTCCTTTTTAAAATCGTACCATTTTGTACGACTGAACTCGTACAAATTCGTACAAATTAGCCACTAAACTGGCAAAACGTAAAATACTTACGTTTTCTCGTGAGATCAGGCTGGCAATACACACAAGAAGTGCAATATGTACAAAGTAATTTGTTTGTGCTCAGAGAATCTCAGAGAAGGTCCTCCAGGATCTCTGGTAGTGTTGATCTCTGCTGCTGCTGCTGCTGTTGCTGCTGCTGGATCTCTGTTGATTATTTCTGCAGTCTTCTGTGAGAAACACAGAAAAACAGATCAAGAAGGCAAGTGTTACCTGCTGCTTTAAACATTTTTTAAATAATAAATATTATAAAATATAATCTAAAAATTGCAGTCAGCTGAAACAGTTAAACTGCAATTATTAAAATAAATCAACTAAAATATTTTTTTGTTATTTAGATCCTGAATTTGGCAGTGCTATTTTAAGTTAATATGTTTCAATGCATTTTCTTATTATTCAAACAGTTCAAACAAGCATCACTTATGTTGAGGTAGTGCCCTGCAAAGGACTTGCACATGAATCAGTAAGTCTATTTGTCATTCAGTTTTGATTAATGGTATTTATAACCTGTTGATGTACGCTTGTGTTTTTGTCCATACATAATGAATGTAACAGTACACAACAGTATGTTGTGGGACCATCTATTATTCCAGGGTTGTCCAAACTTAGTCCTGGAGAGCCGGTGTCCTGCTTAGTTTAGCTTCAACTTGCTTCAACAGTCCTGCCATAAGTTTTCTAGTATATCTAGTGCAGGAGTGCCTCCCAAACTCGGGTCTGGAGGGCTGGCATCCTGCATATTTTAGTTCCAACCCCAATTAATCACACCTGAAGAAGCTAATCAAGCTCTGTCTATACTAAAACTTCCAGGCAAGTGTGTTGAATAAAGTTAAAGCTAAACTAGGACACCCCTGTATTAGTCAAATGATGAAACTAACAGCATGGGTGAAGGTGAAATGCATGTAAGCTGTTTCTAGCAGATTTGAAAAAGAAATATTTTTTTTGTTAGAATAATCTGACTTCAATTTTAAGTGATCATTAATTAACAATTGTGTTCATGATAAGGCACTGATCACATTCATAAATGAGAAACTAATTTAGATATTTGACTATATTTTAAACATCTTATCTTGTCATTTAATTGTTCATCATTTACCCAAAGTCACTTAAAGTCAGATATTACATCTGCTCACGGTCACAACTACACCAGTACTGGTATAACTGTAAACCAATTTCCTTTAAGTAATATTAGGCCGCCCCATGGTATGTTACCAGTAACAGAAAAACTACACACAACATACATTTAGTTCTTATTTAGGTTCAAAAACAGCACACAACATATAGCTTACAGTCAGTGCAAACCTCTCATATGTGTCTTTAATATTCATCAGCACATGTAACCTCATGTTAGAAAGTAATTCCGTCATGCTGAGTTCATAATAGTCCGAAAAGTGATGATAATAGTTAAACATGGCAGTTTGTTCATGTTTTAGGTTGCTGAACTCCTTTTTTCTGGCTTCTGCTTTGTTTTTTCGCGCTTCACTCTCTCTTGTCCGTTTCTGAAAGGATCTAATGTCAGAAGCACTTCAATAATCATGCACACTTTATTATCATCGCTCAAAAAGTTCATTTTTTCAAATATAAATGCACGTACACACGAGAAAGCGAAACCGCTCAAGCTTTAGACAGCTTTGTAAACAACAAAAGGTCACAGGGTATATTTTCTTTTTTTTTTTGGCTTTGTGGCTGTTTATCAAGATGACGACAAGGTTGGTTTGAGCTTGGGTCAACCATGGCTATCTATTATATGTATATATTATTACAGTGTAATGTCTGCACTGTGTATTTAAAAGTGGCAGTTCCTTTGTTTTCTTTCTCCTGTCTTGATGCACGAGCGAGTGACATATCTCTATAAACCAATAGCATTCAGCTGCGTGTCCTTTTGGTACCCTTTTGTTGTTCTCAGTACCCTTTCAAAAGTTTACCCATAAAGTGGTATGGTATGGTACGGTTTTAGGTACCTTTTGACAGTGGAAATGGCTATAAAAGCATGCTGAACCGTATACTGTACCACTCAGTGGAAACGGGCCATTATTGGATGACAGTTCTTGTGATCTTGCCTCAAGGAATTCCCTAACAGTTCTCAGGGTCTGATACTGTGGAAATATTTGGCCATCCTTACATTGTCACTGTGTTTTCCACACAATAATGGTTCTGCTTGAAGAACATTGGATAGTTTATAAAACACTGTCAAAAAATGTTCCAAGACATTCAGATTTGTACATTTTTAGGCTGTAAAATACACCTTGAAGGTACAGATGTGTGCGTGATAAAAATGTACTCTTACTCTTAATTTCTGAGAGTCTAGAATGGTACAACCACAACTAAAACTTCATTTAAAATACATTAAAGGGCACCTATGATGAAAATTATCTCTTCTAAGCTGTTTGAACAGGACTGTGTGCAGGAATAGTGTGTCCACAGTTATATTAGAGTGATAGAAACAAAACAAGTCTCTTTTTTATTTCCCGACATTAAAATAGAATCCAAAACCCTCCAGTTCTGAGTCATACGGCAATGTGATGTAGGAGTCAGGTTTGCCATGCCCACTGAATTGATTGACAGATGCGTTTTAACATGTCTCCATTGTTACACGTATATCATCTGCACTTCAAGAATGAGTTTTACAAGTTTAAAACATTTCTAAAACAGTGCATGTTTTTTTTAATGAAGTAAAGACAGTAAAATCGCTGTAATTCATCACCACAACCATGTGTCAGTTCAATTATAAAAGAAGATGTTTCAGTCCCGGTTTGTGGATGTTAATTCAGGTTTATTTTGTCTATTAACATACCGGATATCTATACAGCAGTGGATAATAACGTGTTTCCTGCCACATTTGCTGTGCAAGAACAGAGCAAAGCTAAATGTGTGTGCATGAACTTTGTAACAGCATTGTGTGTGACTCGTTGCAGAAAGGCTTGAATTAATTTCACAACAAATACATAAAATAACCATTGGAAAAGTTCTTCCTGTGGTATTTCTCATAAATGGTAGATCAGCTTCCTTCTTATCTGTCACTGTGCTGTTTATCTGAGGTGAGACACAGCAGGAAAGCATTAGAGCAAGAGAGAGATCTCTGTGGCTCTGACATGCACATGGGAATGGTGGGTTGGGAGATCCAACTCATTTGCATTAAAGGAACAGGCAGCCAAAACAGCTTAAAATTTCAATATTCAGAAAAGTATTATAAATAATCTGATGTGTATTTAAGCTGAAAAGTAAAAAGACACATTCTAGAGACATAAAAGACTTACATCAAATCTTGAAAAGGGGGTAAAATAGGTGCCCTTTAATTCTGCATTTTTAATCTTCACCTTATTCTGTGTCTAATGTTGATCACAGTTACATTTAGATGAACTCATTTCAATATTCAATATTTTCAATTTTCAAACATTTTCAATATTGTGCTTTATATTTTTATTTAAGGATCAGAGGAGAATCTGGGGCTTTATGCCTCAGTCAAGACCAGAAGATATCTGACTGTGTGATGACTTTCAAGAAGAGCCTCTGGCAACAACATCAGATATCCGTGAATTAGCAGTTCTCCATATTTTGTGATTTATGTTTTAATTTTAATTCTTTTCCCTGTTAATTTTTGCATTAGAATTGCATTATAGGAGATAGATATTTTTTCCAACAATGTTTAATCTTGAAAAGTTTGAAAGAGTGATATTTTTAATAGTTTAAAGTGGTCTATTGTCTGGGTTGGTGTTGTATATTACGCTATAGAAACCTTGTAATAAACAGACAGACTTATTTTCTATATATTATTTTAGATACATGATATCATTTCGAACTACTAAAATGTCAATAAAGATCAGTTTGTTGAACTGTAGAGTTGAATTTTCAACATCAAAAGTTGTCAGAGCAGAGATCAAGCTCACATAATGCAACCAATATCACAACCATAAATAAACGGAGAGCACTTACAGAATACAGAAAGTCTTAACAGATATAATTTTACAGTGCAGTAAAAAACTTCTTGTTAACTTTTAACTTTACAAATGGAGAACTCATTCACAGTTTGTATCCATTTTAGTTTGCAACAAGAAATTAGACTATTATCCATGAATCATCTATTGAATCCACTTGAATAACGATTAACCAAAAGAATTGTTGAAGTGCAGGAAATATTTAAAACTATTTGTTCTTCAAATCAGCTTGTTTCATATACATATTTAACCCTCTACTACACACAGTATGATAGATCTATAAAAAATATTTGACTGTGTTTGTTTTCTTAGAATGGCTTAACTTAAAGCACTGTAAAAAAAAACAAAAAAAAAAAACAAAAAACATTAAAGGTACATTCTGATATGTTGCCATAAAAGCAACAACGTCCAACAGTGGATATAACTTACAAATTTAGAACTTTTCTTATAATTAATAATTTTGTTGCTTGAAATGATTTAATAGGTGTCGCAGTATTATAAGCTTTAACACAAAACTTATAAATGTGACCTTATACATACATTCCAACAACTCATATTCCAACAGCTTTTATTTATTCCATTATTTTTGCTGAATATTATTGAAAACAAACATAATCATTTATTATTATGTTTATAACATACAGTAAATATAAATCTTTCCTCCAGTAAATATTATAACAAATAAATGACAAGTCTAGTTTATCCAGATGCATCAAAATAATGTAGCTACTAGCTAACTATGTATATATATTATACTATATACTTTACTACGCTGTCTCAGAGTTTACTTACCTGAACTGTCTGCATCACTACTTTTATCAAATGTCCAGTCTGCATCATTCTCATGGACACTAAAACCCATCTCATCCTCACTTTCATCTGCAGGAAGAGCCAGTTTTGTCATTTTGTTCTTTTACTTACCATAGAACATGGTTTGTGCTTACTTATACACTGTTCCCTGTATTCGCACATTGATAAGTATCCGCCATCTTGGAATGGTCAGTTTGTCGTCATTCATTGTAAATGTGATGTAAGATTGCCCTCTGTTTGCAGAGACTGTAGATGCAGGGCAATAATGTTAAATATTGTTCAGTAACCTTTCTTAACCTTTTCACTGGTAAGTTCAGAAGGTCTCCCTGAGTGAGCTGTGAACTTCAGAACTTTACACTGTATTCCATCTTAATATAATTGTTTTACATTTGTTAATTAACGTATTGCATTTGTTCAGCAAATGAAACAACTGAAGTTTAATCTGATACATATATGCACGAATCTACAGTTGATGTATACATTGATTAACGTTCAAGCATTAACAAAACATCTTTGCCCTTTTATGATGGTTTATATATAAAATCCTACAGATACACAACAGCATATTGTGAAGCATATTCTATCACCTGTCATATTGTAAAGCTGTAACTCTATAAGAGTGTTAAAAGTGGTATAACTAAAATTGACTGGTCAAAGTTCAGAGAACAAAAATAAATAAATAAATAAATCCTCACCGCTGGCAGTAATGGACAATAACCACTTTGAAGTTCCAGTGTTGTGGATGATCTCTGCTTTTTTTCTCTGTTTGAGGTTTTCAAAGTTCCAGTCTGACTGTTCAGCATCAGTTTGTTGTTTGTTGTCATTGAGAGACGTTGTCTTGTTGTCATTGAATTCAGCATTGCGTAAAGTTTCAAACCTCCACAGAATTCGAATGACTTCATATCATTATTATCAGTGTTAAGAGTCACAGTCTGTCCCTTCATCACTGACACTGACATATTCATTTCAGCACCAAACACGCCTGCAGAACACCCAGAAACAGCATCTCAGAGACTGAAACACTGCTGAGAATGCTAGTGAGAAATCATTTAAAGAGAGAATTTAGTCGTGCCTTATTAAAATATTTAACAATTTTAATTATTCAGCTGTAAAATAAAGAACAACCAGTCTGCCTGACAAAGTAAAATCCCCTACAAATAATCCATATATGTTGAGGAATTGTACGTTTGGCTTTCTTTATTTTTATCCTTCAAGAAAACAGCTTATGAATTGTGATGAGTTACTGATCTCAGATTAGTCTACATGACAACATTTAGTATTCGTTAATATACTGTAATCCATTATTTGCACATTTATAGTAACGCTGTCTGGCTATTTTTAATTACTTTTGTGCTACCTTAAATTTTAAAATATAATAATCTCGTACTAGTTTAACTAATGCAAAGAACAAATATATTCATTATCAGCAACAACAAGTGAAATGAACATTAAATACCTCAACACTGCCAATACAAAGAATCATGAAGAAGAAGAATGCATGTATATAAGCAACAGGTTATTATGAAATAATACGTTTAAGAAAATGAAGAGAATCAATGATTTATTAAAGTAATACTTCAATTATATATATATATATATATATATATATATATATATATATATATATATATATATATATATATATAATTGAAGTATTATACTTTAATAAATCATTGATTCTCTTCATTTTCTTAAATATATAATAATATAAGTTATATATATATATATATATATATATATATATATATATATATATATATATATATATATATATATATATATATATATATAATTTTTTTTTAAAGTAATTTGCTGTAATTACAAGTACTTCATAATTATGCAATGCAATTCATCATTCACACAAGTCATCATGGGGTGCAGAAAAATTTGGCTAAAAATACAGTTACCTTTGTTAGTTTAAAATGCTGTGTGAAACTGGAAGCAGGCCTAATCATGAATGAAGAAACCGCACACTTACCACATGTTGGTAGTAGAAACCGAATGATCCTTAAAATGATCTTCATATTGTTGACGTTTCCAGTTAAATCTGGTTTCTAAAAACAGTATTAGTGAGTTTCTGAGGCACACCCAGCGCATTTTCTGAAAGAAACAACAAATCTGGAGATCCGTGTTATATTTACTAAATAAATCAATTTGATCACAGAATAAGTCTGTTTACAAATGTGCTCTTCTTCTTTTATGTTGGTGGTTGGCAAAATCTGTCTCTTGCAAGGCGTAAAACTGTTGTCTACTGTTCGCGTCAATTAATCCTTATCCACAAATTACTCACGTTGAGACAAAACTGACAGTCATTTCGACTGAATAAAAAACTGAATATACCAATCTAACCTGAAGTAAGACACGCCATGCTGAGAGAATTGATGAACTGATTCATTTCATTAGGAATGAGGCCCCGTTTACACTAGTGTGTTTTAGTTTTAAAACGGCGTTTTAGATCAAAAACAATCCGCGTCCACACTAGTGTTTCACGTAGCGTTTCTAAACATATCTCCATCCACACTACGCCACCAAAAACGTATATCACATGACCATTCGCGCACTCTGGGCATGTGCGTTCTAGTATAGACAGGAAGCGTGTGTCTCACTCGGCATTTGGTTATTGATAGTCAATAAATGCCACTTGAACAATGAACGCGATGGCAAAGACAGCAATAGAGGAATTTTTGTGGACAGACGACCAAGTCGAGTTGTTACTAATCGTAACAAATGAATAACTGCACAATGGCGCCTTAAACAGACAATAGTGCAAACAACGCTCCCATTCTGTGCTCATGTTGTTGTTTACAGTGAAGGCTGGTCTGCTGTCTTCCAGTAGTGTTAAAGCCATGTGTTATAATCATGTGATGAGGGCTTGACGAATAAGGGAAGGATACGCAATAACACAAAAGCCCCAATCAGGTAGCGAATCTCAGCAGTCCCGCCTCCGTTTTCAGATGTCCCCGTTTTTTCCCATCCACACTGGGACGGAGCAGCAGCGTTCAGAATGAAAACGGCTTCTCCAGCTTTTCCAAAATGCTCTGTTCTTGGCACTCGAAAACTCCGGCGTAGTGTGGGCAGATAGAGTAACTGTTGCAAAACTTATGCGTTTTCAAACTAAAACACAATAGTGTAAACGGAGCCTAAGGATATGGAGCATGCACCGAACAAACATGCAACAGCTGACATTCAACACTGTCTGATATTTTGTGTCTAATAAAAAGTATCAAAAGCACTGGCAAAATAAGAGGAATGTTTTACAACTTAAAAATCACAGGGCCAACCAACACATGACATATACTGCCTTTTCGAAGATACACATTTGAGATGCATGTGGTGATTTTAGTGCACATAATAACTACATAGAACTAGCACAAAATCATGTGTAGAGATTGAAAAGTTATGTATCCCTAACCTTGTGAGATTGTCACAGACACTTGCTGTGTTGTTAAATGAACACTGGAGAGCATCCTCTCTAATCCTTTCTGCCTTATGTGTGTACTGTTTTGTCTCTGATCTTCATCACTTCCCTGGTCAATTTATTGTCTACAGCTGTTTAGTTTGAGTTCTGTCCTTATACGCCCTCTTCTATGTCTTGATTTTGTTTCTGACGTTTTGTTGTTTTGCTTTGTTTTTTCTCCATTTTGCATTTGAAGTTTATTTTTTGTAAATTAAAATGAAGCTGCAATTGTATCCTGAATCTTGACTCTTCTGTCCTTCATGTAAAGACATCATGGTTGTTGTTGTTTTATACTGATGTGTTTTCTTTAGTACCGGAACACAAACCAGTACTGAAATATCACAATGCAGAAACGCTTCATCAACTTCATTACTAAATAAGTCCATGCCAGAAAGCATAGAGACTCTGTCAAGAGGTGCTCTCAGGGATTATTTTTACACATCACTTTCATATCTGTTTTAGTCGGGACCCATTTCTCTGTTTGCTACAACTGATTTCTCACTTTGTACAGCTGAAATCTTCTGGGTTTTTTATCTGTTTTGATGCTCAAACTGAAGAAAATGATTCACCTGATTGTCTTTAATCTGACTCTGTTGCATCTATTTGGTAAGTTTTACATTTGTACATCCCTGCTGAAAAAACTGCTTAAATTAACCTATGCTGGTTAGCTAGTTGACCAGCATGGTTTTAGCAGGTCATCTTCCAGCCTGACCAGCTAAGAGCAGGCTGGAAATGGCTGAAACCAGCCTAAAATTGCCAAAACCCCTCTAAAACCACGCTGGCTGACCAACTAAAACCAGAAAACCAGCTTAGGCTGGTTTAAACCGTTATTTCACTAATGGTGTTGAATCAGTGAAGTCGTTTACAATGTCACCGTCGGTTGTGCATTAGTTCAATTTTTATAAGGATTTTACCAAATTATCACTCAGTTTGTTCTCCAGGTGTGTCTGATGCTGTAACAGTGAAGCCAGTGATGGTTGGAGAATCAGTCACTCTAGAAATACAGGGGAATGGGGACATCGAGTGGAAGTTTAAACCCCACAACATACTTATTGCTCACATCAACAGAGATGAAATCACATTGCTTGATGACATTCTTGATGGGGGTTTCAAAGGCAGACTTACGCTGGATCAGACTGGATCTCTGACCATCAACAATACCAGAATAACAGACTCTGGAGATTATAAAGCAATCAACACCAGCACAGAAATGCTACTCCACACATTCCGGCTGACTGTCTATGGTGAGAACACCCTGTCTAAAATATTTACATTTATATATGGGTGGTTGTAATTTGGCAAATTCATTTATGCACTTTTGTTTGGAATCTTAAACCGTTCATTCAAACATGTTGGTTTGCTAATATTTGCAGGATGAAGTATTATAAGTCTACATGACTCAAACTCATTCAGGGCATGTTTGCACAGCAAAGATGATGATGTGCTCACAAAAGGCCACATGAATATTACTTGAAAATTTTTACAAATGTTTTTTTTTTTTTTTTTTAGTTTACACAACAACAATAGTGTAGTTTTCAATGTGAAGTTTGGATATGTTTACACCACAATGATTTCAGCTAATATATTAAAGTGATTTACACAATGCCCATCAGTGTCACTTTTGAGCAAGCTGATGATTGACAGTATTGCACAACTGTCAACAAATAAAGACGTTCAACTTGTAGTGGTACAGCGGGGATACTCTGTGTTATAGCAAACAACTTAAAAAATGCTGCAGTGCAAAAATGCTCACAGCTGAGTGTTTTAGAGCAGCGCTCACAGTAAACACACACTCTAATACAAATTCCTTTGTTGCCTTGATAAAGCTAGTGTAACGTATGGCAATACAGATGATGAGCACATATTTTGGTTTTTGGGACTCCTTTTTTTATAATTACTCAGTTGCATAATGTCTTCTTCTGCACACATAATACAACTTCGTTTGACCATTTTTGTGAATCTGCATAAACAGAAATCATTTTGACAGTGTTGTATGTGATGTTTGTGCAGAGAACCACTTGACAAATTCTCAGTGTTTAACTAACGTCATAAAACATTAACTAAAATTGTTATGATTTAATAGGTTTGTCATTCTTTTATAACCTGTTTTAAAACATTTTATTTCTTCTTTATCTAATGATTTTTATTATTTGTTATTATTTTCTTATATTTGTCTCTTTTATTCCTGTTTATGTAAAGCACTTTGAATTGCAACTGTGTGTGAAATGTGCTATATAAATAAACTTGCCTTGCCTAATTGAAGTCAACTGTCTGTTCCAACAATCGCTGGACGATTTGTTTCCACGGATTTAAAGAGTCGATTGTTTTGAAGCCCGTTTTAAATGAATCTTTAATTCCCTTTGAGCTAATTTGCTACACCTTAATCACAGTATTGTCTTATTCTGTGGTTGGCAAATAATTTGATTACTGATGTCCATGTAAACAAAGTCACTGAAGTTTATTATTATTAAGTCAGATAGGATACTTTAATTAAATCTAATTTATTCTGTAATATTTTCTAGCTCCTCTTCCTACTCCTGTCATTTCCACCTTAACTCAACACCCAGCTGCATCTCCAGAGTCCAAATGTGTGCTGCTGTGTTCAGTGGTGAATGTGAGTGCTGTGAGTCTCTCCTGGTACAGAGGAAACCGTTTATTATCCAACACCAGTGTGTCTGATCTCAGCATCTGCCTCTTTCTATCTCTGGGGGTGGAATATCAGGATAAGAACACCTACAGCTGTGTGGTGAAGAATCCCATCAGAAACCACACCACACATCTGGACACACCCTGTAACACACACTCAGGTATGGTGGTGAGGATACTAACAATTATAAGTCAATTCCACAATAAATAAATAAATAATACAAACATTTTGACATTGCTAACAGTTTAACAATTCATTCCTCAGAAAATGGCCTCTTTCCTAAACATGTGATCCTATTGGTTCTCTCTGCTGTGGTGGGCGTGGCCATGGTCACGGCTGTGGTGACTGTTCTGGTTTATAAGTTCATATCCAGACGTCTTCAAAAGAAGAAGCGTGCACAGGAAGAAGCAAAAAACGCCTATTCATCTCTAGTTTTTTGCAAAAAATAGAAGATAATAAAATCTCAATCAGCAGCCTTGTTCAGTGCACTGACCAGGGCGTCAGCCATATTAAGTGCCGTCTCAATCTCAAAATTTTTCTAGTGCGCTGAAATGTTTGCATCCAGATAAATCCCACAATGCACTGTGAAAATCAGGGCACATCATTATTCAACATTACGCACCCTTAATGGAATTTTGGAAGCCAAAATGATCAAATGTAATGACAAATAAAATGTTTTTCTAAAAAGGGTCAATTTTTTTATTTTCAATATGAACAAACAAAGATAGATATGTTAGAAAAAATCTAGCAAACATTGATAATGGATTAATTGTTTTAAAAACGTATTATTTAATATATGAACATTAGTTTTGCTGTTATTTAAAAACAGTTTTGATGAGATACAATGAGGATGTGTCCCAATGTGTAGTGAAACAGCTCATCAGTGCCCGAATTTATGCACAAGACCTACTGATCAATGATCTCGGGTGCTGACTGAGACGCATGCAAAGTTTCCGTTTCATTGCTGGTCAAAACTCAAAACCTTTGAAGTGTGTGGATCCACTTTTACTAATATAATTTTATATCTCTAGAACAGAATAAGATGTCTTGACCAAACTCACAATATGTGCTCAATCTGTGCTCAAATTATGAAATGCTGCATTTGGCCTTATGGTAGCACTATAACGGAAATAAAATCGTAAAAGCAGATTCTTTGTATTGTGTTTATAGCAAATATATTGTCTTTGATTGATATCCCAGTAATATCTAAAGAGGGCATTGCTTTATCTTGAAAACATTGTCACCATTGTGCAATAACATTTTAGTAGCTATTTGAGAAGGTAAATGAAGGCCGATTGGAACAAAAATGGGTGTTTGACCAACGCAATCTCACAGCAATTCGTAACTTTTTGATTTAGTGGCTAGTTTGTATGAATTTGTATGATCTAATTCTAACAGTTTAGTAGGATTTGCTCATCACCCAATGACAGTTGGGTTTAGGGGTAGCGTTGGGTGTCACGCCTCTTTTTTTTTTTAAATTGTACATTTTCATATGACTAAACTCTGAAATACTTACGTTTTCTCGTGAGATGGCTGGTTTGACTCATGGTCCTAGAGGTCTGTGAGATATTTGAGAGGAACAAATTTAACTTAAGAACCAATATTTCCAATCAAACTATTCATTAAATATTTACCATTATATTAATAAACTTCTTTTGTGAATTTTTGGGGGGTGCGTCAACCTCAATTACACACCTGAAGCAGCTAATCAAGCTTTCACACTGAGCTTTTCTCCTTATAGACTTCCATCCCTACGGACGTGAATATGTTAGACTGGAAACTCACGTGACAAGTTTTGCAGTTCGCACTTTGGTTACCTTTCAGCACAGTGCCTGACTGTTTAGGAGCACATGAAGCTTTATCTAAAAATTTCCTCACCACTTAATTCAATAATATTTGTCATATTTAAACCAAACTTGGGAGTTTATGATAACCATTTATTGTCATAAACCTGCTAGTCTGGCAGTTAAAATATGCGTTTTGTTCATATTATCAAAACAGTCTCAAAATTCTTGAATTCCCAGTAACTTTAAACAGATGTGTCAATGTATGTTTTGTGGGTTTTCTTCTCGTTTGTTTACTTTCCTAATTGTCTATTTTATATGTGTGGTGATGTTTTTTGTGTAAAGATTATTGAATGTCTGTTTTAAAAAAATAAACTACCTTTTTAAAAATGTTTTTAAAAGCTCATAGGAGCCTGATATAAATAATTCATTGTCTTAATCACAGTAAGAGCACATGCAACTGTAAGAAATTAGTCTGCCTTGACCCAACTTCTATTTCACAAGTGTATTCTATGCTGATTTCTTAACAAAGAGCTTAATTATCACACATGACGTATTTAAGTATTTAAATAATGCTGTTGAAGTGATAGTTCACTTCTTTTATCATGGGAGCAGCAGAGAGCCATCACGAGCCATCTGCTTTCTATAACAGTTGGTCTTTCCACTTAAATGTCTACCAAAGATCTGGAAACGGAAGAGCATCACTTTTATTGTTGTTTTTTATTTACATTCAAAGCGAAACCTTAACATGGTAAGGGGGAAGAAACAGTATAAAATGTTTGAATGGAGGATAATCTGGATTTATTTCATCTCCGCTGAATCTGAAGTGCTGTCTCCACTTTGTTACTACTACTCTGGAATAAAACTTACTTTTTTCTTCAAGACGTCCTTATCATTTTTCTTACACAACTATTACTATCAATAATCATTATAATTATAGTACATCTCTCTCTTTTGCTGTAAAGTGACGTCCAAAATATATTTTATGTAATCTCATAGGCATTCAATTATTTGTTACATTATTAAATAAACTTGCTTTCATTTTAATTCTTGTGCCTCATTCTTTACTTTGTGGGAAAAACATTAGATTTGAAAACACAATAATTCAGCTCTGCTTTAGGTTAAATCTTTAGTAGACTTGTAATTTTAAGTCAACGTCTTTTTTTTTCCAAGTCATAGTTTTGCAAGTGTCCATGTGTTAACTGAGAATAAAAGATGCACAGTAATATATATATTGGTTTTAAAAGAAAACTTTATTATTATCTCTGGAAACATTAAGTCAGCACACACACTTTATTTACACCAAGAAAATAATTTCTAAACACAGTATCTGGCCTTTAAAAGTAAAAAAAAATAAAGCATTAGATGGAAAGAAACCTGTTTAAAGCTGTCATATCTTAATAGATGTGGCAGTTTCTGGGAAGCTGCTGACCGCTGGGTCATAAAAGTACCGAGGGTAAAATGAGTCAAAATGAGAGCTGAGCACAGTCTCAAAAATAAATGCGTGCACACGAGTCAAAATATATTCCACGCTTATCTTATGCTGACCTGCATGCAGCAAAACTATATTCATGCATATTTAGATTTAACATTGCTAAGAGCTTCCATGT
Organism: Danio rerio; assembly: GCF_049306965.1. Classification (NCBI taxonomy): domain Eukaryota; kingdom Metazoa; phylum Chordata; class Actinopteri; order Cypriniformes; family Danionidae; genus Danio; species Danio rerio. The sequence goes on from NC_133197.1 coordinate 8,528,902, forward strand.
TGTGTACATCAAACTCTGACTCTATATCTGAATGTTTCAGAAATTAAGATTTGATTAACATTTAACTCACTCTAAAATGCTGAATGTCACAACACAACATTGGGTCAAATATAAGCAAACTCAAGCACTGGGTTAGAAAGTGTCATTTAATTTTAATAAAAAAAAAATAAAAAAAAATAAGTGTCTGGGTTGTCCATATTTGACCCAGTGTTGTGTAGTGAACAGACAGAAAGTCACTGCTGGAGCATCAACTACTTTTGCTTGATTCACGGATATGTGAAAACTTCATAACTGAAATACAAATAATTAAGAAGAAAACATGCACAGTTTATTAAATCACACTTCACATTATAGCAAACCTATTTATTGATCATTCTAACCAGTAATTAAAGGGATAGTTCAATCAAAAATGACAATTCTGTCATCATTTACTCTCCCTTCACTTGTCACAAACCAGTTTCATCTCTTCAGTTGAACACAAAATGGGACATTTTGAAGAAATGTTGGATATCTGTAACCACTGACCTCCATAATATCAGCTTTTCCTAAAATGAAGGTCAATATTTTCAGCTTTCTAACATTTTTCATAGAAAAAGGAAACCAATAAAGGTTTGTAATCAGGAGGAGTAAATAGTGAGTAAATGTTCCTTTTTGGGTAAACGGTCTCTTATATCATTGTAATGCAACAACACATATCAAACATTGAGATCACAGACAAAGTTAATTACAACACAAGAAAGAACAGACTTCTGTGGCCCTCCGCTGAATAAATAGTCAAAACCCTTTGTTTCTCAGACTAAACAATAGCTGCACTCGCATCCTATTTACTAATGATTGCAATTCATTAACATGCACAGGTTTAAGAAAAAAGCTTTTCTTATCTAAATTTTTGCCTTGCTTCTAGTCTATGGAGTTAGTTTTGTTTCTTTATTGTTTAATCAAAAATATTCAGTTTTAAAGAAAAATTAAGTATGTAGTAAATAAAAAATAAAAGAATTCAAATAAAAAAACACGTTTAATTTAAAAACTTATGTCAATGATAATAAAATATTTTATTAATAAGAGAGCAAAATTAATGAGTGTGCAATGAAAATTGTGGTAACTGCATAATAGGACAATTGTTTATTTATTGCAATCCAAAATATTTCATTATCATTGACATAAGTTTTTAAATTAAACATGTTTTTTTTTTTTTTTGGAAAAACTTTTTTTTTATTTTATTATTTTATTTTTTTAATTACTACATACTTAATTTTTCTTTAAAACTAAATATTTTTGATTGAATAATAAAGAAACAAAACTAACTGCATACAAGTCCAAATATTAAAAAATTCTCAAATCAAGAAGCATTTTCTAGACAAGCAACACAGATTGTCTTGGTTTAAGAAAGAATTTTTTCCTTAAAACAAGCACTATAATAAACTAAATAATCTTATGTCAAAAGGAAACATGATTATTTTGCTTACACCATTGGCAGATTTATTTTTTATTTTAAGAAAACTCACTTAATTTTATTTAATTATTTTTTAGAACAAGACTAGAAAGTCTAGTCTAGAGAACGCTTCTTGTTTTAAGATTTTTTAAGACATTTTTACTAGAATAAAACATCTAAGAAGAGCATTTCAGTGTCTCATATAGATTTCAAAACGTATCTAAAGCTTTCAAAGTGTTTATGAGTTTTCAGGAAGGTCTGTTTAACTCACAGATTACTCAGGATTGCTTGATTGTGGCATCTGTATATTTACTGATTCATTCAGTGTGTTTCTGGAGTCATCTGGAAGAAAAAAACAGACAAAAACAAAGATCTTCATCTATTCTGTAATTGTACATTAGCAATATCACTTCTGACATCTGACTGGGACAATCAAAATAATCCATTTTCCAAATTATTCAACTTTGTCACATTTGTGTTCAATTGTTTGTACCGGAGTCAATTTTTCAGGGAATTTGTACCTTTACTCAAGTGCTTACTTATTATTATACTTCATCCACCACAGTAAATATATGACAGCAGACCACAAAACCTCTTAAGTTGTACAGATATATTTGACAATTCAGAAACTATCCTTTTTTTCAGGAATACTTCATAACTACACACTATGAATCATTTGTTAAGCATATGGTAAATGGTTAATTTGTCACTTGTTAAGCATTAACTATACATGAATAGATGTTAGTAAGCAGTATAAATAACTACATCTACAACTGCTGTATTGCTGAATTATATGCACATGTAAAATGAGCTAAACGATTGTGTTTTCATACATTGTTAATGATTCATTTTTCACTTTATTAACGATTTATTAACTAAACTTGATCCAGTTTTGTGACCTAATCTAAAGTGAGGACTATTAATGCTTTGTAAATCCTTTATAAATGATAAATAAATTATTTTAAGTATCATAAGAACAATAATTCTTTGCAATCTTATGTAAAGAATAAAACTACCGTAAAGGTTTAAATATGGCTGAATAACAGGAGTGTCAAAATAAACTTAAAATTGAATAAAACGACAGCAATATAATATTAACAATATATTATGATAAAATATGTCGATGTTATTAAGCGATGTTTAAACTATACAGTCATTATATTGTAGATAAGATTGCAAAAATGTATTTTTCATTTGATATGTTTCATTTAAAGTCATGTTTACCGATTTCAAATATTCTGAGCCTTTATTTGTCATTTATAAGGGATTTACAAAGCATAAATAGTCCTCAGGGCGACACTGTGGCTTAGTGGTTAACACTGTCGCCTCACAGCAAGAAGGTCACTGTTTCGAGTCCTGGCTGTGCCAGTTGGCATTTCTGTGTGGAGTCTGCATGTTCTCCCGGTGTTTATATGGGTTTCATCCGGGTGCTCTGGTTTCTCCCACAGGGTCAATGAAAATGGTGTCTAATAATGTTGTCTACTCCACAGCACCAACACAAACCCCGACTGCTAACTCTAAACCATTTGAGAGAGCGGTCTTAAATAACGGTTGATGTAAGAGTCGTTAAATAAAAATATATATTTATATAACTTGCTTTTATACTTATGTGCTGAGAATTCATGAAATTTACTTAAGACTTTGAGAAGCTTCATAAAATCTTGCAGGCCTTATTAAGATGCAGATTGTCATTTCAAGGCCTCAGATAAGCAAATATGTTAGAAAAATGGATTTTGCATTAAAAAAAAACTAATAATGAATTGGTTATCATTTTAAAGTTAATTAGAGTTTAGTTACCCACCAGAAACAGTAACATTGACTTTCAAGCAAATGTTTTTCTTGTTTCTATTCCAGAAGTTCAGCTGATAAACTCCAGAGTCGCTGCTTCTGGTGTTTTTCACGGTCAGAGATGCGCTTTGATGATGCAGCTCCAGTCTGCTTCTGAATCTCTTATCATCCCCGTATAAAGTCTCATTGACATCTCCGTTCGTTCCAGATGCTAGCATCACACCTTCATCAAATGTCCACTGTGGCTCCTCACCTTGCTCTATATTAAAATAAGTGATCAAAATTAAGCTTTCTCCTGCCATCGCTGACACAGTGTTTGGGCCAGATTCACCTGAATAACAAACAGAGAAAGTTACTCAGACTGAGATAAAAGTAAAGTTATTCTATCAGTTTGAATAGGACTGTGTGTCATTCATTCATTCATTCACTTTTCGGCTTAGTCCCTTTATTAATCTGGGGTCGCCACAGCGGAATGAACCGCCAACTAATCCAGCAAGTTTTTACGCAGCGTATGCCCTTCCAGCTGCAACCCATCTCTGGGAAATGTTTGTCTTTCAGTATCTCTCTATTTTTGTTTTCTAGTATTTTCAAAGACCCAGACAAAACATGTTTAAAATTAAAATATTGTGAGCTTAAAATTAAAAGTGTAAACTATAAATGCACTTAGCTTATCATCTAATATCATAAAAAGTTTCCTCTTAATATGCATACTTTTAAAAAATTAAGGCTCATTGTTTGTTCTGTTCAGTGATTCACCAGTAAGGGGTAAATGAGGAAACCCTCGTGATTCATGTAGATTTTAGGATACACATCACCACTAGAGCAGAACCATTGAATTTTCAAAATGTTGTCTCATAACGAAGTTTACGGAAATTATGTAACGTTGCCAATATGAAATGCACTCCGAACCACCGATTCAAAAGAAAAAAGATTTGTAAATGTTGTAAAGCTTCACAAAGCATTACACCCCATTCACACGGGGCGTCAGCGTCAACCCTTCCTATTCACTTTGAATGGGTGAGGTCAAGCATTGCCGAACTGCATAGTGGATCCATCGGCGCAGCTTCAGAGGCGTTGCTCACTGCAGAAGTGGGGACAAGCTCAACTTTTCAAGCGCCAAAGGAAGCGTCAGCCAATCAGATCGCTGTATGCAAATACACCAGCTAGACAGTGGACTATTGCTGACTGAATTTCATTGGCTGACGCTGCTATGACGAACGCTTTAGCCCCAACTTCAAACACGCCTTCAGTCAAGCATTGACGCTGAAGCCCCGTGTGAATGGGGCGTAAGAAAGCAGCCATCAGTATTTATTAATATGAAGTAACAAGACAGGCAGCTCAGCGGTAAGGACTGTTGCCTCACAGGAAAAAAAAAAAGTTCCAGTTTGGTGCTCCAATTTACTCCACAGCCCAAACACATGCAATATAGGCGAATTGGAGAAACTAAATTGGTCGCAGTGTGTGTGTGTGTGTGTGTGTGTGTGTGAATGAGAGAGTAAATGGGTGTTTATCAGCACTGAAGTTGCTGTACTCTCAGTGATGGGTTTGCAGCGGGACGGCATTTACTACGTAACACATATGCCAGAGTAATTGTTGGTTCATTCCACTGTGGCGACCCTTGATAAATCTGTGACTAAGCCGAAGAAAAGTGAATCAGTGAAGTAACAAGAATAAAGGCTCCTATTATCATTCTTGTTTTCAGCATTCAGATCCCCCTATTTTATTTCATTATTATTTAAACTCACCAAACACAAAGACTCTGAATGAGCTGTAGGTGGGCTTTTTGCTGCTGACGATGTGTAGTTTATAAGCTCCGGAGTGTTCGTTTGTGATGTCTCTGATGGTCAGAGATCCAGTCATCTTGTCCAGCTGCAGTTTGTCTCTGAATCTCTCGTCGGCTTCAGTAAATGTGCTCTCTGATGTTTCTCCGTTCATTTGAGCTATGAGATTGTTTTCGTCTCCAAACATCCACAGGATCAGATCATCTCTTTGTAGTTTAGCATTGACATTCAGAGTGACGTTGTTTCCCTCCTTTCCTAATATCATACTCGCTTAGAAACAAAACAAAGGGTTGAAATTAGATCAAGTCACAATGTGAAACTAAATGTTGACTGTAAAAGACTGGAGGAAATAATTCTGAACCACTGTGATGACAGACTTTGGTTAAAGCATTTTAGTATGAACAAAACGACATTTTCAGATCATTTACAATTTAATCGGTCTGCTGGTTTGTCCATTATTGTGGCACCACAAGACCATTTATATTATCACATGATTTGTTAAAACAAAATCACATACATATTTGATGCAGATGCTCTGTGCACGCATGTTTCCATCATAGTTAATGTACATTGTTTCTTATTGGAAAAAAAAATTATCCTATTCAGTTCACATAAATTTATGCACATTTATTTTTATTCATGTGATTTTGGGATTTCCGTTAGACATTCTTCAGAGACATCATCTCTGAAGTCGGAACATGAAGGAGTTTGAGCTAAATCACAGACTCACCTTTGACTAAAACAAAGAACCGTTTATCTGATGGCTCTGTGCTGCTGTTGATCTTTAGTGTATAAAGTCCAGCATGTTCGGGTCTGGTGTTCTTGATGGTCAGAGATCCAGTCTTGTCATCCACCATCAGTTTGCCTTTGAATCTCCCATCAGCTGTATCATATGTAAGGATCTCTCTGCCCCCTTCCTTGATTTCAGCTAGAAGAGAGTTTTCTTCGTACAGCCACTGTATCTGGTCTGTTTTACCAATTTCACCATTAACCTTTAGCGTGACAGATTTTCCCTCTTTCACTGACACTTTGTTGACTGTCAGAAAAAAGAAATGAGATCCTCAATCACTTTACAAGGAGAAAAAAACTATTCCAAATTAATTAATAATGTGATAAAGCCTATTATAAAACAGTCAGAATAACCAAATAACTCTGGTTTTAAAAGCAATGAAACAAAGTCAGAAGGGAACATTTATGTGGCACTAAAACAGACACACACGTTACTTTTCATTATTAACAAAAATTCCCTAAAATATTGAGTCAATTAATATTACTACACACACATTGCAACTGTGTGATAATAAAACATTACATGTGTGCATTTCAAAGCATCAACATCACAGAAATACTCACAGTTTACCAGCACTTTGAAAGTCTTGCTTGAGGTTATCTTGCCGCTGTTGCTGATCTGTAGTTTGTACAGTCCGGTGTGATAGTTTTTGAAGTTTGTGATGGTCAGAGATCCAGTCTTCTTGTTGAGGTTCAGACTTTTAAATATCTTATCAGGAAAGACGACTGTATCTGTGGTCTTTTCCAATTGAGCTATGAGACGGTCTTCATCTCCAAACATATACAGGATCAGATCCTCATTCTGTATTACAGTGTCAGTGTTTAAAGTGACAGAACTACCCTCTGTCACTGACATCACATCCTCTTCATTTGTGACCGAAGCACATAGAAACAGAGAAACACAAAAGAAAGTTCATTCAGATGCTGTTTATCAGGACTGAACAAAAACAAGAGTTGATTCAATCAGTTTTGTGATAGTTTAAATAAATATCAATTAAACCCTTACAGGTTAGTGATACTAGAATAAGATGCATTATAAAAAGACAAATGTCATTTAAAAATGGAAAATAATAAGAATAATAATTTCATGAAGCTAATGACAAAATCACATTAAATTACAATAAATATATTAAATAAATACAAAACATTATATAATAAATAAATACAAAACATTCATTTAAAGTTGTTGACTGTACATACAGTGTGGGTGAAGAAAATATGCTGGGCTGTTTTAACTTAATGTTGGCTCAAATGTGGACAAACCCAGTGGTTGTGTTTGATTATATTTGATCCAACATTGGGTTACAACAACCAATAGTGTGTGTGTGTGTGTGTGTGTGTGTGTGTGTGTGTGTGTGTGTGTGTGTGTGTGTAGAAAATATTTAATGGCTATAGAAATTGTGAATAGTAGTATAACTAAAAGCCATTATGACTGAGAGCATGATGAAATCTCTTGCCTTCAAATAAGCAAATATGAAAAGGATGTCATACTTCTAGTATCAATAGTGAAGGCATGTCCCTTGCTAAAGTCACCCAGCTAATCTAAGATTTTGACAGGGTGACGCAAACACAGGGAAAACATGCGAACTCCACACAGAAACACCAACTGACCCAGCCAATGCTCGAACCAGCGACCTTCTTGCTGTGAGGCGACAGCACTACCTACTGCGCCACCGCGTCCCCTCCGAAGAGTTTATATAGGTTTAAATGTGAGTGTAATACAGTGTTAAATTTGACCTGCATAGGTTTATCATTAAGTTATAACGATGACTATACGAAATATTAATTATTGCACAAGTGATAAAAATATGATGCTTTCACTGAAATTTTATAATTTTAGTCTTCTACCTACATGCTATATTTTTTCCACAAGATATTTTGGGATGAACTAACAATTACTAACATTACTTTATATAATGGCAAGTTCATTTGTATTCAATTACAGGAATGTGTAGATTAAGTTTTTTTTAATTAATTGATGAAATCAAACTATTTAACTGAGTTCATTTTTTTATTAATAATAATAATAGCAATAATACTAATGATAAAGAAATCAGGTCAATTTGAACCAGGCATGAACACTTTGGTCACGGAGTCAGAAGGCATGGATGAAGGTTAAAGATCTGAATGTTTAAACCGATTAATCTTAGCCTGTAAACTGAGCTGGTAATCACAGTATCTTTTTGATTCAATGCATGTGATTGGTTGTTTGCTCCTGATGTTCTGCCTTCATGTGCCCACACTCATGAACTCTGGATCAAAGTCTGAGTTAACAGAATAAGTTTATAATCAGGGTCATGGTAAAAATAAAGCCTGATTGCACTGGTAAATTAGTAAACTTAAAACTCATCCTATAATCCTGACTTTGTTTAGCCATCACCATGGAACAAGCACCTACTCTTCACTTCAACACTGACTTTCATTTAAAGACTTGAGATACTCACGTGTGAGAGTAAGAATGAATGTTTGGTATGAAGTCCCAGTGCTGCTGAAGATCTTCAGTTTATAGACCCCAACATGTTCGCTTGCTGTGTTTGATATTGTTACTGATCCAGTCTTAGACTCCAACTCCAGTCTGTCTCTGAATCTCCCATCAGCACAATCACCTGTGGAAAACTCTCTGGCATTTCCATTGACTCCAGCGATAAGAGTCTCTTGCGGTCCAAACATCCACAGTATCTGATCGTCTCTCTGAATTACAGCATCAGGCTTTAGAGTGACAGATCCTCTCTCCTTCACAGACACTATCTTTGCCTCATCTGTCACATCAGCACATAAACATGGTGACATGAGGATATTATGAATTAATCTTATTTAGTATTTGATTAAATGTTAATGAACAATCTAATAACCATTGATGCTACATGAACTGACTTGTTAGTTGAGATGCAGGCATTCCCATTCTCCTGTTTTACAGTCTTGACGTGAAAATTAAAAGTGCAGTAAAGGTGATGTCAGACCAAACTCTGGGTTGAGGACACAAACAAAGTTTATTATTGGGAAGATAATAATGCAATGCAGGCTAACAAAAACAAGGCATCACAAGGGCAACTGAATAAAAAACAAGCAAGGTGAGCAGGCAAAGCAGACCAACAAACCAAAGACATCAAAGCAAACTAGGTATGTGAGGAAAGAGAAAATTTAGGTCCGAAACACAAAATTCTGGATGCACTTGGCTAAAAACCAAAACTGCTTTGTAATAAGTATTTATTGTTTTATTTAAAAACATTTAATTGACTAAAATTATGATAACTGTGAACAAGTCGAGATGCATCATTTTACCGCCATTGCTATGACAGCACAGTAGCACTAATGCAAGCTGCAGGATCAAGCATATGGCATGGAAATCTATTGTTGGCCCGTCATTTGAGCAGACTTTGCTATTCCGGTGAGCATGTGCAGTTCATGCAGTTATAAGTATGTGCATACATGAGCGAATTTTGAGCTATTTTGAACTTTGACCATAGCGTATGCTGGATCTCTTCCATTTTGGTCAGTGCAGCAACTAACCACAATTGCATGGCTCGGGCTATTAAAATACATGGATTTCATAGCACTGCGCTTTCTGTGTCCAGCATAAAAGTCGCTGTAATTACTCGGCTGGAGGTAGATACTTTTTTCAGCTCATATTTTCCCCCCTTTTTTCTTTTTTGAGCCAAAAACTGAATTTTTGACTAAAATGTCTGTTCATCCCTGAAGGACAGCAAATACAAATGCAAAAAAAAAAAGACAACTTATGATGATAAGATATAGGGAATGCAAGGAGATAAAGATAAAGGAAATCCTCTAGTAGACATAAACGGCAAAACCAGCAGTGACTGTGACCGTTAATAAGATGATTAAAACCACATACATATAAACAAGAAATCCTAAAACTCAAAGAGTGTGAATGGGTTAAAAGACACTCAGAAATCTTTTGAACTATATTTGCCCAAAAATACAGTGCTTCTGGTATGAAGTAGTGACTAAAATAAAAAAAGATAACTGGAGAAGAAATGGTCTACTCATTTAATACATTATACTGTACCTTGAGAAAATGCTGGAAATTGTAAAGGAAATACACTGTTTGGAGGAAGTCCAAATAGAATAAGGATGGTGGGTCTTCCTTGGTGTCTGGAAATGATTTTTCAGAGTCCAACCCTCATTTGGAGTGATTTGGACTCTTTTTTGGGGTATGGTGGGTCTCTGGAATGACTAAGTCTGCATCGGGATGGTGGCTCTTTCTAGTGTGCGTCTACCTCTCATTATGAGGATGGTGGGTCTCAAGCCGGATTGAAGCAAGTACACTCACTGAGTTGAGTTGTTGAGTTGAGTTGAGTTGTTGAACCAGGCCCAAAAACATCAGGCCATGTCTGACAGGAGGCCACCTACAAGTCGGGATATCTCGCACCTGGAGGTACGTGCCCGACCCCGTTAATCTCTGACCTGCCCACGAGATTTTGACGACGCATGAAAACATGAACTTGGTTCTTGTGCTTTGTTTGCCCACTGGCTGATTGGAGCTTGTGTGATGCCCCAGCAAGTTTGTCTGATTCCTGCTAAAGTTGGCAGTCGCTTTGGCCCTGGAAAGGGGTCCCATCCAGGGTGTTCAGACATTAAAATCTGCCCCAGAAAAAGTGTTCAATTCCTGCTAATTGCATTGCCTGATTTGGCCCCGGAAAAGGGGCCCCCATTCAGGGTGTTCAGACATTAAAATCTGCCCCAGAAAGAGTGTTCAATTCCAGCTTAAGGTGGCGGCCACTTTGGCCATGGAAAAGAGGCCCCATCCAGGGTTTTCATACAAAAAAATCTGCCTCTGATTCCCGCTATAGGTGGCAGCTGCTTTTTGGCCTGGAAAGGGGCCCCATCCAGGGTGTTCAGACATTAAAATTTGCTCCTCAAAAAGTGTCAGAATCCTGCTAATTGTGGCATCTGGTTTGGCCCTAGAAGGGGCTCCCATTCAAGGTGTTCAGACATTAAAATCTGAAAAAACGCCAGGTCATGCCTGACCAGAGGCACCCTTTCCTGGCCAACCTGTCGGGATGTCCCGCGCCTGGAGGTACATGCCCGACCAAGTTTATCTCTGACCTGCAAACAGGATTTTGAAGATAAGTGAAATTGCGGACTTAGGTTCTGCCGATCTTTTGGAGCTCATGTGATGCCCCAGCCAGTAGAGTCTCTGGCAGGGTGAAACAATGAGAGGTGGTGTTGGGTCTGGCTGGCCCCAATCCAAGCTGATCTCTGAAACATACCCAGAAAAAGGTTAAGGGTGCGTATTTCTGGTCTGGTTCAATCCTGTCAGGTGTGCACACCCACAGCAAAAAAACATGCAAAGTCTCACAGTGTTGGCACAGTGAAGCTGCCCAAATGATGCCATTCGATGGCTAAAATGGGTTTCTTCGAAAGGGGGAAAAATGTAAAACAAATCCCCAAAAAGTCGTAACAGCTAAGCATTAAACCCGTTGGAAAAATGATTTGAATGTAATGGTTACACACACAACCTCTCTAAGGAGGGCATCAGCGGCATGACACGGAAGTGGGTGCCTTGTTTTGGCCTGCCCCTTGCGGTGTGTGAGTCTCTTTACCTCGCTGCACCTGTCAGCAGTTCACAAGGTGGCAAACTCTGAGGAGAAGAGACTTTTGCTCTCGCTGGCGTCTGGCCGTGTGGACTGCCCTTTTTTTTTATTAGTAATTATTTTCTTCTTCCTCTTGTTTTTTTCCCCCTAAATAAATAAAGTATTAAAAAAGCACATACAGTGGCACAAACAAAAAAAGATGCATCATCAAATATACACAAACTAACCAAACACAAGTTTTGTTAATGTCATGCAGGTCAACGGTTATAAACAGACTTCAGTTATTGCTACTCTAAACCAATTTCAACCAAGCTGGTGTTAAAAATGGCCTTTATGCTGACTAAAAATGGAAACACCCTACAAAAGCACATTTTAATACTTACACATCTGACATTGTTGAACAACGAACTCTCCTTTTTGCGCCTCTTTTTAGCAGCACATAAAAACAAAAGTTTTATTAATACTAGGAAATTTGAATCAATCATGCAGTCCCCATTTTAAACATACAATACACTGTAGCTTTGAACAAAATAAAGAGGCCGCTCCAAAAATACTTGATTTATGAAATTAATAATGTACATTTGTAATATTAAACTCAACATCATACCTATGAACTATATATGAAAATCCATTATACATTTAACACTCTTCTGTAGCACTACATCACTCACTTTTAGGAAGAAATTTGTGGCGATGGTAAAACACAAAAACCGCTGCTCCTGCAAACACCAGCAGAAGAACGACAACAGATATTCCTGCCGCAGCACCTGGAGATAAACCTGAATCTGGAACTGATCAAGAAAAACAGAAATAAACACCATAAACATTCACTACTATAGATCTTGTAAGTCAATGTTCGTTAATGATTCTTGATTAATTACATATAAAAATTACAACATGTACTTAAGAATACTCTTGATATTTATATACAAGCTGCCTGCAAGTTACATCAGCTCCAAACACATTTGTGTATCCGCCATATTGGAATGATCAATTTGTCGTCATTCATTGTAAATTACAGACATCTAGTGTTTTGCGATTTAAGATTGCAGTCTGTTTGCTATTAAAGGTCATAATGTTAAATACTGCTCAGTTTCTTAACCTTAAGTAAGTTCAGAACGTCTTCCATGAGTGAGGTGTGAACTTCAGAATCACAGTCGTGGTAAAATCAAATGCTGAATTGAAACCTTTTAAATCAATATTGGAGTTGCTTTTGCACGCTGGAGGAAGGATGACACAATGGCTGAAGTATTTATTTTAGAAAATATTAGAAAATATTTCTTTTAGACAGGAAAGGTTATGTTTTAAAACTATTTTAGTCACGCAAAGCTGTTGTAGATTATGTTGTTCTGAATGGGTTATATGCACAGAAGTGTTGTTCAGCCACTGAAATCTTCCAGCAATAGACTGATGTGACTATTTTCAGTTTCATACACTGCAAAAAATGCTTTTGTTGCTTAGATTTTTTGTCTTGTTTCTAGTACAAACATCTAAAAATTCCTAAATTAAGAAGAATTTTCTAGACAAGAAAAACATATTGTCTTGTTTTCAGAAATAATATGCCAATATTAAGTGAGTTTTTTTCCTTAAAACAAGTTAAAAATCTGCCAATGGGGTAAGCAAAATAATCTTACGTCAAAAGAAAAAACAAGATTAATTTGCTTACCCTATTGGCAGATTTTTTAACTTGTTTTAAGGAAAAACTCACTTAATATTGGCATATTATTTCTTAAAACAAGATAATATGTTTTGCTTGTCTAGAAAATGCTTCTTGATATAAGAAATTTTAGATATTTAAACTAGAAACAAGACAAAAAATCTAAGCAAGAAAAGCATTTTTTGCAGTGTAAGCACCTTTTACAGCATTGATAATGTAGATTTTATTTATTTTATTTATTTTAACAACAAAACATCAGTAAATGGTGCTATTCCGCATAGCCTGCTTTACTGAGGTCAAGTTGACTTTTTTGTTTACCATGCTACTCTGAATATTCGGTCTAAAATTGCATGCAAGTATGACTTAGTAATAAGTGTAATTGCTGCACGCTGCCGGACAACCACTAACTACATTTCTAGCTGGCGAATGACATGAACTAGTGGGTTGTCTGCTGTCATCTTCACTGTGTGAGTTTGTATTTCAGAAGGTGTGGCTTTGGATGGCAGGGGAGGGACTGTGTTTTAAAGATGTTATGCTAACCAGTTATCATTTTGGCAGATCACCTACTGCACCATGAACGTGTTGCTTTTGTTTAGCAAATCTAACAACTGAAGTTTAATACAGTATACATGCATAAATCTAGTTGATGTACATTGACTAATGCTCAAGTGTTAACAAAACATCTTTGGCCTTTTATGGCAGTTTATGTATAAAATCCTTCAGAAAGACAACAGCATATTGTAAAGCAATTTCTGTCCCTGTGATATTGTAAAGCTGTAACTCTGTAAAAGTGTTGAAAACAGTATAATTAAAATTCTATATAGTATAACTAAAAGTTAAGGGAACAAAAACTTTTGAAAAATTCCTCACCACTGACAGTAACGTTGAATAACAACTTTGAAGTGCCAGATTTGTGGTTGATCTCTGCCTTATAAAGTCCAGTGTCTGTGGTTGTGATGTCCATGATGGTCAGAGTTCCAGTCTGACTGTTCAGCTTCAGTCTGTCTCTGAATCTCTCAAGGTCGTTGGGATAAATGGTCTTGTTGTTATGGAATTCAGCAATGCGTGAAGTTTCAAATCTCCACATTATTCGAGTGATATTCTTTATATCATTAATATCAGTGTTAAGAGTCACAGTCTGTCCCTCCATCGCTGATACTTGCACATTAATTCCAGAACCAAACACACCTGCAGAACAAACAGAAACAGCATCTCAGAGACTGAAACACTGCTGAGAATGTTAGTGAGAAATCATTTAAAGGGAGAGAATTAAGTCTCTCCTTTTGAACATAATTAGTTTAACTATTCAGCTATAAATGAAAAACAAAAAATATTTATTATCAGCAAAATGTGAAATAAGCAGTTAATAACTCAACACTGCCAACCCAGCTGAAAAATCCAGCTTAAACCAAACTAGGCTGGTTGGCTGGTTTTAGCTGGTCAACTAGGCTGGTTTTAGAGGGGTTTTGGCCACTTCCAGGCTGGTTTCCAGCCATTTCCAGCCTGGTCTTAGCTGGTTAGGCTGGGAGATGACCAGCTAAAACCAGCCTAGCAGTCTGGGAGCCCAGCCAAAACCAGCTATATCCAGCTTAAACCAGGCTGGTCAAGCTGGTTTTAGCTGGATTTAGCTGGTCATTTTCCAGCCTGCTGGTAGCCACTTTGGCCCTGGAAAGGGGCCCCATCCAGGGTGTTCAGACATTAAAATCTGCCCCAGAAAAAGTGTTACATTCCTGCTAATTGCGTTGCCTGATTTGGCCCAGGCTGGAAATGGCTGGAAACCAGCCTGGTCGACCAGCTAAAACCAGCCAACCAGCCTAGGCTGGTTTAAGCTGGATTTTTTTTGCAGGGAAAGAATCGTGAAGAAGAAGAAGAATACATGTACAGTATATAAGCATCAGGTTATTATGAAATAATAAATGTTTCAAACAAAATGATAAGAACCATTTATTTATGAAAGCATTATATATATATATATATATATATATATATATATATATATATATATATATATATATATATATATATATATATGGGGCGCAGTGGGTAGCACGTTTGCCTCGGCTCAGTTGGCGTTTCTGTGTGGAGTTTGCATGTTCTCCCTGTGTTCACGTGGGTTTCCTCCGGGTACTCCGGTTTCCCCCACAGTCAAAAGACATGCGGTACAGGTGAATGAACTTGTTGGATAAGTTGGTGGTTCATTCTGCTGTTGCGACCCCGGATTAATAAAGGGACTAAGCCGACAAGAAAATGAATGAATGTATGTATATATACGTATTAGTAATATTCTTAAAGAGTAGTTACTGTAATTACAAGTACTTCCCTTAGAAAAAATGATTATGCAATGTAAAGGACATACTAACTCTTCACACAAGTCATCATGGGGTGCAGGCAAATTTAGCTAAAAATACACTTTTACCCATGTTAGTTAAAATGCTGTGTGAAACCGAAAGCAGGCCAATAATGACTGAACAAACCGCACACTTACCGCATGTTGATAGTAGAAACAGAAGGATCCCTAAAATGATCTTCATATTGCTGCGGTTTCCAGCTAAATCTGGTTTATAAAAACAGTATTAGTGAGTTTCTGAGGCACACCCAGCGCGTTTTCTGAAAGAAACAACAATTCTGGAGAACCGTGGAGAGATGTTTAAATAAATCTATATGACACGTTTGTTTAAAATTCAAGTCTTTCATGTTCGAGTCTGCTGCTAGGCGTAAAACTGTTGTCCCGTTCGTTTGGACGAATCGTTTTAGTGAACCGGTTCATTAAAGTAAACTTCTCAACAGTTCACCAAAACGGACTGAATCGTTCAAAACCGTCCGCATTATCAATACTGATCCTACTAAAGTTTCCCTCTTTGAGCGACTTTGAAACGTACAGTCACTTTGACTAAGAAAAAAAACTAGTATCCCAGAAAATATACAAATCTAGCCTTAAGCAAGGCATGCCATGCTATGAGAATTATGAACTGATTCATTTCATCCGGACTGACGATACGGACCATGCGCCGAAAAAAACATGCAACAGCTGACATTTAACACTGCCTGACAGGGGCGGACCAGGAGGCGAAAGGGCCGGGAGAATCCTGGTGCCAGTGCTACATTTCACAGCTGTCTGCCGTTTGCACTTTCTGTTTCTATAAATGGTTCTTTTAATAGCCTGTGTGGACAAAACGGGACAAAAACTTTTGATATTTCGTATCTAAAAAAGTATAAAGCACTGGCAAAATAGGAGGATTTTTTTACAACTCAAAAATGAGATGGCCAACCAACACATGACACTATACTGCCTTTCTGAAGATGAAAAATTGAGATGCATGTTGTGATTTTAGTGCACATGACTACATAACTAAACAGAAGTAACTATCACAAAAACCCTAGAGTCATGTTTGTCATGTACGAAAAGTCATATATGGCAAAATTGTTAGATTGTCACAAACACTTGCAGTGTCCTTAAATGAACACTGGAGGGCGTCATTTTCCATCCTGTCTTCTGAGTTTAGTTTAGTCTTGATTTTGTTTGACGTTTTGTTGCTTTGGTAATGATTTGCCTTGTTTTCCTCCATTTTGCATTTAAAGTTTATTTTTTATATCTTGAAATTAAGCTGCAATTGTATCCTGAATCTTGACTCTTCTGTCCTTCACATAATGAAAAGACATCAAAGTTGTTTTTGTTTACTGATGGACCTTTTACAGTCCCGGAACACAAACGGGTACTGAAATATCACAATGCAGAAACACTTCATCAACTTCATTACTAAATAAGACCATGCAAGAGAAGCAGAGAGACTCTGACAGGATGTGCTCTTAGAGATATTTCTTTAGACATCACTTTCATATCTGTTTTAGTCAGGACCCATTTCTCTGTTTGCCACAACTGATCTCTCGCTTTGTACAGCTGAAATCTTCAGTTTTTTTATCCGTTCTGATGCTCAAACTGAAGAAAATGATCCACCTGATTGTCTTCAATCTGACTCTGTTGTATCTATTTGGTAAGTTTTACATTTGTACATCCCAGCTGAAACAAAGCAGCTTAACCTACCTTACTGTATGCTGGTCAGCTGGTCGACCAGCTAAGAGCAGGCTAGAAGTGGCTAAAACCAGATAACCAGCGTTGGATGTTTAAGCTGTTTTTTAAGCATGGAAGGGTGTTAAAATCAGTGAGCTTTAAGTTTTATAATTTCACCTTTAGCTGTGCATTAAATCTTTGTAAAAGATGTTATGAAATTATCACTCAGTTTGTTCTCCAGGTGTGTCTGATGCTGTTACAGTGAAGCCAGTGATGGTTGGAGAATCAGTCACTCTAGAAATACAGAGAGACGGGGACATCGAATGGAAGTTTGGACATCAGAATCTTATAGCTGATATCAACAGAGATAAAATCACATTGTATAATGACGCTCTTGATGGGAGTTTCAGAGGCAGACTGACGCTGGATCAGACTGGATCTCTGACCATCAACAACACCAGAATAACAGACACTGGAGATTATGAATTAATTTACACCAGCACAGAAATGCTACTCCACACATTCAAGCTGACTGTCCATGGTGAGAACACCCTGTCTGATGTATACACATTTAAATATAGTAAATTATGGTTAGATGTAGTCTGATGAGGGAGTTATGGGTGGTTGTAATTTGGCAAATTCAGTTATGCACTTTTGTTTGGAAACTTAAACTGTTCTTTATGTTGTGTTGCTAACATTAGCAAGATGAAGCCTATAGGGTTCTTGCTCCATTTTAAAGTTAAATTTTATGCTAGGACCTTTTAAAACCTCAACAAATATAATTTAAGACCCCAAAAATAGACCCTTTGGAATAGGCTACTCAATTTAATGTCCTATTTAAATTAAAGATGTAAATGAATTGTGCCTCATCACAGTACCTGCCTTTTGGGTGTCTGGCAGTGAAATGAAACTGTTATAGCTGACTCCGAGGTGGCGTCTGAACTAGAGCTGTAATCAGGCTATAAAAGTTAGGCCCGATAGGGCCCGAGCCCAACAAGTCTTTTCATGATTGACCCCTTTTAAAAAGCCTGTTTATAGCTCGACATTATTTAAATGTGCACATGCACACAGCTCTCTTGCCATTTTTCATGAATGATTCGTTTATATGTGTTAACATTACTTATTCATAACATAGGATTTAGGCCACTTGGAAGTTTGAACAAAAAAATAAAATAAGCCCTCTGTAACATCTTAACATAGCACTCTAAATAGGCCTGGGTACATACACTTAGCCTTTAAATTGGCCAATGCACCAATAAAAATAAGTCTTTCTAAAAAAATTAAATTAGAATAAATTATGATGGGTATTTGGCAAAAATGAAACTAAGATAAAGGCTCTGTGTGATTCTCTTCACAATCTGCATTAAGGTGACGGTGAAGTTGAATAATAAAAGATTAATGCCAACATTAGCCTGTATGCTCTGTCTACATTATGATTTTAGGGTTTAATTTTAAGATTTATTTATAATTTGACAATTCTTTACTCATCAAGATTAGGCTGTGTTTCTTGGGGGGAACATTATTGAATCCACTGTAAATGGCTTTAGTGCAGTCCTAGCACTAAACACCGTTTCACTGCTGCTGCTACTGGCCGGGATGCACTACTGATCTGGCTAATTTAGCATGTTTTGGGTAGGATTGTTTGTTCATCTTCCACCAGTCAACATTTATTTCATCTTCCCTGTCAGCTGGCTGTACATTGCTGTTTAGCGCTCTACCGTAACACGCAGTGTATGAGCGACCGCCAAAATACCTTAGCGGCTAGAATGACTGTTCTTATTGGCCTGACCGCAGTCAAAATTTGTTCTTTTTTACTTCTCCGTCATCATTTGTTTCACCTTTGCAGGGATAGATTCTAATGTTGTAACAAACGATTTGATTACTTTTTTCACGCGAATCGAAATGCAGCACATGACTGTTCGTTTACTGCACAAGCCCAAGGCTGGCTCGACTCTGTCTAAAATTATAGAAATTAAGTCCCAACTTGTCAAGTTCGGGGAAAGATCTTCAGCTCTAGTCTGTACTAGTAACATTTTTAGGTCTAGCTGCAAACAATGGAGAGGGGTCTGGCTGCAGACCTGGTGCAGTGCAATCTGGGCTGCATCCAATGCTTTTTAATGGGCTCACCTAACCCCACCACTAACCCTACCCGTCATAGTGACGTCACTAGCTCCATTTGAGTGCATTGTGTCTGACATTGCATCGCTGAGTGATGCAGTCTCAGCTTGCATCATAAAGGCTGCATCCAGATACTATTGAAACAATGCAGGGATTAACCTGGGCCCGCTATAACTAGCTGCTGCAACGTACCGCTGGTGCTTTCCTCCTTTCATGTGCGACTCGACGGCTTTGAGCCCCATGGTCCCTAACGAAAAGATCTTTTTGCAGAATTTACACATTGCTACGTCATTAAATTTACACTTTCCCATCTTTGCTTTTTGAACCTAACATCAACAAACGCATAATGACAGCACGCAGGTGCAGACCGGCGTAAGCGTCTGTAGCCGACCTACCGTAATAAGCTAATAAATCACGGAGACTGTCATTTCTCTCCTGTTTCACACATACTAAATTGATCAACTATAAATGTTTTACGGTGGACCACTTTGCTTTCCTATCGTCATTAAACATACGGGCTGAAAATGTAATACCTACAGCCACTTTACAATAAATTTAAGACAATTTAAGACCTTAATTTCCCAGGTTTTAATTTAAGACTTTTTAAGGACCCAAGTGAATCCTGCTATATAACTCAAACTCATTCAGGGCATGTTTGCACGGCCAATATGATATACTTAAAATGTTTTTGTTTTTGAAAAAAATATTCTCATTTACATATTCACAAAAAATACAATAAATGCCGTATTTAACACGTCAGGCCAGTAGGTGTCGATGACACTTTGTGAAAAAACACTACATGTGCATATGCAGTCCTGTAGTCCTCCATTTCTATTTTGGTTGTCTAGTGCTCTCAAATGGCCACTACCAAAACATTTTATACACATAAATATTACTTGACAATTTTTCCAAAGTTTTTTTTTTTGTTGTTGTTGTTTTTGTTGTTTTTAATTTACACAAAAATATTAGTTTCGTTTTCAATGTAAGGTTTGGGTATGTTTACACCGCAATGATTTCAGCTAATATATTAAATGTGATTTACACAATGCCCATCAGTGTCACTTTTAAACTATAGCTAATGATTGACAATATTGCACTGTCAACAAATAATCTGATAAAGACTTTCAACTTGTAATGGTAATAATACAGTAGGGATACTCTGTGTCATAGCAAACAACTTAAAAATGCTGCACTGTAAAAATGTGGCATCGGTTGCTCTATCAAGGTGGCTAAAGGCCATGGCCTCTAGCGTCTGTCGCTAGAGCACCTTTAGAGGTCAGAAGAGTGAGGTTTACCTGCACAGCACTCACCAGCTGGCCTCCGTTACAAACACACACTCTAATACAAATTCCATTGTTGCCTTGATAAGCAAGTGTAATGCATATGGCGTATGGATGATGATGGGATACCTTTTTATAATTACTTAGTTGCATAATGTCTTCTACACACACAATACAATTTCTTTAAGCCATTTTTGTGAAACTGCATGAACAGAGATCATTTTGACAATGTTGTATGTGATGTTTCAGAACAACATGAAAAATTCTCATGTTTAACTAAATTGTCATGAAACACTCTTTCTTAAAATAAGCACTTTCAGGCCAAGTTGAAATCATTGTTGTGTAAATAAACCCTACGATTTCTGACAGATTATTCAATCCAGCATTACATACATGTGGTTACGGAACAATCTGAAATATACTCTAAAATAGAGTTATACTTCTCTCAGATTTCCGTTCGTCTAAATTTGCCTATTCTCCTTTTATAGTGTAAACTGATTTTGTTAATATAAATTGCATTCATAGAAATTCATTTTACTTCCTGTTTTTTGTGATCATTTTAGCTCCTGTTGACAAATCTCAATGAAGTTTATTAAGCCAGACAGTGGATACTTGACTTAAATTGAATATATTCTGTTGTGTTTTCTAGCTCCTCTTCCGGTTCCTGTCATTTCCACCTTCCTAACTCCATGCTCGAATGCATCATCAGTGTCCAGCTGTGTGCTGCTGTGTTCAGTGGTGAATGTGAGGTTTGTGAGTCTCTCCTGGTACAAAGGAAACAGTTTATTGTCCTGCACTAGTGTGTCTGATCTCAGCAGCGTCTCTCTAAAACTGGAGGTGGAATATCAGGATAACAGCAGCTACAGCTGTGTGGTCAACAACCCCATCAACAACCAGACCACACATCTGGACATCAACACACACTGTCAGACATGCAATGGTATGTCAGTGGCAAAATAAGAGTTTGAGCAGATTTTCACAATAATAATAGTCTCCTTGTAACATTTACATTTAGTCATTTAGCAGACGCTTTTGTGACAATTGTGGAGGCATTCAGTGATTCAACAAGAATAGGCAATACACACAAAAAGTGTTAGTTGTACAAAGTAACTTGTTTGTGCTCAGAAGGATCTCCAGGATCTCTGGTAGTGTTGATCTCTGCTGCTGCTGCTGCTGCATCTCTGTTGATTATTTCTGCAGTCAGGATCTTCTGCTGGAAATGCAGAAGAACAGATCAAGGAGGCAAGTGTTACCTGCTGCTTTAAACATTTATTATTATAAATATTAAAAGATATAATCTAGATATCGCAGTCAGCTGAAACAGTTAAACTGCAATTAATAAAATAAATCAACTAAAATATTTGTTGTTGTTCTGATGTTAATGTTAAATCTGCCAGTGCTATATTTGATTCAAATGTTTCAATGCATTTTTTATTGTTCAAACAGTTCCGATTCAAACAGACATCACTAATGCCAAGCCGGTGTCCCGCAAAAGACGTGCTCCTGAATCAGTAAGACCATTTGTTATAGATTTATGATTATTATCTGTTTATAACCTGTAGATCAGTGTCTGCTTGTGTTTTTGCCCATACAATATGTATATAACACTGCACACCATGTCATTGCTGTTCTCTAATTTTGCTCACTGTGTTTTCCACAAAATAATGGTTTTAGTTGAAGAACACTGGTTATTTTATAAACACTGTTTGTCAAAAATACTAAACTGTTCCAAGACATTTAGATTTGTACATTTTTAAACAGTAAAATACACCTTGAAAGTACAGATGTGTGCCTGTTAAGAATGTACCATTACAGTGACAGCATTTGTGCCTTCATTTCTGAGATTCTAGGGTGGTACAAGCCCAATTAAAACTACATTTAAAATACATTTTTCTTCACCTTATCACTTGTCTAACGCTGATCACAATTAAAAATTTAGAATAACTCATCTATTGTGCTTTTTATTTTTACAGAAAAGTTCAGAGGTGGATCAGGTGGTTTATGCCCAGGTCAATATCAGAAGATAACCTTTTTTTCTGACTACAAGACCTGACTGTGCCTGGGCTTTCAGGAAGAGAGACAGCAACATCCTCAGATTTTTGTGAATTAGCAGTTCCCCTTCGGTTGGGGAACTTCAGTGCCATGAATGGGAGGATTCGGATCAGAAGCCGCTTATCTGGAGAGTATTGAACGGGCCAATGAATGAAATTAATTGGCAGCGTAAGCTTGCGCAGGTGTGCGACATCTGCAATCATCTCAGCATATAAGCACACCTGAAGCCAGCAGACGCCATCCTTTTCGCTTCAGATCCTTTCTGAGTGAGTCGATGAGGGTTCCTCTTGCTGATCAGCACTTCAGAGCGAACGAGTGTGTCTCCCGGTCCAGAGTGGGTCTTCGCGGTGGCAGACGGTCGAGCTGGGTTACTCCCTTGCCTGCGGTTCTTTGGGTCCGGTCCTCCAGAGCGGTGCGTATAGTTGCAACTTTCCTAAAAGAGCAACACAGTCGTGCAGCACGTCCTTTTCAGGATGGCGCTCCGACTGTGCGTTTCTGGATGCGGGGGTTTCCTGTCTCCGGATGATGGACACGATCACTGCATTGCATGTTTGGGGGTCCAGCATGTTAATGCGGTGCTCGCGGGCGGTTCATGTCGTCATTGCGATGCCATGACCGTTGCACAGCTAAGATCGCGGCTAACTTTCGCAAGAGAGCGAGCCACCCCAGTTGCCTCCTGTTCTAAAAAAGCAGCGGGCGCTCGGGCAGATCTGAGGGTTTCAGCGGGAGCTAATCCGCCGCCCACGGGCTCGCGGACCTCTCGCTCCTCACGGCGCTCCATCCAAGCTTCGGGTGGTGAGAGTGATCCGTCTAACCAGATGGTAGCTCTCACACTCGCTGACACCGGAGATCAGATGTCCTCCGCGGCATCGGAGGGTGGGCTTTCACTGTCCGACGAAGATCCGGACCCGCTCGCCCCCTCCGGGCAGGTGAGCGCTGTCAAATCGGATCCTGAAGCGGACATGTTAGCCGTGCTTTCCCGGGCTGCTTCGGCCGTGGGGTTGGAGATGGTTTATCCCCCAGCTCCGCGGCCGGACCGACTAGATGGGTGCTACGTAGAGGACCAGAAGGCGAAGCCTTCGAAGCCTCTCGTCCCCTTCTTCCCGGAAGTGCACAGTAGGCTCACGCAGTCCTGGAGGGCACCTTTCTCTGCCCGTGCTGCGAGTGCCTCCGCCCTCACCGCCCTTGACGGCGGAGCTGCCAGGGGGTATGAGGCGATCCCGTCAGTGAAGCGCGCTATCGCGGTCAATCTTTGTCCGCGCGGCGCCTCTACGTGGCGGGGTTTGCCCCGCCTCCCGTCCAAAGCCTGTAGGTTGTCTGCCTCCCTCGGAGCCAGAGCTTATAAGGCTGCGGGCCAGGCTGCTTCTGCTTTGCACGCGATGGCCACCTACCAGCGCTACCAAGCGCAGGCGCTGGCCGAGCTGCACGAGGGCGGGTCCAACCCAAGCTTATTACATGAGCTGCGCACCGCGACCGACTATGCTCTTCGGACTACTAAGTCCGCCGCGTGTGCGCTGGGGAGGACGATGTCCACACTTGTGGTTCAGGAACGCCACCTCTGGCTAAACCTGGCCGATATGCGCGACGTTGACAAAGTTCGCTTTCTTGACTCGCCCATATCCCAGGCTGGCCTGTTCGGCGACACCGTCGGTGAATTCACCCAGGAATTCAAGGCGGTGAAAGAGCAGTCGGATGCGATGGGCAATGTCATCTATCGGCGTGGCCGTAAGCCCGCTCCGCCCGCCGAGCCATCCACCTCCGCTGTTCCTCGCCGAGGGCGCCCGCCAACGAGTGCTGCCCCGCCCCCGCCTGCGCCTCCGGCCAAGCGGGCGCGGCGTTCACCTCGAAAGCAGGCAGCCCCTCCTGCCCAGGGCGCCGTTAAGTCCGGTAAACGGACCGCGAAGCGTCCCTGAGACAGGCCATCCGGAGAAGAGGAAACTTGCTCTTTCCCCGCTGGAGGGCGGGGCCCCGATAACAACGGTACTTTTCAGTGCCACCAAAACATCAGTAAAAGAGCACTTTTTCCCTTCCCCGGATGTGACTGCACGAGTTCTGCCAGTCCGGGACGCGCTGCCTTCCGGCTCGCAGACTCTACGTGCTTCGCCAGTGGCTCACGAGCGCTGGGGGGACGGTCTCCCTTCCCTCAGCCCTCCAGCCCCCTCTCCGGAGTCAGGGTGCGGAGCCAGAGCGAATCGCTCTCCTCCAGCTTTTCCGCGGGACCCTCGTGCTTCCCGGATCAGCACACCCACTCCGCGCTGCCCCACCGCTGGTACGTCAGCGATTGTAGCGATGACTCCATTAGCGAGGGCTCTGCCTGCCTGGTTAGCGCGGGCCAGCCCCTCGCGGTGGCTCATACGCACAATCAGACTCGGTTACGCGATTCAGTTCGCGAAACGGCCCCCCAAGTTTACGGGCGTGTATTTCTCCAGGGTCAACCCCCTGTCCGCCCCTGTCTTGCGAGAGGAGATTGCTGCCCTCCTGGCGAAGGGTGCAATCGAGCCGGTTCCTCCAGCCGAGATGGAGAGTGGGTTTTACAGCCCATACTTCATCGTACCCAAAAAGAGCGGTGGGTCACGGCCAATCCTAGATCTGCGCGTTTTGAACCGCTGTCTGCACAAGCTGCCGTTCAGAATGCTCACGCAGAGGCGCATTCTCCAATGCGTTCGTCCTCGGGATTGGTTTGCAGCCATAGACCTGAAGGACGCGTATTTCCATGTCTCCATTCTTCCACGCCACCGCCAATTTCTGCGGTTTGCGTTCGAGGGTCGAGCGTGGCAGTACAAGGTCCTCCCCTTCGGGCTCTCTCTGTCTCCGCGGGTCTTCACCAAACTCGCGGAGGGTGCCCTAGCGCCCCTTCGGCTCGCGGGCATTCGCATACTCAATTATCTCGACGACTGGCTGATTTTAGCCCACTCGCGGGAGCAATTGATTATGCACAGGGACGAGGTGCTTCGGCATCTCCGCCTACTGGGGCTTCAGGTCAACCGAGAAAAGAGCAAACTCGCCCCCGTGCAGAGGATTTCTTTTCTCGGGATGGAGCTGGACTCGATCACCATGGTAGCGCACCTCTCCGAGGAACGCGCTCGCCTGTTGCTGAACTGTCTGAGGGAGCTCGACAGCAAACTAGTGGTCCCACTGAAGTTCTTTCAGAGGCTCCTGGGGCATATGGCATCCGCAGCCGCCGTCACGCCGCTCGGGTTGCTCCATATGAGACCACTTCAGCACTGGCTTCACGATCGGGTCCCCAGACGCGCATGGCACGCGGGCACACACCGGGTCTCGGTTACTGCGCTGTGTCGCCGCGCCCTCAGCCCTTGGAACGACCCCTCGTTCCTACAGGCCGGTGTGCCTCTAGGACAGGCGTCCAGCCATGTTGTTGTTTCAACAGACGCTTCCAACACGGGTTGGGGGGCCGTGTGTCGCGGGCATGCGGCTGCGGGCCTCTGGAAGGGTGCCCAGCTGCATTGGCATATCAATCGCCTAGAGCTGTTGGCAGTGTTCCTCGCTCTCCACCGCTTTTTACCGGTGCTGGAGCGGCAACACGTGCTGGTCAGGACGGACAGTACGGCGGCGGCGGCGTATATCAACCGCATGGGGGGTATGCGCTCTCGCCGCATGTCTCAGCTCGCCCGCCGTCTGCTCCTCTGGAGTCACCCGCGGCTGAAATCGCTGCGCGCCATTCACGTCCCAGGCACGCTCAATCGTGCAGCCGATGCGCTCTCACGACAGCTGTTACGCCCTGGAGAATGGAGACTCCACCCCGAGTCTGTTCAGCTGATATGGGCGCGATTCGGGGAGGCCCAGATCGATCTGTTTGCTTCCCCCGAGAACGCT
The DNA here is from genome assembly GCF_049306965.1 of Danio rerio. Classification (NCBI taxonomy): domain Eukaryota; kingdom Metazoa; phylum Chordata; class Actinopteri; order Cypriniformes; family Danionidae; genus Danio; species Danio rerio. Next base: position 8,555,197 of record NC_133197.1, read on the forward strand.
CACTGCCAGTTGTTTTTTTCCCTGACCGAGGGCTCTCTCGGCACGGATGCACTGGCCCACAGCTGGCCTCGGGGCATGCGCAAGTATGCGTTTCCCCCAGTGAGCCTGCTCGCGCAGTTTCTGTGCAAGGTCAGGGAGGACGAGGAACAGGTTCTGCTAGTTGCGCCCCTTGGCCCAACCGGACCTGGATATCAGAGCTCTCACTCCTCGCGACGGCCCTCCCCTGGCGGATCCCTTTGAGAGAGGACCTACTCTCTCAGGGACAGGGCACCATCTGGCACCCTCGCCCCGATCTTTGGAACCTCCACGTGTGGTCCCTAGACGCGAGGAAGACTTAGGTAACCTACCGACTGCGGTGGTTAATACCATCACTCAGGCTAGAGCCCCCTCCACGAGGCGCGCCTACGCCCTGAAGTGGAGTCTATTCACTGAATGGTGCGTCTCTCGCAGAGAAGACCCCCGAAATTGCCAGATTAGTGTTGTGCTCTCTTTCCTTCAAGAGAAGTTGGACAGCAGGCTGTCGCCCTCCACTCTCAAGGTTTACGTGGCCGCCATCTCCGCTTATCATAGCGCGGTAGCTGGCGGCACCGTGGGAAAGCATAACCTGGTCATCCAGTTCCTTAGGGGTGCTAGGCGAATTAATCCATCTCGCCCCCCTCTCATGCCCTCTTGGGATCTCGCCCTCGTTCTCACGAGTCTGCGATCCGATCCCTTTGAGCCACTCGAATCAGTATCTCTAAGATTTCTGTCCCTGAAGACAGCTCTGCTGGTTGCGTTGGCCTCCATCAAGAGGGTCGGGGACCTGGAGGCATTTTCGGTCAGTGACTCGTGCCTGGAATTCGGGCCGGATTACTCTCACGTTATCCTGAGACCCCGCCCCGGTTATGTGCCCAAGGTTCCTACCACCCCCTTTAGAGATCAGGTAGTGAACCTGCAAGCGCTGCCCCCGGAGGAGGCAGACCCAGCCCTTTCTTTACTTTGTCCAGTTCGCGCTCTGCGCATTTATGTGGACCGTACTCAGAATTTTAGATCATCTGAGCAGCTCTTTGTCTGTTATGGCGGTCGGCAGCAGGGAAGTGCCGTATCGAAACAAAGATTATCCCACTGGATTGTGGATGCCATTTCACTCGCTTATTCGAGTCGAGGTCAGCCGTGTCCCCCGGGAGTACGTGCACACTCCACTCGGAGCGTTGCATCCTCTTGGGCGCATGCACGCGGCGCCTCTCTAACAGACATCTGTAGAGCTGCGGGCTGGGCGACACCCAACACATTTGCAAGGTTTTACAATCTGCGAGTGGAGCCGGTTTCCTCAAGGGTATTAGGTAACCCTTTGGTGATTGAGGAGACAACTCGGTAGGGTGTTGAAACACGCTTGCTGCGCCATTCTCCCTAACACGGAGGTACGTGCGCCTTTTTTATCTGTCAGTAAAGTTCCCCGTCAGGTGAGCCCTGCAGATTCCTCCGTGGCCCCCAGCACTGACTCAGCGGAGGAGTCACTTGCTGGCCCACTACGTTGTAGGTCTGCCCGCTGGTCAGCCCGCGTTTTGGGTATAGGTGCCTGCTATGCGTGATCCCCACTAGGCGATCCCATATGCTTATTCCGCCACGGTTAAGTCCCCCCCCTGGGCGGACCCGTGTCTTCCCTCTCCGCTAACCACTCTTTGCTATGCGTACTCCCCCTTTTTAGGGCTAGTCCATAGGTAAATTCTGCCATCTATCCCCCCCTTGGGTAACGGATGGCCTCCGCAGCGTCCTCCCTATCGGGATTGCACGCTTCCCAACGTACTGTCGTATTTCCTAGAATTATCTAGATGCTCACGACTTCCCAAAAAATATATCTAAATCCGTAAAACTTCTGTTGAAGTAGGATAAATTAGGGCCAGGGACACGTTGGAGGACCGCGCCCCCCATGATGTGGGTGCGTCACGCTTGCTTGACTATCTCCTCATCGGGGGTGTTGGTAAGGTGCAGTCATTATGGCGCTTTCCATATTCTCCCATTCATGGCACTGAAGTTCCCCAACCGAAGGGGAACGTTCGAGGTTACAGAAGTAACCCTTCGTTCCCCGAGGAGGGGAACGGAAGTGCCATATTCCGTCGCCATAATGACTGTCCCTTAGCTGTTTGAAAGTCTCTTCAGCTTAAAAGGATGGCGTCTGCTGGCTTCAGGTGTGCTTATATGCTGAGATGATTGCAGATGTCGCACACCTGCGCAAGCTTACGCTGCCAATTAATTTCATTCATTGGCCCGTTCAATACTCTCCAGATAAGCGGCTTCTGATCCGAATCCTCCCATTCATGGCACTTCCGTTCCCCTCCTCGGGGAACGAAGGGTTACTTCTGTAACCTCGAACGTTCTCTGTATTTTGTGATTAATTTTTTTATTTTTCATTTCCTCCTCTTTATTTATGGTTAAGAATTGCATTATAGGGCCTTGATCTTTCCTCCAACAATGTTTAATCTTGAAAAGTTTGATAAAATGACATTTTAAATAGTTTAAAGTGATTGATTGATTGTCTGGGCTGGTGTTGTATATTACGTTACAGAAACCTTGTAATAAACTGCACGTTTTCTGTTATTTTACAGACTTATTTTTTTATATATTAGTTCTTATACATTATAATATTTCAACTACTGAAATGTCAATAAAAGTCACTTTAAAACTGTCGAGTTGAATTTTCAACACCAATAGTCAACAGAGCAGAGATAAACATCCATAATGCAATTCAAAACTCTTAATTTACAGATATTTATTTACAGTGCAGTCAATCCCCTTCTGCCATTGGGGTAAACATCATTTACAAATGGTGAACTCGTTCACAGTTTATATCCATCTTAGTTTGCAACAAGAAATTAGACTATTTTGCATGAATTTTCTGATTCCACTTGAAGAACAAGCAACCAGAAGCATTGTTGAAGTGCAGCAAACATTAAAACTATTTGTTCCATAAAATCAGTTTTTCACATATTTAACAAATATTTTAAGAGCACAAGTGTGACATCCTATGATGTATTTAGGTAATAAGTTGTTGGTTTGAGTGGCAGCTTATTGCTCTCCCCTTTTGTTTTATTAATCGCTCTCTCTCTCTCTGTCTCTCTGCCTCTCTCTCTCTCATTGAGCAGCGTTCCAAACCAGCCGCACCTGTTTTCAATCAGAGCAAATCGGATCGGTTGCTGTTGATTGAGCTTCCAGGCTTTATAATGAGGCATAGCGGCAAAGCACGGAGAGAGTCCCTGTTTTCCCTAACCCAGCGATTATAGTGTGATAGAAATTTTGGCTGGATATTTAGAACTGTGAGCTTGTGAATCTTGTGAGATTATAGTGTGAAGTGTGACGTGTAACTTTATGTGAAAAGTAAGCCGTGTAGAGAGACGAGTGCTGATTTATTTTGGGTTTATCCTTTAAGTTTCCTTCTGTTTCTGGATTTAGCCAGGTTGTGGGGTAAGAGCATTGTCATTGATTTTGAGTTTTCTATATATATATATATATATATATATATATATATATATATATATATATATATATATATATATATATATATATATATATATTAGGAAATCTAGAACTTTGTCAATTTAGGAAGCTTTTGTTTTGGTGGTTATTTTTGGCCTTACCCTCTCATAATGATTTTGGTTAGGATAATATTCATTTAAGTATCTCTTTGTTTTTGTTTACCCTGTCTGGAAATGTAAAAAAAAAAAAAATATTGAATTTTGTTAAACAGTGAATAAAAGATATTTTTCTTTTGAAATCTCTATTTAGAGTTTTTTTTTTTTATTATTATATCTAAAGTGAAGGTATGCTGGGATAGAGAAAAAGGAGATTCTCCACGCACATTATTAAATATTAATTTATTATTAATTCGATCCAATTAAAATTTGATTTTTTTTATTATCCTAAATTATGATTATTTTTTTGTTACTTTTGTCTCCGTACCCCTAGAAAAGGAACTAAAATGTAACAACAAGCAATGTATTAAATGATATTAATTTCTATTACTAATTAATAATCTCTCTTTTGACCGTTATTTGTTACATTATTAAATAAACTTGCTTTCATTTTAAATATTGTGCCTCGTTCTTTACTTTAGGGGAAAACATTAGGTTTGCAAACACAATAATTCAGCTCTGCTTTAGGTTAGATCTTTAGTCTGTATAACAGTTTTGCAAGTTTGCATTTGTTAATTGGGAATAAAAGATGCACAATAATAGATATTTTTAAAAGACTTTATTATTGTCTCTGGAAACATTTCTTAGTTTGCACTCACACTTTATTTACATCAAGAAAGTCAATTCTGAACACCGTATCTGGCCTTTAAAATAAAGTAAAATAAACTATTAGATGGAAAGGAACCTGTTTAAAGCGGTCATATCTTAATAGATGTGGGTGTGTTTGTTAAAACCGCATTCTGGGAAGCTGCTGACCGCTAGATAATTACAGCACTGAAGATAAAATGAGTCAAAAGAAGAAGCGAGCACAGACACAAAAATAAATGAGTGAACAAGTTCAATTATTTTGATGCTTTTTGATCTGCATGTATTCTGATATTCATGCATATTTAGATTCAGCAATGTTGCTGAGCTTCAGTTTTGTTTACATCAAATTCTGACTCTAAAAATGCTGAATAGTATTCACTCAGTAAACAACAGTGGATCAAATATGGCTAAACTTAACTGCTTGGTTAAAAATGTAATTAAATTACAATAAAAAAAAAAAAAAAATAAGGAAGTGTCAGGGTTGTCCATATTTCACCCAGTGTTGTGTGGTGAACAACAGACTGAAATTCACTGCTGGAGCATCAACTACTTTTGCTTAATTCACTGATATGTGAAAACTACATAACTAAAATACAAATAATTGAGAAGCAAACATGCACATTTTATTAAATCACACTGCACATTATAGCAAACCTATTTAATGATCATTATAAGCAGTAATTAAAGGGACATTTCACCCTCCTTTCACCATCATTTACTTTCCCTTGTCACAAACCAGTTTCATCTCTTCTGTTGAACACAAAAGACATTTTAAAGAAATATTGGATATCTGTAACCACTGACTTCCATAGTATCAGCTTTTCCTATAATGAAAGTCAATGTTTACAGCTTTTAAAACTTTATGCTCAATAAAAAAAGGAAACCAATAAATGTTTGTAATGATTTGAGGATGAGTAAATAATAAGTAAATGTTTATTTTTGGGTAAACAGTCTCTTCAATGGACATCAATGTAATGCAACAACACAACAAACATTGAGATCACAGCCTAAGTTAATTACAACCTACAAAGAACAGACCTCTGTGGCCCTCTGCTGGATAGTCAAAACACTTTTTCTTCAAACAGACAAACCTGCCAATAGCTGCAGTTGTATCTTATTTGCTAATGACTGTAAGTCATTAACATGTACAGGTTTAACTACACTGCAAAAACGACTTTTCTTACTTAGATTATTTGCCGTTTTTCTTTTCCAAATATTTAAAAATAAAAACAAAAAAAATCTAAGAAAGGCATTTTTTCCCCCAGTGTATCAAATCTAAAGCTTTCAAAACATTTTAACTCACAAATAACTCAAGATTTCTCAATTGCGGCATCTGTATATTTACTGATTCATTTAGTTTGTTTCTGCAGTCATCTGGAAGAAAAAAAACGGACATAAAGGGAGAAGATCTTCATCTATTCAATAGTTGTACGTATTCAATATCTCTTCTTACATCTGATAGAGACAATGGAGACAAGCAACTTTATCACATTTGTGTTCTTTTTGTTTGTACTCGAGTCAATTTTATCAGGGAATTTTTACTTTTATTTAAGTGTTTTGATTGTTATATTTCATCCACCACTGCTAATATCTGACAGCAGACCACAAAACCAGAAGTTGCATGGATATATGGTAAATGTCTTACCATAAGAAAAACCTAGTTTGTGATATGCATTACTGAGAACTTAATTTGCACAACTTTAAAGATGATTTTTCTCAATATTTCAGCTTCCAGATTAAATCCAATGACTTGAATTTCTGACAAATAGTTTCAGATGATTCATAAAACCCCTTTTATTTTAATAGACATTTAATGACTGGTTTTGCGGTCCAGGGTCCGTATATATCAAGGTTTTGTATAATACTCATAACAACAGGGCTAAGAATTGACTTAAGTCTAAAAACATTCTTGGCTTAAAACTGCCCTTAAAAGTTATTTATCATGCATCTCAGATGTACTTTAAGTGAAGTGCAGGAGTAAATCTTAAGCATCAGCTTTAAAAGTGATTCACGACCCTTTGCTGTGCCACAAATGGGGTTTTGAATGACGACATAGATATGGACCAATCTCTGAGTAAATTTCTGCATTTAGGAATGGAAATATATAAAATAGACAAAAGTAAATCATTAAAAACAAATAAACTGTTATTTATCTGGTGTACTAAAGCAACATGGACAGGAACAAGACTGTACTTTTGTATTCTACCTTCCCGCATATCACTGGAAAGAGCTTTTAGTATTTTGTGATGATATAATGAAGCAGGGACACAAAAAAAAATCTGTTTCACAAAGATTTTAGATTTTTCTCTTGTGTACACAACTAAAAAATCACTAAAAAATATGCATTGCGCAATTCTATACACTACAGCACCAACACAAACCCTTACTGCCAACTCCAAACCACTTAAGAGAACAGTCTTAAACTAGAACCTAAAGTTCGTTGACGAACTTTGATGTTGGCTTGAGAAAGCCAACGTGACTGCGCCGGGGACTCAAAGGCAGTTGGCAGGAAGCACAGCGGTTGAGAAGTGGTTGCTAGGCGGTTGCTAAGGTGTAGCTAAGGCATTCCTAGGTAGTTGCTAGGGTGTTCTGAGTGGTTTCTAGGCTGTTGCTAGGGTCCACTGGACTGTTAATCGGAAGGCCTCATTTACATTTTTGATCAAATCGAGAGAGAGAGAGAGAGAGAGAGAGAGAGGACTGATTTGTTCAGGTTGTTTAATGCAGATCACTATAGTATAGTTAGTATTTATAGTATATATTATAATCTGAACAAAATTACATTATAATAAATATCATATAAAGAAAAATATTAAATTAAAATACTAATGAAACAATAGCACATACATTTAGTTAATTTGTCTTTTACTTAATCAGTCTTATAATTTTTGCAGTTAATATAGAGTACAGTCAATTTACAGTAATTTGCAGCATTATATATATCGTTATAGTTATATAGTTATATACAGTTTACAGGAAGAAAATCGCATTAAATACAATATTATAGGACGTCTTCATCACGTGGTTAATTCAGACCAATGACGTTGTTCCACCCCACTGGCCACTAACACAATGTTATAATCGTAATATTTAGTTGTCATCACCTGGGTGATTTTATTTTTTTTTTGGTACAGCATAGGCCAAAAGCTTGGCTTTCATTGTCATTATCACAAGTGAGGAGAAGGCTCTTTTGCGGCACAGAATATTGTTTTGAAAGAAATATCTGAAGTAAACTTATGTTTTTGCTAACATAAAAGGGGGATTAAGAAATAATCCTTATAACCCTAACCATAAATGTGTGTATGTGTTATATATGTATATATGTATATATGTATGTATGTATATATATACATACATATATACAGTTGAAGTCAGAATTATTAACCCCCTTTTGATTTTTTTTTCCCTTTTTTAATATTTCCCAAATTTTGTTTAACTGTGCAAGTAAATTTTCACTGTATGTCTGATAATATTTTTTCTTCTTGAGAAAGTCTTATTTGTTTTATTTCGGCTAGAATAAAAGCAGTTATTAATTATTTAAAAACTATTTTTGGGACACAATTATTTGCCCCTTTAAGCAATTTTTTTTTTATAGTCTACAGAACAAACCATCGTTATACAATAACTTGCCTAATTACCCTAACCTGCCTAGTTCACCTTATTAACCTAGTTAAGGCTTTAAATGTCACTTTAAGCTGTATAGAAGTGTCTTGAAAAATATCAAGTCAAATATTATTTACTGTCATCATGGCAAAGATAAAATAAAGAAGTTATTAGAAATGAGTTATTAAAACTATTATGCTTAGAAATGTGCTGAAACAATCTTCCCTCCATTAAACAGAAATTGGGGAAAAAATAAACAGGGGAGCTAATAATTCTGACTTCAACTGTATGTATATATATGTATATACACACACTTTATTTTCACTGTTTGTAAATAATTGTTCTTAACATTTTTGCTTTAAAACATTATAATACTGTTTGGATTTTCCCCCCATAATAATAAATTGTGAACATTGCAGTGTAAATTGCAATCCAGATGTTACAGAGAGAAATTGATGCAGCAACAGCAGAGCATATTAAGGGGATATAAAAAATCTCCATACATTGTATGTATATATATTCACTATTTTAAAATACATTTTCTTTGCTGTGTGTTTTTATTGGTTATGATGCTGTTTGGATGTTTTATTTTTGCACAATAAATAAAATGTGATTTAAAAAGTGCAAACATTGTCTTTGTTAGAATTTACACGTGATTACAACGGTATAAAGACGTTCAGGTCCGACCGCACCGAATGGAAAGAAATTGTAGGTTTTGAAGATGGATTATTAGTTTTGTGGCAAGGACATAGCTGTTTTAGTGGGTTAAATACAGATGAAAAATAAAGTTAGAATGATTTTATATTCAATATGTTTATTGTATAATATACGTGAATGTTCACATGGCTTTCATTTTCATTATCACAAGTAGAGGAGTCAGCACGGATAACTCCGGATATCTCCGCCTCTTAAAGGAGCAGTGCCTCTTAAAGGGCCAGTACTAAATTACAAAGGGCTCAAAAATGGTTCTCTGGCGCCATCTCGTGGACACTCTGACAAGCTTTTTGTTTGCATTTTACAAATTTAATATAAAAAAAAATATTTATAGGAAAACTGTTATTTATAATTACACCAAATAAATATGATAATTATCTGCAATTTAAAGCACATCTTTTGGCCAAATTTGAGGATTGTATACTTTTTTATATGCCCCAAATACTCGATACAATTTTTTAATTAAAAAATTTTTTATTCAAAAACTACAAATCTTATCGGCATGAGGACATACAGCAACCATCTCATGAGCAGTAGGCAGCTTTTGACCAAATTTGGGGCTTGTAGCATCTAAGCCCTGGGAGGAGAAGCGATTGCTTTTTTGAGTCAGAAGCCGGAATAATAATAAGAATAATAACTAGAACCTAAAGTTCGTTGACGAACTTTGATGTTGGCTTGAGAAAGCCAACGTGACTGCGCCGGGGACTCGAAGGCAGTTGGCAGGAAGCACAGCGGTTGAGAAGTGGTTGCTAGGCGGTTGCTAAGGTGTAGCTAAGGCATTCCTAGGTAGTTGCTAGGGTGTTCTGAGTGGTTTCTAGGCTGTTGCTAGGGTCCACTGGACTGTTAATCGGAAGGCCTCATTTACATTTTTGATCAAATCGAGAGAGAGAGAGGACTGATTTGTTCAGGTTGTTTAATGCAGATCACTATAGTATAGTTAGTATTTATAGTATATATTATAATCTGAACAAAATTACATTATAATAAATATCATATAAAGAAAAATATTAAATTAAAATACTAATGAAACAATAGCACATACATTTAGTTAATTTGTCTTTTATTTAATCAGTCTTATCAGTTTTGCAGTTAATAAAGAGTACAGTCAATTTACAGTAATTTGCAGCATTATATATATAGTTATAGTTATATAGTTATATACAGTTTACAGGAAGAAAATCGCATTAAATACAATATTATAGGACGTCTTCATCACGTGGTTAATTCTGACCAATGACGTTGTTCCACCCCACTGGCCACTAACACAATGTTATAATCGTAATATTTAGTTGTCATCACCTGGGTGATTTTATTTTTTTTTTTTTTTGGTACAGCATAGGCCAAAAGCTTGGCTTTCATTGTCATTATCACAAGTGAGGAGAATGCTCTTTTGCGGCACAGAATATTTTTTTGAAAGAAATATCTGAAGTAAACTTATGTTTTTGCTAACATAAAAGGGGGATTAAAAAATAATCCTTATAACCCTAACCATAAATGTGTGTATGTGTTATATATGTATATATGTATATATGTATGTATATATATATATACATACATATATACAGTTGAAGTCAGAATTATTAACCCCCTTTTGATTTTTTTTCCCTTTTTTTAAATATTTCCCAAATTATGTTTAACAGAGCAAGGAAATTTTCACTGTATGTCTGATAATATTTTTTCTTCTTGAGAAAGTCTTATTTGTTTTATTTCGGCTAGAATAAAAGCAGTTATTAATTATTTAAAAACTATTTTTGGGACACAATTATTTGCCCCTTTAAGCAATTTTTTTTGATAGTCTACAGAACAAACCATCGTTATACAATAACTTGCCTAATTACCCTAACCTGCCTAGTTCACCTTATTAACCTAGTTAAGGCTTTAAATGTCACTTTAAGCTGTATAGAAGTGTCTTGAAAAATATCAAGTCAAATATTATTTACTGTCATCATGGCAAAGATAAAATAAAGAAGTTATTAGAAATGAGTTATTAAAACTATTATGCTTAGAAATGTGCTGAAACAATCTTCCCTCCATTAAACAGAAATTGGGGAAAAAATAAACAGGGGAGCTAATAATTCTGACTTCAATTGTATGTATATATATGTATATACACACACTTTATTTTCACTGTTTGTAAATAATTGTTCTTAACATTTTTGCTTTAAAACATTATAATACTGTTTGGATTTTCCCCCCATAATAATAAATTGTGAACATTGCAGTGTAAATTGCAATCCAGATGTTACAGAGAGAAATTGATGCAGCAACAGCAGAGCATATTAAGGGGATATAAAAAATCTTCATACATTGTATGTATATATATTCACTATTTTAAAATACATTTTCTTTGCTGTGTGTTTTTATTGGTTATGATGCTATTTGGATGTTTTATTTTTGCACAATAAATAAAATGTGATTTAAAAAGTGCAAACATTGTCTTTGTTAGAATTTACACGTGATTACAACGGTATAAAGACGTTCAGGTCCGACCGCACCGAATGAAAAGAAATTGTAGGTTTTGAAGATGGATTATTAGTTTTGTGGCAAGGACATAGCTGTTTTAGAGGGTTAAAATACAGATTAAAAATAAAGTTAGAATGATTTTATATTAAATATGTTTATTGTATAATATACGTGAATGTTCGCATGGCTTTCATTTTCATTATCACAAGTAGAGGAGAAGGCTTTTCACGGCACAGAATATTCTGTTTTGAAAGAAATATCCGAATTAAAGTTATGTTTCTGCCAACATCAGAGGCATGTATTTTAAAACTCACAGGGTAGCAGACAGAAATGCATGCGGGTCGATTCCGACGCGGATGATTCTGCATCCAGATCAGTTTTATTAGGCTTTATGGAGTTCACCACGAGCATAATATGAATGACTAATGACCAGAATTAAGTTCAATCTTACCTCGATTTTGACCACAGATCTCTCTGCCTCTTAAAGGAACACTAAATAGTGTTGTATGACTTGTATTTGTGTATTTTCGCTGAGAAATTTTAATGTAAACAGCTTCAAATGTTGTAACAAGCACGTCTGAAATGAGCCCGAATTTCTGTCTGTAGAGCAAAAACAGTCAGCCCGGATATCTCCGCCTCTTAAAGGGCCATTACTAAATTACAAAGGGCTCAAAAATGGTTCTCTGGCGCCATCTCGTGGACACTCTGACAAGCTTTAGGTTTGAAATTAACAAATTTAATATAAAAAAAATATTTATAGGAAAACTGTTATTTATAATTACACCAAATAAATATGATAATTATCTTCAATTTAAAGCACATCTTTTGGCCAAATTTGAGGATTGTATACTTTTTTATATGCCCCAAATACTCGATTGTAATATTTACAATTTTTTAATTCAAAAAATTTTTAATTCAAAAACTACAAACCTTATCGGCATGAGGACATACAGCAACCATCTCATGGGCAGTAGACAGCTTTTGACCAAATTTGGGGCTTGTAGCATCTAAGCCCTGGGAGGAGAAGCGATTGCTTTTTTTTGGTCAGAAGCCGGAATAATAATAATAATAATAATAATAATAATAAGAATAAGTTTAAGTAGCATTACAGTATGTTGGCTTTCTCAAGCCAACATAATAAGAATAAGTTTAAGTAGCATTACAGTATGTTGGCTTTCTCAAGCCAACATAACTAGAACCTAAAGTTCATTAATAAACTTTGATGTTGGCTTGAGAAAGCCAACGTGACTGTGCTAGGAATGGGAATGGCAGTTGGCAGAAAGCATGGCGGCGTTGCTAAGTGGTTGCTAGGCAGTTGCTAAAACAATTATGGCATTGTTAGGTGGTTGCCAAGCAGTTGCTAAAAGGTAATGCTCGTGAACATGTTTGATCAAATGCTAATACTTAGTAGGCATTTCTAGCATATGTTATTGCATTTAGATAATCATTCATAGCATGTAGCTAATCGTTATTAGCACTTGGCTTCCATTATCATTGTTACCATGCATAGTACACAGGAAGTCCCATTTGCTAGCATGAGTCAAACAAGCCAATGCCCAGGTCCCTATGATGTTCTGATGTAGAGATATTGCTATTTTTAAATGGTTGCTAGGTTAAACTGTTTTATTGCTATGGGGACATTTGACAGGTTAGTGATGATACATCAAAGCTTCTTGGCAATATGAGTGATCTTAATCAACCCCCATGTTTCTATGACAGTCTTTATGAGTGTCAAAAACTGGACTTGAACATTATGTATTCCTGGTGTTGGGTTGTGGCTGGAAGGGCATTCGCTGTGTAAAACAAATACTGGATAAGTTGGCGGTTCATTCCGTTGTGGTGACCCCTGATTAATAAAGGGACTAAGGGAATGAACTTTATGCCGTATTGTTTTGAAAATACAATGCCTATTAGGTGTGAAAGTGATACATGCAAAAATGGCTTGCCATATCAGTAAAAAATATGGAGTTTAAGTCAAAAATGGCTTGCCATATTTTGAGAAAAATAATGCTTAAAAATTATTTATTGGAAAACTATAAGTCTGATAAACCTTAAAGATGTAGCAACAAAATCTAACGCATCTAAATACAGCTTTTGGCCAAATTTGGGGCTTGTATAATTTTTTTATATGCTCGGATTATAAAAATGTAATAGTTAACATTTTTTATTAAAAAAAACAATAAGTCTTAAAGGCATGAGGAGATATAGCAACAATCTTGAATGTAGAAGGCACATTTTGACCACATTTGGGCCTTGTGGCATGAACGGCCTAGGAGGAGATACGTTTGTTTTCAAGGACAGAGTAGTATAACAGTATGTTGGCTTACTCAAGCCAACATAATAACTGGAAGTGTAAACGTCATTAGCTATAAGAAATGTGATAACTTGCTTTTATGTGCTGAAAATTCATGAAATTTACTTTCAAACTTAAGATTTTAAGAAGCTTTATAAATATGGGCCCAGGGTCACAAATGTAGTGAGATCTTCCAGGCCTTGTTTAGGTCCATTAAAATGCAGATTGTCATTTCAAGGATTTAGTTGAGCAAATATGTTAGAGAAATTAGAAAGAAAACCCAATTATGGATTGGGTATCGTTTTAAGTTAAAAGTTAAGTTACCCACCAGAAATGGTAACATTGACTTTGAAGCAATAGTTCTGCCCACGTTTATTGCAGATCAACAGCTGATATTCTCCAGAGTCGCTGCTTCTGGTGTTTTTCACAGTCAGAGATGCACTTTGATGGTGAAGCTCCAGCCTGCCTTTATATCTCTTATCATCCCCGTATGAAGTTTCTCTGACGTCTCCGTTCATTCCAGATGCAAGAATCACATCTTCATCAAATGTCCACTGCAGCTTCTCACCTAGCTTTATATTAAAATTAATGATCAAAATTAAACTTTCTCCCGCATTCACCGACACAGTATTTGAAACAGAGTGACCTGGAGAACAAACAGAGAAAGATACTCAGACTGAGATTAACTAAAGTTATACTATCTATTTTAATAAGACTGTGTGTCCTTAAGTATTTCCCTATTTTTTCCAATATTTTCAAAAACGTTTTTCAAACTTATTTCAAACTTAAAATTGAAAGTATAAACTATAAAGCACTTAGCTTATCATCCAATATCATATAAAGTGTATTCATAATATTCATTCTTATTTTAAATGTCAAGGCTTGTTGAGTGATTCACCACTAGTGGGCGATCATAGGGAACCCTCATGATTCATGTGGATTTTAGGGTATCACATGTCATCCCTAAGGAACCATTGATTTTTTAAAAATGTTCACTGAAATGATGTAACCTTGAAAATATGATATGCACTTCGAAACACTTATTCAAAACAAACAATTTGTAAATGTTTTGACATGTTATGGCTCGTTTCCACTGACTTGTACAGTATGATACGGTTCGGGTCGGTACGGGTCACCTTTATCAGGCTTGCGTTTCCACTAGCAAGGGTACCCTTTTGGTGGGCGTGGTGTATGACAAAGTTTCAGTCGACGTCATTTTCGCTCGAGAAAATGTCTACAATAAAGCTGCACAGGTCGTTCACATATCATATGAACAGCACTTCTCACAAAACAGATGTTTTATACACATAAATATTTGTGTATAAAATTTTAATACTAACTTTTCTATAACTTCTATAAACAGGAGTTGATTATTACTGCAGATTAAAACAGATTAGGTTCAAAACAACACAAAGTATAGCCTACAGTCAGTGAAAACCTCTCATCTGTGTCTGTCATCTTCAGCAGCACATGAAGCCTCTGTTAGAGAGTCATTCCATCATTCCCGGTTCATATTAGTCCAAAAGGTGATAATAAAGATTAAAACAAGGCAGTTTGTTCACGTTTGCTGAAGAAATAACGTGCTCCTTGGCTTCGCCTTTTTTCCAGCGCTCCACTCTTGCGTTTGTCCTTTTCTTTCTGAATGTGTCATTTTCGCGTTTGTCAGCTTCTCACAGGATTGGGTTTCCAAAGCTTGTCAATAATCAAGTGCATGTTATTATTGTCAGATCAAGAAGTTTGTTATTTCAGCTAGAAACGCGCGGCGAGCGCAAGAAAGAAAGCGAAACCACTCAGGCTTCAGACTGGCTCATTAAAAAACTACGTGGCACAGGGTGAATCTGCTTTTCTCCATGGCTTTGTGGCTGTTTATCACAATGACAGGGTTTGTTTGCAGGATCGACCATGGCTGCATATGTATTTATAATTCCGCTGTAATCTCTCGCTGTGTATTTCAAACATGGAGGGTCCTTTGTTTACATTCTGGCTTGTTGAGTCTACGAACGACGTATCGCTGTAAAACAATAGCGTTCAGCTGCGTGTGTAGCTCCACCTTTTGGGACCCTTTCTAAAGGGTCCCGAAAAAGTGGTACGGTACAGTTTGGTTCGGTACGCCTTTTGACAGTGGAAACGGCCATAAAAGCGTACCAAACCAAACCGTACCACTCAGTGGAAACGGGCCATTAGAAAGCAGCCATCACTAATTAGTAATATGAAGTAACAAGACAGGCTAGATGCATAGAACTGTTGTCTCACAGAAAAAATAATAATCACTGGTTTCTGTGTGGGGTTTGCAGGTTCCGATTGGGTGCTCTGGTTTCTCCCACAGTCCAAATCCATCCTTTTAAGTGATTTGTATCATGTAAACTGCTATAAAATCTATTTGAATTTAGTCTAATTCAGATGCCAATATTTTATTATGATAGTAAAGTCTATTAAACTGGAAGACTCACCAAACACAAATACTCTGAATGAGCTGTAGATGGACTTTTTGCTGCTGATGATGTGTAGTTTATAAGCTCCAGAGTGTTCGTTTGTGATGTCTCTGATGGTCAGAGATCCAGTCATCTTGTCCAGCAGCAGTTTGTCTCTGAATCTCTCGTCGGCTTCAGTAAATGTGGTCTCTGAGGTTTCTCCATTCATTTGAGCTAGGAGGTTGTTTTCATCTCCAAACATCCACAGGATCAGACCATCCCTTTGTAATTCAGCATTAACATTCAAAGTGGTGTTGTTTCCCTTCTTCCCTAATATCATACTCGCTTAGAAGAAGAAAAAAAAAGGTTGAAATTAGATCAAGTCACAATGTAAAAAAACTAAAGGTTGACTAAAAGACTGGAGGTAATACAGTTTTTCTCAATTGCTAAAGCATTAAACCCTATTGTCTGAACTAAATTCTAAGTTGCCCGAATCCACTAATTGAATCAATAACTATTTTGGCAAAACCACTCTTCACCTGTTTAGAAACATTTCCATTGTAATGCACCAGTGCTGCATATTGGTGAGCACAGGTGACAAAAGTCAAACACAATTAAAGCACAGGTGTCACCACTTGAGTACAACTCAAAACTGATCACACTTGTGGCTAATGATGTGAGGGAACATATAGTAAGCTAGTTCAAAGAGCACTGGTTTGTGGGGCTCTACAATGGACAGAAATCTAAGAGGAAGGGTTTGTGTGAGAGGAGGTCGAAGTGGTCAGCAAAGACAAAGAACATTGATATCTGATGAAATCAGAGGTACTGTGATTGACCATGTTCTTGTCCATGATATGAGAATGAGGGAGGCTGGACATAGAGTACAACCAAACATCAGTAGTGTCCACCGTAATCTGAAGATTTAGAGAATGTAAATGTTGACAGCAATTATGACATGCTATAGAACTGGTAAGTCCCGCCCATCCATAAAACCCCACAGGACCTCTAGATTGAAGATCCATCAATGCAAGTGAATGTGAGAAAATAATTGAAAAACTGTTGAAATTGACGATTTTTCAATCTAGAGGTCCAGTGGGTTTTTACGGATGGGCAAGACTTACCAGTACTATATACTGCACCACATTATACGGTAAGTAAATGTTTCATTACATCACTGTACCAATGTACTGTAGTATTGAATTGTAAGGTTGGTACAACTGTTTGTAGGCCTAGTATTCCATGTATATTTTTGTAACTCCGTGTTCTCTTTTTGTAAAATTTAAATACTGTCTCTTGGTGGTGGGAGATGGTATGTCCATTTTTAATGCATATGCTGAGTGCATCCAGAGATGAAGTCAGAACATGGAGGAGTTTGAGCTAAATCACAGACTCACCTTTGACAATAACGATGAACCGTGTGTCCGATGACCCTTTGCCGCTGTTGATCTTTAGTGTATAAAATCCACTGTGTTCAGGTCTGGTGTTCTTGATGGTCAGAGATCCAGTCTTATCATCCAAAGTCAGTCTGTCTTGGAATCTTCCATCAGTTGTATCATTTGGAAAGATCTCCTTGTTCCCTTTCTTGATTTCAGGTATAAAAGTGTTTTCTTCGTACAGCCACTGTATCTGATCTTTTTTATTTATTTCACTATTAACCTTTAGCATGACAGCATCTCCCTCTGTCACTGACACTTTGATGACTTTTTGTTGCAAAAGTGCAGAAGAAAGAAATTAGATCGTCAATCACTTTGCTAAGATAATAAACAAATGCAAGTTAATTATTAAGGTGATGAAGCCCATTCGAAAACAGTTAGAATTACAAAATAACTTTAAATGTACATAATAATATGTCATGAAATATTTAAGAGCTTTCTCAGTGAAAATAATGCCAAACAAAGCCAGAAGGGAACATTTATTCTACACTAAACACCATCACAGAAATACTCACAGTTTACCAGCACTTTGAAGTTCTTGCTTGTGGTTGCCCTGCTGCTGTTGCTGATCTGTAGTTTGTACAGTCCTGTGTGATATTTTTTTATGTCTGCGATGGTCAGAGATCCAGTCATCTTGTCGAGGGTCAGTCTGTTTTTAAATCTCGCATCAGGACTGTCGAGCGTCATTCTGGTCATTCCAATAATTCTAGTCTTTCGCATTTGAGCAATAAGACTGTCTTCATCTCCAAACATCCACAGGATCAAATCGCCTTTCTGTATTTCAGTGTCAGTGTCTAAAGTGACAGGATTTCCCTCTGTCACTGACATTACATCCTCTTCATTTGTGACAGAAGCACACAGAAACAGAGAAATACAGAGAATGAACGTTAAATATACACAAATATACACTCATCACTTTGCCTATGAACTGAGCTGTCAACAATATGTCAGAAGTAATCACTTTTGTTGTCACATCATCAGCTTTTTTATGGCATTTGATTGGCTGGTTGCTGCTAATGTCCCACCTTCATGTGTCCACACTCATTAACTCCGGATCAAAATCTGAGTTAACAGTGATGGTTGATAATCGGGGTCAGGTTATAAACAAAGTCTGATTGCACTAGTGTGGTTCTGTTTAGTAAACTTAGTAATCATATCCTGAGTTTGTTTAGTTCCCATCATTGAACAGGCACCTTATCTTTACTTCTGAGTTTTAATCACTGACTTTCATTTAAAGACTTGAGATACTCACGTATGAGAGTAAGAATGAAGGTTTGGTATGAGGTCCCAGTGCTGCTGATGATCTTCAGTTTATAGACTCCAACATGTTCGCTTGCTGTGTTTCTTATTGTTACTGATCCAGTCATAGAGTCCAGCATCAGTCTGTCTCTGAATCTCCCATCAGCACCATCACCTGTGGAGATCTCTCTGGTATTTCCATTGACTCCAGCAATAAGAGTCTCTTGCGGTCCAAACATCCACAGTATCTGATCGTCTCTCTGAATTACAGCATCAGGCTGTAGAGTGACAGATTCTCCCTCCTTCACAGACACGATCTTCGCATCATCTGTCACAGCAGCACATAAACACAGTGAAATGTTGATAATATTAATTCATCTTATGAATTTTATGAGTATTTGATAAAATATAGTTGAACTTAAATTAATAACCAATGATGCTACATGAACTGACTTGTTAGTAGAGATGCAGACACTTTCATTCTCCTGCTTTACTGATTTCATCTGAAAACCAAACATGCAGTGTTGTTAATGTCAAGGAAAACTCTGGCTTGCAGTATGTTACTGCAATAATAATAATGTATTCTAGCGTAACAAAAACTCAAGGAATCACAAGGTCAAACAAGAAAACATGCAAAAACTATAAGCACAATGAACAGCCAAAGCAGTAAAACAAACCAAATACAACAAAGAAAACTAGGCATGCACCAAAATTTAAGGTCACAAACCCAAAGTTGAATCCACTTTGCCCAAAAACACTTTGTAATAAGTAATTATTTTAATAAACAATATAAAGGAATATTGTAAGAATTTATTTATGTCCTGTCAGTGTGTCATTTGAGCAGGTTTTGCTTTTCCAGTCAGCATGTAATCCTCATGCATTGATAAGTATGTGTAAAAAAATGGAATTTCCCTAGACTGTTATATGAGCTATTTTAAACGTTGACCGCCAAGTATGTGCTAGTTAACAGTGCAGTCTGATGTTCTAGTGGTTGTTGCAAAAACAAACCACCATTGCACGGCTCACATCCTAAAAATAAATAAACCTCATATCGCAACACTTTTCGCATCCAGTGTGAAAGCTGTTTCATATGGACATATTAAATAGCAAAAACTAATATGTAAACAGGGAACAGCTGGAGATGATCAGACTGTAATGAGTGCAGTGGTATATGGGAAATGCAGTCTGGGAACACACAACCAAAACACTCTAGTGCCATACAGGACAGAACCAGAGGTGACTGTAACAGTTAAGAAGATGATTAAAACCACATACAGTGGCACAAACAAAAACAGATGCAAGTCAGACTGATCAAATATACACAAACCAAGCAAATGTCTTAATACAATGCAGGTCAACTCTGAACAATCACAGACTTCAGTTATTACTGCTCAAAACCAAATTTCAACAGAGCTAATGTTAAAAATATTTTAAATACGATGTGTGAAATCTTCAATGTGACACCTCTGCCGTAGCACAATGAAGCTCCATATTTTACATAGCATATTTTAATACTTACTTTGAAAAAAATACTCTTTCAGGATCAGAAAATAATTGATTTGATAAAACATTGAACATAATTGACGAAATATTGAATATAAGTAATAGGTCAACATGAACCTCAACATCATAACTATTATCTATATATGGAAAAAATTTACATTCAAACTGTCCTGTAACCACATCATTCATTTATCTCTTGTTGTCTTGACTGTAATACTTACGTCTTATATTAGGTAATTTTTGGAAATAGTAATACACAAAAGTAGCTGCTCCTACAAACACCAGCAGAAGAACGACAACAGATATTCCTGCTGCAGCACCTGGAGATAAACCTGGAAATGATCAAGAAAAACGTCACATACTGTATTTATGTGTATATGTGTGTGTGTTTATATATATATATGTATGTATGTATGTATGTATGTATATATATATATGTATGTATATATATATATATATATATATATATATATATATATATATATATATATATATATATATATATATATACATATATATATATATATATAAATATGTATATGTATATATATGTATATATATATATATATACACATGTATATATATATATATATATATATATATATATACATATATATATATATATATATATACATATATATATATATATATACATATATATATATATATATATACATATATATATATATATATATATATATATATATATATATATGTATATATATATATATATATATATATATATACATGTGTATATATATATATATATATACATATATATACATATACATATTTATATATATATATATATATGTATATATATATGTATATATATATATATACACATGTGTATATATATATATATATATATATATATATATATATATATATATATATATATATATATATATATATATATATATATATATACATATATATATATACATATATACATACATACATATATATATATATAAACATATATACATAAAACGGAAACAAAGCAATTAAATAAATATGTCCTTACCATTGACTGTAACTTCGAAGAAAAAAATAAAATTCAAATTATTACTGTTGATCTCAGCCTTATAAAGTCCAGCGTCTGAGGTTTTAATGTTTATGATGGTCAGAGATCCGGTCTGATTGTCCAGCTTCAGTCTGCCTCTGAATATCTCAGTGCCATTAGGGGGATAGGTGATTCCATTTCCACTGATTTTAGCGATTAGTAAATTTCCATTTTTTAAAAACCGCCATATCAGTCGATTGATTTCCATTATATCAGTAGTGTTAGGGTAAAGAGTCACAGACTGTCCTCCTATCACTGACATTGACACATTCCTTTCAGTACTAAACACACCTGCAGAACAAACAAGAATCGGTGATTGAAACACTGAATGTTAGTGGGACGCACGTCTAGTCTCATGAACATATTGAATTGAATTTTTGGTTTTGGTTTCTGTTTACTTGACATTCATCTGTGAGAGTCTGGTGCTGCATGTTTGTTTTCTGTTTAAGTAATAAAACATTTATCAGTTTACTTCCTTTTCAATGGCTTGAAAGCCTTCAACTTCAGTCCAATAATGTTTTAACAAAATTATTAGAAATAGCAAGATATATTTTTTAAAATAATTGTCAAATGCAAAATTTTTGAAGTAGACATGAACGAAAAAAAACTGTTTTAGAAAGATATATTTTGATTAAACATATAATTAAACTGGTAAATAGTTTGAACATTTTCTGCTGCTCCAGAACAATTTAGTTACCAACATTCTTAAAAACATAGGTTATGTTCCGCAAAAAACTTAAATGAGAACATTTAAAATAACAAATCTAAATGGTAAAAAGATAGTTGATTTATTTTTAGGTTACATTTATTTTTAATTTTAATAAAATTAAATATGAAAAAGGCATTAATTGCGTTCACATTTTTCCTAAATACAGTTAAATGCACTGCTCAAAATAAATAAACACATCCTAGATCTGAATGAATCAAAAGTTCGTATTATTAAATACTTTCTACACAGTTGAATGTGCTGACAACAAAATATTATCAATGAAAATCTAATTTAATAACCCATGGACGTCTGGATTTAAAGTCACACTCAAAATAAAGTGGAAAAACACAGTACAGGCTGATCTAACTTTGACATAATGTCCTTAAAACAACTCTCAACTGCTTTCAGAAAATAAAATAAAGCTATAATAAAATCACCTGACCTGAATCCAACAGAAACTAAACTAAACTTAAGATCTGTGTCCAGTGGCATGAAAGTTACGCCTAGTTAAACATCCATGCAACCGAGCACAGGCCCATATCTACAAAGCATTTTCAGACTAAAGTAGCTCAGCAGCTCAGTGCCTGGTTGCATGTGCGTCCTTAAGTAATTTAACTTAAGGGTGTCCCTGTGTTAAGGGATTTCATTAAGAACATTGCAACAAATGTGTAACTGTCAGTGTGAAGTGTCTAAGTGCCTTTTCTAAGTGTTTCACAGTAGTTTCCAACATAAGGCAATGGGAACCATGGTTCCATAAACCGATTGTAATGAAACAAATACTTGTCTCGCAATAACTCTGCAATGCGCACCATCTGTGCCGTTTACTTTCCTATCTCGACATTATGTATGAAGAACCTTTAAAACTGAGCTAGGATCACGTAGTAGAGATTTTTGAAGCTACGCTGAAACACTTTATATGGATGCACTCCTGAGCAGACATGCTATCGACATGCTGTGTATTTTAGTTTGTTCATTAAATGGTTTTATGCTATCATTAATCTATATTTTTGTTTTTACAATCCTGGTTTTATCTAAAACATTTTATTTGGGTGAGAATGCTTGCATTTTGTGTGTCATTTGCTCACTTAAGGGCTGTTTTGTTCTCTTAAATTTGTTAAAGGGAAATGGTTACTAAGGATTACTAATGCGTAGGGCCATACAGAATCTGCTGACATTTTGTGCTATTTCTGTGCAGAATTTAGTAAAAAGATAAAATCTGCGGATTTATGAGGAATGATATTGGGAATATTGTAACTAAACACTTAATATATGAAACAAAAAATAATACCCTCTTAATTTTTATTTAATGTTTACAATGCAAATCCAATTAGATTAACTTATTTGGTAAAAGCAAGTCTCAGATAAAAAGACAGAAAATATTACTTTACAAATTAAATTATAAATAAAAATTAGTGGACAATTTCATATTTGTCAATATTACTGAAATTTATTTAAAAACTGAATAAATATAAATGTACACACATTTACAAAAGTAAATACATAGACACAATGATGAGCTAAAAATCTGTGGAAATCTGCAGATTTCTGAGTGCACGGATTCTGTGTGGGCCAACTAATTACATTTAGATCATTAAGGGAAAATACTTCATGGTAGCCTTAAATTCCTTAAGTTGACCCTTTAGACCTTGACTTTCAAACTAAGAGATTTCTTAATTTAAGGACTTTCATGCAACTGGAACAGTAGCTCAGCCTCTCGTTGGGTTAACATTAGAGCTTGTTTGCTCCGTTCAGCTGTACTGTAGTATCAGTGTCTGCTGAAGAGAGTGCTCTGATTGGTTATTCGCCAACTAATCAAGCAGTGACATAGCAAGTGATTACATTGTTTACATGTTAGTAAATTATTACATTCCAATTGATGTGGAGGGGAAAAACAGGTGACATACTGGTGACACAAATTAATCACCATTGAGAAACACAGTGATGTTCAGTGGTTTTACCTATTTGAAAAGTAACACCAGTGATAATTTTCATGAAAAATGCATTTTACAAAATGTGTGCCATAAGAGTGAAAAGAATTATATACTTACCCTGCTGAAAAATCCAGCTTAAACCAGCCTAGGCTGGTTGGCTGGTTTTAGCTGGTCAACCAGGCTGGTTTTAGAGGGGTTTTGGCCACTTCCAGGCTGGTTTCCAGCCATTTCCAGCCTGGTCTTAGCTGGTTAGGCTGGGAGATGACCAGCTAAAACCAGCTTGACCAGCCTAGCAGGCTGGGAGCCCAGCCAAAACCAGCTATGTCCAGCTTAAACCAGGCTGGTCAAGCTGGTTTTAGCTGGATTTAGCTGGTCATTTTCCAGCCTGACCAGCTAAGACCAGGCTGGAAATGGCTGGAAACCAGCCTGGAAGTGGCCAAAACCCCTCTAAAACCAGCCTGGTCGACCAGCTAAAACCAGTCAACCAGCCTAGGCTGGTTTAAGCTGGATTTTTTAGCAGGGTATTAAATTAACTAAATTAATCAATAAATATTGCAACTAAATGAGATGACATTGCTGATAACTGAAATGAAAGTGAAACCGAAAAAAGCCCAAATTAACACAAATCACACACTTACCGCATGCTGGTAGTAGAAACAGAATGATCTGTAAAACGATCTTCATATTGTTGCCGATTCCAGCCAAGCTGTTATCTAGTGTTTTTTCCTGAGCCACAAAGCACACTCTGACAGCAACAAATCTGGAGATTTGACAAAAGACTTAATGAATTAACTTAAAGACAAAATATAAGAAGCGAGTTAAATTATAAACCCGAGTTCAATGCAACCTTTTACAGTCAATGACTGCAACTCACAACTTTTGTCCCTCCCGCGTTCGTGTTGACTGTTGAAGTGAACAGCTCTGAAAACAGATCGAAGTTGAACCATTCAAAAAAGTTACCGTCTCGAGTCAGTATCCACGAGTTACTCAAGTTTGTCACTTTCAGACGTACCTGACTTTCACTGCGACTCGACTAGTATCCCGCAGAATACGTTAATCCAGTCTGAAGTAAGCCATGTCCCGCTATGCCATCTACTTTCAGGCTGGGGGTCGGACACAGAGCATGCGCCGAAAAGCACGAAACAGCTGACATGGACAAATCGGACAGCTGACTGGATAAATCGGAAAAATTGGGAGTTTCCTGGTTGCATTCGTGCCTATCCCCGCTTTTGTTTGCTTTTATGGGGGGAAATAAATACAGAATAGATTCATGTTTAACAAAAGCAATAACACAATTAGGCATTTCGAGGGACTAATTTTAAAAGAGATTACCTTTGATTAGATTTGTTTAAAATGAGATGTGAAAAATAAATGGGATAAACAATCAGTCAAGTGACAAAAAACTCACTTCTGCGAAAGAATTATCAATTCCTAAATAATAAAAGGTCGGCTAAAGCATATAGGCATAAATAGGAATGAAATTATAAAACACACAAACACAAAAATCAGACAAATAATGACCCGATAGAAAATATAAAAAGATAAATATTTTTTGAGAATATATATATATATATATATATATATATATATATATATATATATATATATATATATATATATATATATATATATATAGTTAGTATAAAAATATTCACTAAGACCTTTCTGGTGAAAATTTACATTTTAGAGATGCACGATTTATAAAAGTGCAGAAGTGTGGATAATATATAGCACAAAATCATGTTTTTTTTTTTTTTGCCTAAAAGTACTGTATGCCTAAATTAACCAGGCAACATGTTTCTTAGATTACCATAATGATAATGTATAATAATCCCACCACATCGAAAATAATAAGACCACATCAGGTGCCACTCCTGTCTGCTAAGAACAAGAAACTGAGGTTAAAGGCCCGTAACCAGCCAAAAGGGGTGGATCTTTTTTTTCTCAAAAACTGGACCTTTTTGCAGTTATTTGCCTCATTTTCTTATTAATTAAGTTACTTAAATACTGCATTTAAATGACACTTTAAGAACTGTTTTTTTAGCTGGATTAGTTTGTCAGATGGTCATAATAACCACACTTTTTGATGTACCAAAAATATTTCCTAAAGATTTACAATAAAAAAAATGTAATACTTTTTTTAAAAAATACAAATGCATTACATAATATATCATTAGTAAAAATAATAGGAATCTGTTAAAGTTTAAAATTAAAAACAGTGGCTCATTTACATTTATTTGTAAAATGAAACATCAATTATGTGGCGTGGTGGTGCAGTGGGTAACACAATCTCCTTACAGCAAAAAGGTCAATAGTTTGCATGTTCTTCCTGTGTTGGCATGAGTTTCCTCCGGGTGCTCCGTAGTTTTCATTTCAACTTGTGGCAGCTGATATTAACAGGTGGAGTTTAGTGGAATTCGTCACTTGTCAATCATTCTCCAGTCCTCTATTGGCCACACTCATACACGCATCCTCTTTTTCTACGAATTCTCTGCACACCATTAAAATTTTAAGCTTTTCTCAACTGCATATATTCTGTGTTCAGTTTTAACACATTTCTGCTGACAGGAAGTTTAGCTGCAAAGCTTAAATTTTAGACAATCAGTCCTGTGCATCTCCATCAGCTTCATGTACTTCTGCAAAAATGCTTCATTAGTATGCAAAGCTTATCACATTCATACAGAAGTTCAGTTAATACAATTCAAGTTCAGACAAATACAATTTTTTCATGAAAAAGAAAATAAGACTTTCCCTTGTAACCCCTTTTTTACAACACTACCTGTTATGATGAGTGTAAACAATAGTATTAAAATGTCCAAATGCATGGGGGAGGCGGAGGCCACTGTCTAAATATATTTAATAAAATTGGTTGGGTTTAGGGAAGGAGGAAGCTGGGTCAGTCGATTGGTCAGTCAAACAGTCAGTCGACAGCATCCTCTGGTGGGTTTACACGAGAACAGCAGGCGCAAATGCCACTCATGAGACAATTTTGAGATCTCAAAAAGCATACACAGCAGCCTCTCGTGGATTCGAGAAAACAAAAACTGCAAAAAAACGTACCCCCCGGGACGTGTTTCGCGATCTCCAGAAACGTCTATAGGGCAACGTTTTCAGAATGGTATCTTTACTTCCGCCTACACAGAACTTCCCAAAGAGAACTCACCCAGTCAGCTGTATAATTACTACAGATATGGTTAGATGATTACTACGGCTGTTTTCTGTTGACTGCATTTAAGGTAAGAAGTCTGACACACAAAAAAAACAACAACAGGTCAGCCAGACTTCCGCTTGAACCAGGAAAATAGCAGTTTAAATGTGTATTGGTTTGTGCTGCTGTCTTCACTGCAGATGAAGTTGGTTTGTATTTGTCAGCATTTGTCAAGTAAAGATTTCAGATGTTTACACGGGTGCTGAACCTTTTTTAAGACAATTTTATTTTACTTACTTTTTTGTGTCCTGAAGAATAAGCGATTAATTTAACTGGGTGTTTTACTGTGGTTGTTTACAGTAGACAAATGATTCACAAACACATTATTTACATTCTACTGCTCAGTTCTCTTTCCCAGAGATGGGTTGCGGCTGGAAGGGCATCCGCTGCGTAAAAACTTGCCAGATAAATTGGCGGTTCATTCCGCTGTGGCGACCCCAGATTAATAAAAGGGACTAAGCCGACAAGAAAATGAATGAATGAATGAACGAATGTATGCTCAGTTATCTGACCTTTTTTCTATATACAGGTGTTTTAATATTATTTTAGGTCTATTTTATATTCAAATGAAATGAAACAGAATAACAAAATTGTATGTGACTCTTCATAATCAAATAAAATGATTCGAAAATTAATTTTTAAGATCTACAGTATCTGTGCAGTGCAAGTGTTGTTAGAAAGTGGAATTAAAGTATTTACCCTGTATTTACAATTGCAAAAATAAAACAAAGAAGAATGAAATGCAGTTTTGAGGTCTGTACGTTCTCAGAAGATAACATTAACCTAAATTGTATTTTGTATGTGTTTTTTTAAAGAGGTAAAACAAGGTGTAGGCTATATGGTGTGTTGTTAATTCCAGAGCTCCTCTATTTTAAAAAGTAGAACATAAAACCCTGCAAGTTCTGAAAGAGATCAAGCCTCAGCAAGTCGATAGGTAACTCAAAAGTAACATAACACATTAACATAAAAGGTAACTATGGGAGTAACTCAATATTGCAATGCATTACTTTCAAAAATACCTTTCCCCAACACTGCTGATTAGCTATTTTACTGTAAAATTATCCTACCTAGTATAATAAGGTATTTTGCACTGTATAATCATGCTATATCTTTTTGTTTATCTTTATATACTTCTATTTCACACTGATAGGATAATGTAATGAAATCAGAATCTTCGGAATCATCACAAACACAAAAGCAGAAGCGTACTGTAGGATGTTTTTTTTTTTATAAGGTAGGCTTAACTGATAGATACAGCCATTAGATTTGTGCTATGGTAGACAATTATGTCAGAGTGGGACAAATTGACA
This sequence comes from Danio rerio, assembly GCF_049306965.1. Taxonomy (NCBI): domain Eukaryota; kingdom Metazoa; phylum Chordata; class Actinopteri; order Cypriniformes; family Danionidae; genus Danio; species Danio rerio. The sequence continues at coordinate 8,583,333 of NC_133197.1, forward strand.
TAACACTAGCACGGAAATATGCAGAAACACTAAGACTAAATAAGACAAGGTGGGAAGGCCTAAAGACTTTGACAGGAGGTGCTTAGGGGTATTTTTTCACACATCACTTTCATATGTATTTCAGCCAGGACCCATTTCTCTGTTTGCCACAAGCGATCTCTCGCTGCACAACTGAAATCTTCCATTTTATACATTTGTTCTGGTGTTCAAACTGCTGAAGAAAATGATTCACCTGATTGTCTACAGTTTGACCCTATTGATCCTGTTTGGTAAGTTATTTGAACAGTACTGTTAAAATCGGTGAAGTTCTTTAAAAATGTCAACTTCAGGCAAGTGTGTATTAGTTACATGTTCTTAAAGATATTATCAAACTATCATTATTTTTATTCTCCAGGTGAGTCTGGTGCTGTTATAGTGCAGCCAGTGTCAGTGGTGGAAGGAGATTCGATCACTTTAGAAATACAAAGAAACAGGGACATCGAGTGGAAGTTTGGACCTCAGAACATTCTCATAGCCGAGATCAGCAGTGGTCCGTATAAAATCACATTGCACGAAGACGCTCTTGATGGGAGTTTCAGAGGTAGATTGAAGCTAGATCAGACTGGATCTCTGACCATCAACAACATCAGAATAACAGACTCTGGAGATTATAATGTAATCGACACCAACGAAGAAATGCTACTCAACACATTCAAGCTGACTGTCCAAGGTAAGAACACCCTGTCTGAAGTATATATTTACATTTAACTACTGTAAATCAGGGTTCAAATAAGTCTAAATGACTCAAACCCACTAAGGGCATGTTTACACATCCTCTGAAGTGAAAACTATATGACAGCGCTGTTCCAAACTGTAGTGCTTAAAACTGGCCACTTTAAAAGGCCATTTAAATTGAGACAACTGATGGACACTTCAGGCCATGATCCATTGAGCAGTGCATGGTGATGTCACTTGTAACAGTCTTAAAGTCCATTATCGGTCGAACAAACTCTTCAATTCAAAAGGGCTCATCTCTATCCTCTGATCCCTTCAGATTGATCTTGGGGAGGAATTAGGGCATAAGGATGAGTACTTCCAAATGAAACTCAGTGCAATCACACCGGTGTGATTAAGACGTTTAGAGTGCACATCATCAATTTCTCAATTCAAATCTGACGACATGCACTGAGACATGGACACAGATGCACGATGCTAGTCAGAAATTACAATTTATCAGTGTTTATAAACAAATAACATTCATTTTAGGTTTCATACATTTAAATACAAATAACTACTAACGAATCTACATGTAAGGTTTTTAAAATACACACTCATGTCTATGGAGATGGCAGTAATAATACTTTTTAAATTCAACTACTGTAGATGATGTGCTTTATTCACCAAATATAGAAAGTTTAGAAAAAAATCTAAACACACCAGTTCAAAAGGGCCCAATACTCTGAGTCTTTCAGAGGGATTTTCGGGAGGGATTAGGGCATAGGGGTGAGTACTTCTGAATGGAACCCAGTGCATTCACACTGGTGTGATTAGGATGTTTAGAGTGCACATCATCAATTTCTCAATTCAAATCTGACGACATGCACTGAGACATAGACACAGATGCACGATGCTAGTCAGAAATTGCAATTTACTAGTATTTACAAACAAATAACATTCATTTTAGGTTTCATACATTAAATACAAATAACTACTTGCGAAACATAACATCTAAGATTTCTAAAATACACACTATTGTCTGGAGATGGCAATAATAATACTTTTTAAAAATATAACTAGATGATGTGCTTTATTCACATAAGATATAAACTGTTTATATTACTTGAATATTTACCCCCATTACTCTCTCAGTCGAACAGCAACTTTTAAAGTTTAGAAGAAAATGATGGGCTAACATAACGTAAATCCAACAGCTCTGATTGCTTCAGCAGTGTAGAACAAACATGGCCAGTCTTGTTACGTAGTTACTTAAAATTTAAAATGAAACCTCTAATCATCTACACAAATAAACTTTACTCAGCTTTCCCTTCATTTAAATCTTCTTAATCTATCTATACTCTTAATGTATATACTATATTCAGGGGAAAATGTGATCTTTTGAGCAGAGAAATTGCTTTACACCTGCTTCTTGTTTTCAGTGGTCAATGTAGCTTCTGTTGGTAACTCTCATCAAAGTTGATCAGGCCAGAGGGCGGACTCTTTATTAAAATCTTATTTATTCTGTGATTTTTCTAGTTAGTTGTAGTAAATTCTATAAATTATCATTTAAACATTTTAACACTGCTAACAGTTTGACACTTCATCCCTCAGAAAATGGCCTCCCTAGTGGCGCTGTGATCCTTTTGGCTCTCACTGCTGTGGTGGGCCTGGCCGCGGTGGCTATACTGATTTATGAATGCAGATCCAGAAGTCTTCAAAAGAAGAGGAATGTGCAAAAACAAGCAGACAGCAGCCCTGTTTAACTGTAGATGTTCTTGAATGATTGCATCCATTAGGGTAAACGTCATATAGCGAACTCATTCACAGATGCATTCACCTTAGTTTGCAGCAACAGATTATTTTTCTTGATACCACTTGAGATAACCCTAACCACTTGAGGTAAAAGACTAACCAAATAACCAATGATGAAGTGCAGTATATATTAAAACTTTTTGATAGAATCCAGTTTGTTTCATATTCAATTTTACAATTATTTTATTTTGTTATGAGTTTTAAGTGTGTAGCTTAACCAAAAAAAATTATTTTAAAAAACATCATGCATTTGAAACCATTCATCACTGACTTACTTATCTTTACTGATCAGAATCTGTGAATCAAGCCAAACAAACAATAACTAAAATATCTCACATTTTTTTGTCATTATTTTCTGACAAAATTTTTTTCTTTATTTTGACATTTTGGCAAAAACTGCTTTGTGGAAAAGTCCTAGGCATTTTGTCCAATCGGGATAGTTTACCCTATGAAGATAGTTCACCCTATGAAGGGCACTTCAAAGTGAAAACAAAAATAACTTCCATATTGAAGTGTCGTTCCAAACCGAATTGCCTCAACATGGCCACTTTGAAGGGCCCTTCTGAATAAAAGATTTTGAAGGGTACTACTGATGGACACTTCAGGCATTCATGATCTTTGAAGTTTTATTTATTTCTATTTGTATAACAATGAACATACTGGGGTTGGACAATGAAACTGAAACAGTGGTCAGTTTAGAGCTGGAGGTTTCATGGCTAAATTTGAGCAACCTGGTGATCAGTCTTTATTGATTGCACATTCCATAAGTAAGAGTAGAGTTTGAAGGTTTAATAAGCAGAGTAATAGCAAAGTTTTGCTTCAAATATTGCTAAGCACACAACATTATGGGTGACACATCAGAGTTAAAAAAAAGACAAACCGTTGACGCATACATGACTGGCACATCTGTGACCAAGGCAGCAAGTTTTTGTGAAGACTCAAGGCTGTGTCAAGAGCCACAGTATTCAGGTTAATGTCACCCTACCACCAAGAAGGATGAACCACATCTACCAGGAGTAACTGCGGACACAAGTGAAAGCTGTTTGAAAGAGTTCTCTGGGTGTTAACCCATATTGTATCCAAAAAACTTACTTCAGAATTAAATGTGCACCTCAACTCCTTCCACAGGGTCAATATACATGGTCGAGCTGTTATAGCCAAACCTTTGGTCGCTTATGCCAGTGCCAAACATCAGTTTCAATGCTGCCAGCAGTAAAAATCTTAGGCAGTGGACAATGTGAAACATGTATTGTTCTCTGATGGGACCACCTTTACTGTGTTTCTCGCATCCATTAGAGTTATGCTGTGGAGAAGCCCCAAAGCAGCGTACCACCCAGACTGTTGCATGCTCAGGGCGTACTCACATTATGTACAGTTGCTTTAAACTGGGCCGAAGCATGCTTGTTAATAACTTATAAACTGACAGTTTGCTTTCACTGAACAGTAAGAATGATTAATAAACCCATATTGAACAGTCCCTTAAAAGTTACGTCACGTCTCGTCTTCAGTTTCGGGTTCAGGTGCACTTTGCACTCACAATACAAGCGTACCGCGCCTGAGCCCTTGTAAAACCTGCTCTGGCACACTGTTTCCAACCGGGCCAAGGCCAGCCAAATGAATGGTGCCTGAGCCCGATTCAGAGCACTCACACTTCTCAAACGATTTGGGAAATGGGCCTGGGCACGGTTCGCATAGCATAGTGTGAGTACACCCTCAGTATCATAGCATATCATAGCATGTTTGATAGATGGGTGCATCACTGCCAAGGATGACCGAACCATTCTGGAGGACTACATGCACATAGTGGTTTAAACATTGTATCCTGAAGGCGGCGCTGTGTATCAGGATGATAATGCACCAGTAGAAACACCAAAACTGGTGACAGATTGGTTTGATAAACAAGAAAATGAAGTTGAACATTTCACATGCATGGCCTGCACAGTCACCAGATCTAAATATTATTAAGCCACTTTGGGGTGTTTTGGAAGAGCGAGTCAGGAAATGTGTTCCTCCATCAGAATCACGTAGTGACCTGGCCACTATTTTGAAAAAAGAAGCACTCAAAATCCCCTTGGCCACTGTGCTGGACTTGTGTCTATAATTTCAAAGACGGATTGATGCTGTATAGGCTGCAAAAGGAGGCCCTACACCATACTAAAGAATTATTGTTCTTTAAAACCAGATGTTTCAGTTTCATTGTCCAACCCCAGTACAACGGCAAAAACTGAAAAAAAGTGTACTCTAGTAAAATAAAAGAAAACATAAAGACATGACAAATCCATTTTCAAATGCAGGTGTAAATAGAACCAAATTATACTCAAAAAAAAAAAAAGTTAAAAGCTTCAGAATAATCTAATTTTTTTTTGTTTTTTATGTATGAAGGTTGTGATTCATTTTCTATCTTAAAATGAGTAAAAAGCAGGGACAACCTTAACAACCACGTTAAAGTTTTCTTTTCCTTTATATGCTTTCTTAGTCAATTTTTCTCTCAGAAACAAAGTTACAGGAGCTATCATTGGTACAGTACCTATTTAAAATATACATATTTGTACCCAAATAGTCCACAGTGGTACCAAAAAAGGTGCATATTAGTCCCCAAATGTACCTTAAAAAGTACCTTTGAGGTACTGCCTCAGTACCTTTATTTCTAAGAGTGTACAGTGTTTGTAGTGTTGTTTATTGTAAACAGATTTTTAAATGTCTGGTTAAAAAAAAAACTACCATTTTAACGTATTTTTATTTTATCTCAGACAAGACTTGTGGTATTAATCACAGTGTCTTAATCACATTAAGAGCACATGCAACTTATTAAATTAATATTACTTATTACTAATAATTTACTACATATTCCTCTCTTTTGCTGTTATGGTGACATCCAAGATATATTTATGTAATTGCATAGGCATTACATTGTTATTTGCTACATTATTAAATAAACTTGCTTTCATTTTAACTCTTGTGCCTCATTCTTTACTTTGCTCTGCTTTAGGTTAATTTTACAACTTTAGACTGTCAGTCAGCACATAACAGCTTTGCAAGTTTCCATGTGTTAATTGAGAATAAAAGATGCACAATAACAGATATTTTTAAAAAGAAAACAACTTTACTATTGGCTCTGGAAACCTTTTTTTATTAAGCACACACTTTATTTACATCAAGAATATCAATTCTAAAAACAGTGCCTGGCCTTAAAAATGAAGTAAATTAAACCATTAGATGGAAAGAAACCTGTTTAAAGCTGTCATATCTTAATAGATGTGGGTGTGTATGTTAAAACAGCATTCTGGGAAGCTGCTGACCGCTTGATCATAAAAGCACTGAGGGTAAAATGAGTCAAAAGAAGAACTGAGCACATTTACAAAATTAAATGTGTGCACAAGTCAAAATATATTTCATGCTAATCTTATTCTGGTCTGCTTGCAGTAAGAATATTCATGCATATTTAGATTTAGCAATGTTGCTAAGAGCTTGCATGTTGTTTGCGTCAAATTCTGACTCTACATCTAAATGTTGATTTAAAGATTGATGAAAGATTTAGGGCAATTTAAAGAAGCTAAATTTCATAACACAAAATATGGGCAAACTCAAACACTGTGTTAAAAAAAAATTCATTTTTTATTTTATTGTAAATTTTTTTATTGCAGTTACAAAACACACAAACTTGCAGCATAAATTGTCTTATACGGTACGTTCATATCTTGTAGTCAACAACTTACAAAACAGAAAACAATAAATAGCAAGGAAAATAAAGACAAATAGAAAACAACAGTATACGTACTGTTCACATGTTATAGGCACAACTGCACATACATATAAACACAACACAATAAAATAAATAGAATTTAAAAAATAGTAATAAGTTGAGCCTCCTATTATAAAACATGTCCATCATTTTTCACATACATATCCTTTATTCTCTCATTAGGTGTATGCTTATTTTTTTTTAGACATAAAAAGGTTCCAAGCATCTTCAAAAACCTAATCTATCTTTAATAATATATGTCATTTTCTTTAGTGACATATTTAGGCAAGGCAAGGCAAGACAAGGCAAGTTTATTTATATAGCACATTTCACATTGCTTTACATAAACAGGAATAAAAAAACAAGTTTAGGACATAAAATGCAGACAATAAAAATGATTAAAAACAGATTTAATTACTTAATTACTCCAATCTTAATATATAAATTAATTGTATTAATTTCCATATATTCTATTTATATTCTGTTTATCTACAGTTGAAGTCAGAATTATTTGCCCCCCTGAATTATTAGCCCCCTGTTTATTTTTTTCCCCAATTTCTGCTTAACGAAGAGAATATTTCTTCAACACATTTTTAATAGTTTTAATAACTCATTTATGATTTATTTTATCTTTGATGACAATAATAATAATTTACTAGATATTTTTAAGACACTTCTTTACAGCTTAAAGTGACATTTAAAGACTTAACTAGGTTAATTAGGTTAACTAGGCAGGTTAGGGTAATTAGGCAAGTTATTGTATAATGATGGTTTGTTCTGTAGAACAAACTAGAAATTTTGTCCTTAAATTGGTGTTAAAAAAATTAAAATTGCTTTTATTCTAGCCTGAAATAAAACCAATAAGACTTTCTCCAAAAAAAAAAAAAAAACATTATCAGACATACTGTGAACATTTCCTTACTCTGTATTGTAAATGAGGGCGATGCCAATCCTCTTGTGCACCACCAGAGGGAGCCATTGCCCGAATTCTAAGTCGACTCACGGACTCAAATTCCCATAAGCCCTGCTACCTGGCACTGATTGCGGTCCAGGTGCCTCTCATCATCTCAGCGTATTTATACCACACTCACACTCTGGTTATTTGCGAAGTCTTGATTTGCCCTGCTGTCATTTCTGAGCGTTCTATACTCCACATCCCGGATTGATCTGTGCTTCTGACCCTTTGCTCGACTCCACGATTTAGAAAGACATCTGCCTGCCCCTGATCTCCAGCCTGTTATTCTGACAAAGTAAGATATCTGCCTGCCTTTGAACTCTTGCCTGTCCCTTGTTTTGATTCCTGGATTGCCCCTTGTTGTTGTTGTATGTGTGCTTTTAATAAAGCTTGCAAATGGATTCAATGCCTTCTGACTCATCACAACAGAAGACTTCGCCAATACAGAATCCAGCAGCTTTACCTCACTTTTCAGTGTATTTATTCCTGTAACAATTACGTATGGTAAAGGAACGATTAATACCACTGCTCTTGTCGACTCCGGTTCTGCTGGAAATTTTATTTCTAAGAAATTTGTATTAAGTCATGAACTATCCCTCAGCTCATGTGACTCCTGTCTTGCAGTGGAAGCATTAGACGGACATCCTGTGGGTGAAGGACGCATCCGTATGATCACGAATAAGCTACAATTACGAGTTGTTGTTTTACAGACTGAAGAGGTACAATTCTACATTATTGACTCAGTTAATCATCCATTGGTATTGGGGTTGCCATGGTTACGTCGACATGGTCCTCACATTTCATGGAGGCACGGACAGATCCTGCAGTGGAGTGAGTCATGCATGAAGGTTTGTATTCGGCCCATTCATAGAATTCCGTTGCGAACCACTAACATTTTGCCTGAACCAGATGATGAACGAATTCCCATTGAGTACAATGACTTGCACGAAGCTTTTAGTAAACAAAAAGCGACTCAACTTCCCCCGCATCGGCCAAGTGACTGTGCCATTGAATTAATTCCCGGCTCAATTCCTCCAACGGATCGAATATTTCCCCTGTCACAACCTGAACATAAAGCTATGTCTGAATATATCGACGAGGAACTGGCCAAAGGTTTCATCTGACCATCAACATCCCCTGCATCAGCTGGGTTCTTCTTTGTAAAGAAGAAAGATGGCAGTTTACGTCCCTGTATTGATTACCGAGGGCTCAATGAGATCACCGTTAAGTTCCGTTATCCATTGCCTCTCCTACCTCCTGCCCTTGAACAACTAAGACAGGCCAAATATTATACCAAGCTTGATCTTCGCAGTGCATACAACCTTATCAGAATCCGTGCCGGTGACGAGTGGAAAACCGCGTTTTCCACCACTAGGGGGGCACTATGAGTACACGGTAATGCCCTTCGGCCTGGCAAACTGTCCTTCTGTGTTCCAATCCTTCATGAACGATGTCTTTCGAGATATGCTGGATCGCTGGGTGATCATTTACATCGACGACATCCTTATCTACTCAAACAACATGAAAGAACATGTCGAGCATGTGCGTAAAGTATTGCAACGCATGATTCAGCATCAATTGTACGCCAAATTAGAGAAGTGTGAGTTTCATCAGACACAGATCGGCTTTTTTGGGCTATGTCATCAGTGCAGAAGGGATTACGATGGATGATGCGAAAGTACAGGCAGTTCAACAATGGCCGTTACCCCAAAATCTCAAGGAGTTACATCGATTTCTGGGCTTCGCTAACTTCTATAGACGGTTTATCAGAGGCTTTAGCTCCATAGCAGCTCCGTTAACAGCCATGACCAAACGAAACTCCCACAAATTATCCTGGTCCTCCGAAGCACGTCAAGCTTTTACAGATCTCAAGACTCAATTCACCACAGCTCCTATTCTCTGTCACCCCAACCCAGACCTACCTTTTATTGTGGAAGTGGATGCATCCAGCACAGGAGTCGGGGCGGTGTTATCCCAACGCCAGGGTCAACCAATCCAAAATGTATCCATGTGCCTTCTTCTCCTGTAAATTGACTAGCGCAGAACGAAATTATGATGTTGGGAATCGCGAATTACTGGCAATGAAATTCGCCTTGGAAGAATGGCGGCACTGGCTGGAGGGGGCTAATCAGCAATTCACCATTTTGACTGATCATAAGAATCTGGAATATCTTTGCTCAGCCAAACGTCTAAATCCCAGGCAAGCTCATTGGGCGTTATTCTTTACCAGATTCAACTTCATCGTCACTTACAGACCAGGGAGTAAGAATGGTAAGGCAGATGCGCTATCCAGGTTAACAGAGGACAAACCCACCATTAGCAAGGAAACGATTCTCCCTACCAACCTATTAGTGGCTCCAGTGCAGTGGGACATACTTACCGAGATTCAAGAGGCGAACCGAGAAAACTGTCCTCCAGTAGATTGTCCGAATCACCTAACTTTTGTACCCAATAATATACGTTCCCGACTACTTACTGATGTTCATGACACTCCCAGCTCTGGGCATCCAGGCATCACGGCAACATTGAAGATAGTCAGAGCTCGTTTCTGGTGGCCTTCTCTCACGAAGGATGTGATCAATTATGTTCAGAACTGTAATATTTGACAAACGACAAAGGCATCTCACCAAACCCCTGCTGGTTTATTGCAACCGCTACCTGTTCCGCAGTGACCCTGGTCCCACATAGCGGTGGACTTCATCACTGATCTTCCTGTTTCCCAGAACAACACAGTCATTCTAACGGTGGTCGATCGTTTCTCCAAGGCTTGTCGATTAATACCATTGCCCAAATTGCCCTCCGCCTTTGAAACAGCAGAGGCTCTGTGCAACCAAGTATTTCGAATTTTTGGCTTACCTGACGATATAGTATCTGACAGGGGATCCCAATTCACTTCTCGGGTATGGACCGCTCTCTGCAAGAACCTCAATATTAACGTTAGTCTTACCTCAGGGTATCATCCTCAATCTAATGGTCAGACTGAACGATTGAATCAAGAAGTGATTCGATTCCTGCGTTCCTACTGTCATCAGCAGCAGAATGAATGGAGCCGTTATCTTATGTGGGCGGAGTATGCACAGAACTCATTGATAAAACCAGCTACAGGTATCACTCCATTTAAGTGTATTCTTGGTTATCAACCACCACAGTTCCCATGGTCTGGAGAACCCACTGAGTTACCAGCTGTCACGGATTGGCTGCAACGGAGCGAGGATGTTTGGAATCAGGCTCACAGACATCTCATGAGGGCAGTTAGGAGGAGAGAGATCCAGGCAAATCATCATCGGCGCCAGGGACCCACGTATCAACCAGGACAGTGGGTGTGGTTGTCAACACGGGATCTCCGTCTGAGGTTACCCTGCCTCAAACTCAGTCCCAGGTATGTAGGGCCATTCAAAATTTTACGTCAAATTACTCCAGTGTCTTTCCGCTTGGCTTTGCCTAATCATTTTCGTATTTCTCCCACTTTTCATATGTCATTACTCAAACCCGCTGGTGGTCCACGAGAGGAAGAGGTTGAGGAAGGATCGGAAACAAGGACCCCCTCACCTGTCATGATCGAGGGCGAAGAAGCCTATCTCGTTCGAGAAGTGCTGGATTCTCAACGCCGGGGTGGCGCCCTCTAATATCTGGTGGACTGGAAAGGGTATGGTCCAGAGGAACGATCCTGGGTGAATGCTAGAGATATTCTAGACCCAACTCTCACGGAAGAGTTTCATCAGAGGTTCCCAGAGAAACCAGCCCCCCGACAGCGCGGTAGACCCCGGCGTCAGGTGCATTCTCGCTTCAGGAGCCGCTCGCAGGAGGGGGGTTCTGTTGTAAATGAGGGCGATGCCAATCCTCTTGTGCACCACCAGAGGGAGCCATCGCCTGAATTCTATTTCGATTCACGGACTCAAATTCCCATAAGCCCTGCTACCTGGCACTGATTGCGGTCCAGGTGCCTCTCATCAGCTCAGCGTATATATATACCACACTCACGCTCTGGTTCTTTGCGAAGTCTTGATTTGCCCTGCTGTCATTTCTGAGCGTTCTATACTCCACATCCCGGACTGATCTGTGCTTCTGACCCTTTGCTCGACTCTACGATTAAGAAAGACATCTGCCTGTCCCTGATCTCCAGCCTGTTATTCTGACGAAGTAAGATATCTGCCTGCCTTTGAACTCTTGCCTGTCCCTCGATTTGACTCCTGGATTGCCCTTTGTTATTGTTTGTATGTGTGCTTTTAATAAAGCTTGCAAATGGATTCAATGCCTTCTGACTCATCACAACAGTTTGCAGTATGATGCTGTCATTCGTAAACCTACAGTACAGTAATTAACTGTACACAGTTTCCAGTTAGCACTACTGCTCTATTACAGTAAATAACTGGCAACACAGCAGTACTCAGCAATAATCAAGGGTCCCGGTCCCCACTATGTCAGACCTTACTGTGTGTGTATTCAGGACTAAGTGTGTTTCACAGCTTCTCTAACATGCCTCTGGTCCCCACAATGTTACACTAGTGCATATGTTCATAAAGTAGGACATACACTAAGTTAAATAATTACAATTAAATGCACTACTACAGCAACAACAACAACTAGTAATAATAATAATAATAAGCATACCTCATCAGAGAGTTGTCGGAGCAGTTCTCTTCTGCAGTCATATGGGCATCATTCAATGAAAGCTATTAAAAAAACAGCTTTGTTTGTTATATAAGTCATGTCATGACTATAAAGGTTTCATGACAGTCTTATGCCGAGTTCAGACTGCATGATTTTCAAACTAGTCTTGTCACAGATGTTTTCACACTGCTTGACTATCTGGGCTAGCGTTTCGTCGTTGCTTTGTTTACACTGCAAGATGGATCGGCGACATGGACATTCAAATTGCATGACTTTACTATAACAGAATCGCCGACAACTTCGTCCAAACTACGCCTCACAGCCAAAAACATGTATATCTTTTGTTATTAACTACATAATGAGAAAGAAGCCTTTAATGGGGTAGAACATGTACATGTTTGCTCACCTGGGTTTAAAGGGAATTAGCCATTTCTCCTCAACGTTGATAATAAACTAATTTCTTTCTGTATGAAACGTCAAACAGACATGGTTGCTCCTGAGTCCTGTCAAACCTCCACTAGTTTTCCCTCCATTTCGTGGGTCCAAATAAACCGAAAAAGAGCGCTTTTAACTTCTCCCCCAGCCTCCCGCTGGCCTGCAGCAGGTATACACACACGCACACACAAGTGAAAGCTGCTCTCTCTGTAGGCGATCGCTGATGTTATTTTCAGTCAAAACTCAATTCACACGGCATGATTTGAATCGCCGACAGCTCCAGATATTTAGCACGCCAAATATCTCACAGGCATCGGCGACTCATCGGCGATTCTCTCAGATCGCGTTCATACTGTGTGATTGTCACTCACGTGCACGAGCAGCGATTTGCCTGTGATTTCAGGCATTTGTCGGCGATTTCTCAAAACCTGTCGGCGAGCCAAAATCGGGGCTAAAATCACGCAGTCTGAACTAGGCATTATGAACACCCCTTAAAAGTAAAGCATTACCCAATTAATTTAACTTTTTTTACCCATTAAGACAAGAAGAAAATATTAAGAGATTGATTTCGTTATCTCTTATGGATGATGCAAACTCTATATTTTTAAACAGATTTACCCTTAATCTATATTAACATTACAAAACTCTTAGCTTTGCTGAATGTATTAAGTATTAATGTATTAAGTGACCAAAATGTCAAACCTTTCTGCAAGGCCAATCACATGCGCCATAGTCAAACGTTATTTCCTATCCAGGGAAAATATCCCTGATTGCAAAAAGGCACAAATGAGGTTTTCTCTGAACAACGATCTTATTGACAGTGCAGTTGGGGTGAAGGTTGTCATCATTCACCAGCTGGCCGAGAGTCTCGTCCTCATGATCGGCATCAATGCTGCAAAACTAAGAGAAAAGAGCAAGCAACATTTTAATTATGCCCTCTCATAGCAATAAAAAGCTAAACTATGACATGAATACAAACACAATGAATATAATATATACATGTACATTTGAATGGGGAAAACACTTAACCACCTCTTCTTGTTTTACCATATAAAGTCAAACATAAAGACAGTATTTTTAATTAATATCTCATCTATGCTTTACTTCCACAAGCTCTATCATCTGTACTCAACCACAAAACTTCCTTTAATAAATGTGGACAATGCAAACTCTGACCTTAAGAAGGAACAATGCTCTGCAGTCCAGTTTTCTGAGATAACTGCTTCAGTATGTCAAAGTACATGTTAGAATTCATGTTTCCCTCAGTGAAATGTAGCTCCCTAATGTCAGCAGCACTCATGCAGCCCCAGAACATGACACTCCCACTATCATGTTTAATGGTAGACAAGACACACTTGTCTTTGTACTTCTACACACCACACACACTTGACACCATCTGAACCAAATGGGTTTATCTTGGTCTTAGACCACAGGACATGGTTCTAGTAATCCTGGTCCTTAGTTTACATGCCTGCAGCAAATCTTTTGCTAGCTTTCTTGCATCGTCTTTAGAAGAGGATTCCTTCTAGGACCACAATCATGCAGGCTGACCTCTCATATTTTCAGTCTCTGCAGCAATGGCGAGGCCTGTTCTGAGAAGAACCTGTCCTCTTAAAGAGCTGGATGGTCTTGGCCACTGTGCTGCAGCACAGTTTCAGAGTGTTGGCTATCTTCTTATAGCCTAGGCCATCTTTATGTAAGGCAACAATTTGTTTTTCAGGTCTTCTAAGAGTTGTTTGCCACGAGGTGCAATGTTGTACTTTCAGTGGCCTGGTAGAGTGGAAGAGCTTTTAAACTAAATTTAACTCACCTGCTAACTGTGGATACCTGAGACAGGTTAACACTACATGACAAAAATACATGACATGGAAAGAAAAGTGACTAATTGTGTTCAATTTTGACATTTTCACTTAGGGGTGTACTCACTTTTGTTACCAGGAGTTCAGATATTATTGGCTGTATTTGTAGTTATTTTGAGAGGAAAATAAATTTACACTGCTATACACACTTTACACTGACTACTATTCATTGCGTCAAAGAGTCATTTCTGCAGTGTTTTCCTATGAAAAGATATAAAGAAATATATGCAGAAATGGGAGGGGTGTACTCACTTTTGTGACATACTGTATATACTGTATATGTAATGTGTATATATTAGGGATGTAACGGTATTGTAAATACCGTCATACCGCAATATTAATTTTTTTCGATATTACCGAAGTCGCATGACTCGGTAAAACTATAGGTCTTCTGAGAAAATTTGCTCAGGCGAATGAAGCGAACGGGAGATAGCGAAAACTACAATTGCCATCAGCCCATGCTTGACCATCATCCCTTGCGGTCTGTTGTCGCTACAGATCCAGTAATGCGGAAATGGAGTGTGCTGCTAGAAGCGGGGATGAAAAGAGCTGGAAAACTCTAAGGCCCTGTTTACACGAATGCGTTTTAGTTTGAAAACGCCTAAGTTTTGCTACGGTTACGCCAACCGTCCACACTACGCCGGAGTTCTCGAGCGCCGAAAACTGCTGCTCCGTCTCAGTGTGGATGATGGAAAACGGAGACATCTGAAAACCGAAGCGGGGCTGCAGACATTCGCCTCTCTGATTGGGGCTTTTCCTGAATATTAAGTAGCCTAACACGCACAGTTCAGTCCTGCATAATCTCCGTGTAAGTTCAGACTTCGCAAGTTTGATCAAGGCTGCATCTCTTCTTCTCAGTTTGATTTGGAAAAGCAGATTATACCGAGGACACGGGTAAATCTTCAAAGGGAACAGTGTACTTTATAACTTCATTCACATCACCCTAGCTTGTTTCACTTTCTCAACAATAAAATGTAAACATGATTTAGGAACTGCCTATTTTCATTTTAATATTAGCAACTTAGACAGCAGACATGTTGAGGCGTCGTGCTGCATAAGATGAGCGTCATCTTCACTGTGTGGATATTTATAACAAAACGGAGCCGATAACAACTGCCTCCTTTCAATTTCAGTGAAAATACGAAACACAGCCTCTCTTTTGCCAAAACACGTTACCTGAGAACAAGTAATAGATTCCAATGCCCAAAGTCAGGGAATATGTCGTTAGATAAAGACAACAAGATAAATGAAATATCCCGTTTAATAAATACAGTGAGATTAGATCCAGCGGGAGATGCTTGATGAGAAGTCCGACTAGCAGAGCTCTCATCTGGGTAGATGGGCTGAGTGTGATTAAAGGTTGAATGTGATGAGTTTTCAACAATACTAAATTGAAACTTTATTTTTTTTACATGGTTTAATAATTTTTTTGTTATTAAAATTGAAGTTCCTGTTTCAAAGCTTACAGATAGATGGCTAATTTGTATGTCATTGACACTTTTGGCACTTTTTTGGAGTATTTTCATAAGTTTTGTTTTTTCCTGTAAATGATTCAATAAATACCGTACCGTGACATTCATACCGAGGTATTACCGTACCGTGAAATTCTGATACCGTTACATCCCTAGTATATATATATATATATATATATATATATATATATATATATATATATATATACATACACATACATACATACATACATATATACATACACACACATATATATATATATATATATATATATATATATATATATATATATATATATATACACACACATATGTATATATACATATATACATACATACACACACATATACACACACATATATATATATATATATATATATATATATATATATATATATATATATATATATATATATATATATATATATATATATATATATATATCTTTAGTCTGTTAGACTTGTAATTGTAAATCAAAGTCAGCACATAACAGTTCTGCAAGTTTGCATGTGTTAATTGAGAATAGAAGATACACAATCGATATTTTTAAAATACTTTATTATTGTCTCAGGAAACATTTTTTAGTTTGTACACACACTTTATTTACATCAAGAAAATAAATTCTTAACACAGTACCTGGCCTTTAAAAGTAAAGTAAAATAAATCATTAGGTGTAAAGAAACCTGTTTAAAGCGGTCATATCTTTATAGATGTGGGTGTGTTTGGTAAAACAGCATTCTGGGAAGCTGCTGACCGCTAGATTATAACAGCACTGAGAGTAAAAGTAGTCAAAAGAAGAGCTAAGCACAGTCACAAAAATAAATGTGTGAACAAGTCAAACTATTTTCATATTAATCTTATTCTGACCTTCATGTATTATTCTGATATTCATGCATATTTAAATTCCGCAATGTTGCTAAGAGCTTCAATCTTGTTTATATCAAACTCTGACTCTATATCTAAATATTGCACTCTAAAAATGCTGAATTTCATAACAGAACACTGGGTCAAATATGGGCAAACTTAACCATTGGGTTAGAAAGTGTCATTTTAATTTAATTGGAGGAAAAAATAAGGAAGTGTCTGGGTTGTCCATATTTGACCCAGTGTTGTGTGGTGAACAGACAGAAAGTCACTTCTGGAGCATCAACTATGTTTGCTTAATTCACTGATATGTAAAACCTTTATAACTTAAATACAAATAATTGAGAAGGAAACATGCACAATTTATTAAATCACACTTCACATTATAGCAAAACCAATTTAATTATCATTCTAAGCAGTAATAAAAGAGACATTCTACCCAAAAATGACAATTCTGTCATGATTTACTCTCCCTTCACTTGTCACACTATTAGAATTTATGTCTTGTGTTGAACACAAAGCAAGACATTTCAAAGAATGCTGGATATCTGTACCCACCGACCTCCAGAATAGCAAAAGCTAATACTGAAAGTCAATGTTTACAGCTTTCACACATATATTAAATAACTTATTTTATGTTCAATGGAAACGGCAAATCAATAAAGGTTTGTAATCACTTGAGGATGAGTAAATAGTGAGTAAATATTCATTTTTAAGTAAAAAGTCTCTTCAATAGACATCAATGTATTGTAAAAACACATATCAAACATTGAAATCACAGACAAACAAAGAACAGATCTCTGTGAATAAATAGTCAAAACACTTTGTTTCTCATACTGACCAAAAGCTGCACTCACCACCTATTTACTAATGATTGTAATTAATTAACATGCACAGGTTTAACTACACTACACTTTTTTTTTTCTTTTTGCCATTTTTCTAGTCCAAGAATCTAAAAAAAAAAAAAAAAAAAAAAAGAAAATCCTTTTTTCCAGTGTATCAAAGTGTATCAAAGTGTATCAGTGTATCTGATTGAGACAATAGAGACAAGTAACTTTGTCACATTTGTCTTTTTTTGTTTGTGCTGGAGTCATTTTTGTCAGGGAATTTGTACTTTCACTCAAGTGCTTGATTATTATATTTCATCCACCACTGCTAATATATGACAGCAGACCACAAAACTAAAAGTTGCACAGACATACACAGTTGAAGTCAGAATTATTAGCCCCCCTAAATTATTAGCCTCCTGTTTATTTTTCCCCAATTTCTGTTTAACGAAGATAAGATTTTTTTAACACATTTCTAAAGATAATAGTTTTAATAATTCATCTCTAATAACTGATTTATTTTATCTTTGCCATGATGACAGTAAATAATATCTGACTAGATATTTTAAGACACTTCTATACAGCTTAAAGTGACATTTAAAAACTTAACTAGGTTAATTAAGTTAACTAGGCAGGTTAGGGTAATTAGGCAAGTTATTGTATAACAGTGGTTGTTCTGAAGACAGTCTGAAAAAAAATGCTTAAAGGGGCTAATAATTTTGACCTTATAATGATGTTTAAAAAATGTAAAACAGCTTTTATTCTAGCCAAAATAAAATAAATAAGACTGTCCCCAGAAGAAAAAATATTATCGGACATACTGTGAAAACTTCCTTGCTCTCTTAAACATTATTTGGAAAATATTTAAAAAATAAAATAAAATTCAAAGGGGGCTAATAATTTTGACTTCAACTGTATTTAACAATTCATAAATTATATATATTATTAAATTACTTTTACAATTATGTTGTAAGGTTTGTACCATCCGTCAATATTTCGTTTTTCTGTTTATTCTGTAGTCACAAAAAAAAAAAATCTGTTATCCTGTTTTTAACTCAAAACAGAAGATTAAAACAATCACAAAACAAAAAATGAAATAACGGGGCACTTGTTCCGTTATTCATTTGATCAATAAACGAACACCAAAAAAAAAAAAAAACGAGATTTCAACATGTGTTATTTTCCAGATTAAAAGAATAATCAAATAAACTGATGGTACATGGACCTTGTAAATCTCTTACCATAAATATATTAAATTATTTTGTAATATGTGTTGCTAAGAATTTCATTTTAAAGATGTTTTTCAGCTTCCAGGTTAATTTTAAATACTTGAATCTCTGACTAATATTATCTAACAAACCCTACATCAATGCAATGTTTATTCAGCTTTTAGATTATTAAAAAAAATCCACATTTCTTTTTTAAATAGATGTTTAATGACTGATGTTGTTGTCCAGGGTCCATATTTATCAAGTTTCTTACTCATAATCAGATGTACTTTAAGTAAAGTGTAGTAAATCTTAAACAACAGCTTAAAGGCGATTCAAGAATTCAGTTGTAGATTTTGCTTGATAATATTAGCAAGTTTGGCATGCTGTCCCAGAAGAGAACCCTGAGCTCAGAGATAATTAAGCGCAGGGCCGCCTGGTCGAGAAGCATGCAAGGGGGTACGACCTCAGGTAGTTCTTGAGAGCTCCCCCTGGTAAAAGAAAGGAGGAAGATGGGGTAGATGGGGAATTCTTTGAAAAATAAAGATAAGTGAGTAATGATAGACAGGATAGTGAGTTTGGATTAATCTGATTGGCTTACTAATGATTGCGGATGGGAGACCAGCCAAAATCAATCTATGACATCCTCCTCTCGAAATTAGTTTGTGAAACTTCACTTCACAACAGTTTGCTGTGCCACAACTGGGATTTTGGATGACGACATAGAAATATCTAATAGTCAAATACAAACACTAAAAACAAAATCAACTATTATTTATCTGGTGCACTAAACAACTGGACAACTAGCATAACGCTGCACTTATGTATCATGGCTTCCAGCTAATTGTTGGAAAGTGCTTTTAGTATTTGTGGTGACATAATCAAGCGGAGACACCTAAAAAAAAATAAATAAATTACAAGGTTTTCGATATTTTTTTCAAAATATAAGTTTACTCTCGTGCACCACTTGTGTCACTGTCTCAGCACTATTCAGTCAACAAGATCACTGAAAAAAAATGTGCATTGAGCAGTTCTCTACTCTACAGTGCCAACACAAACCCTTACTGCCAACTCCAAACCTCTTGAGAGAGCAGTTTTAAATAACTGCGAGTGTAAGAGTCATTAGCTTTAAGAAATTTGATAACTTGCTTTTTTGCTTACGTGCTGAGAATTTATTAAATGTACTTTCAAACTTAGGACTAAAATGGCTCTTTGAGAAGCTTGATAAATACAGACCCAGGGCCACAAATGTAGTGAGATCTTCCAGGCCCTGTTTAGGTCCATTAGGATGTAGATTGTCATTGCAAATATGTTAGAAAATTTAAATTTTAGCACTTTTTAAAAACCCAATAATAAATTGGGTATCATTTTCAAGTTAATTAGTTAAGTTACGCACCAGAGATGGTAACATCAACTTTCAGGCAAATGTGTTTCTTGTGTCTATTTAAGAAGTTTAGCTGATAAACTCCAGAGTCACTGTCTCTGGTGTTTTTAACGGTCAGAGATGCAGTTTGATGGTGCAGCTCCAGCCTGCCTCTGAATCTCTCATCATTCCCGTATGAAGTCTTACTGACGTTTCCGTTCATTCCAGATGCGAGCATCACACCTTCAAATGTCCACTGCAGCTTCTCATTTCGCTCTACGTTAAAATTAGTGATCAAAATTAAGCTTTCTCCCGCCATCACAGACACAGTGTTTGGACCAGATTCACCTAGAGAACAAACAGAGAAAGTTACTCAGACTAAGATAAAAGTCAAGTTATACTATCTGTTTGCAAAGGACTGTGAGTCCTTCAGTTTCTCATTTTTTTCTCAGTATTTTCAAAAACTTAGACAAAACATGCATTTAGTTTTTTAAACACATTGTGAATTTAAATTAAAAGAGTAAACTATAAAGCACTTAGTTTATCATCTTAAATCTAAAAACTGTCTTCATAATTTGCATTCTGTTTGAAATATCAAGGCTTATGGCTCGTTTCCACTGAGTGATAAAGTACTTTATGGTACGGGTCAACCTTTGTCAGATTTGCGTTTCCACTACCAGGGGTACACTTTTGGCAGGCGCGGTGTACGACAGAGAGTTTCAGTCGACGTCATTCTAACTCAAATAAATGTCTATAGTACAGCTGTACAGGACGGTCACATATCATACGAGAAGAACTTCTCACAAAACAGATGCTTTATACACATAAATACTTCTTTATAAATGTTTATTACTAACATTTCTATGAACATGAGTTGATTATAACTGCCGATCAATGCGAAATAGCCTACTGTAATGTCTGCAATTACATTAAATAAATAAATAAATAAATAAATAAATAAACATATATGAACACATACAGCTGCTTAGTCTCTGATATGTTCTCCGATATGTTACCATTAGACCGGTTACTCACTGAAGCTAAGCAGGGCTGAGCCTGGTTAGTACCTGGATGGGAGACCACAAGGGAACACTAGGTTGCTGTTGGAAGTGGTGTTAGTGAGGCCAGCAGGGGGCGCTCAACCTGTGGTCTGTGTGAGTCCTAATGCCCCAGTAAAAGTGAAGGGGACACTACACTGTCAGTGGGCGCCGTCTTTCAGATGAGACGTTAAACCGAGGTCCTTACTCTCTGTGGTCATTAAAAATTCCATGGCAGATTATTATTCTGTTAGAGAATAATTCTGTCATTCCGAGATCATAATTGTCCAAAAGGCGATGATATACATGGCAGCGTGATTCAGGATGCTGAAACAATTTGTTCTTTTGTTTTGTCGAGTTTCTCCTTTTTTTGCGCTTCACTCTCGCGTTTGTCCTTTTCTTTTCTGAAAGGATCAGACGTCGAAGACACTTTAATAATCACACACGTTATTATCATCAGCTCAAGAGGTTAGTTATATCAAATATAGATGTGACCGCGAGCTCCCTGGAGAAAGCGAAAACCGCTCGCACTTTTAGACGGCCTCGTAAAACAACAACAGGACATGGCAGATTTTAATCTTCTTGGCTTTGTGTCTGTACATCAAGACAATGGCAAGGTTTGTTTGAGCCCGGGTCATCCATGGCTCATAATTATATGCATTAGTATTTCTATGTAATGTCTCGGCTGTGTATTTTATAAACATGGCGGTTCCTTTGTTTTCATTCTGGCTAGCTCCACGAACTTGTGATGTATCTCTTTAACCAATCAGCGTTCGGCTGCATATGTAGCTCCACCTTTTGTTACCCTTTCTTATGTTTGGTACTCTTTTGAAAGGGTGGTGAAAAAGTAGTACGGTTCGGTACGCCTTTTGACAGTGGAAACGGCCATAAAACCGTACCGTACCATACTGTACTACTCAGTGGAAACGGGCCATTATTGTTTGTTCTGTTAAGTGATTCACCACTAGGGGCGATCTGAGTGGACCCTTGTAATTTATGTAGATTTTAGGATACACATCGCCCCTAGTGGAGAACCATTGATTTTTTGAAACATTATGACATAATAAAGCCCGGTTTACTGAAATGATGCAACCTTGCCAATATAAAATGCACTCTGAAACACTGATTCAAAACAAAAGATTTGTAAATGTTGTGAAGCTTCATAAAGCACTGCTTAGAAAGCAGCTGTCACTATTTAGTAATATGAAGTAACAAAACAGGCAGTGCAGTGGATTGCACTGTCACCTCACAGCAAGATAAGAGATCACCTGTTTCTGTGTAGGGTTTGCATGTTCTGGTTGGGTGCTCTATGGTGTATGTGTATGTGTGTGTGTGTGTGTGAATGAGAGAGTGAATGGGTGTTTTTCAGCACTGAAGTTGGTGTATTCTGTGCTAGGCTTGCAGCTGGAATGCATTTTCCATTTAAAACATATGCCAGAGTAATTAGTGGTTCATTCCACTGTGGCGACCCCGATAAACCTGTGACCAAGCCGAAGGAAAGTGAGTGGAGTAACGAGACTAAATTCTAATTTCTTTCCACATGTAATTAGACCTATAGATTAATTATCACTTAGATGCAGGCTACTAATAACATTCTTGTTTTTCAGGTTTTAAAACTAAAAATGTTTTACATTGTAATCAGGATCAAAAGATTGAATTAATACCATTATTACACTGCATAACTGTCTAAAGTCAGAATGAAAATTTCTGCAATATAGACATTTTTTTGACTTCATATACATTGATAAACACACAGGGCCGAAGCAAGCTGAACTGCCGCTCTAGGCAGAGGACGGTTACGCCGCCCTCAACCCCAATGTGAAAACGAATGTGACCGGTTATGAAAATGAAGTGAGGTGTCGCAGACCTCTAATCTGCCGCCCTATGCGCGGATATAACCGAGGACGTGCGGCTGCTGAGGGAGGGAGGGAGGTGTCGCGGATGCCGGCCTCTCTATTCTGCCGCCCTATTCGCGGATATAACTGAGGACGCGCGGGTGTCGCGGACCTCTATTCTGCCACCCTATGCGCGGATATAACTGAGGACACGCGGGTGCTGATGGAGGTGTCGTCTATGCGCAAATATATCTAAGGACGCGGGTGGTGAGGGAGGTGTCGCGGACATAACTGAGGACGCGGGTGGTAAGGGTGTCGCGGATGCCGCCCTCTCTATACTGCCACCCTAGGCGGCCGCCTAGGTCGCCTCTATGGACGCGCCAGCCCTGTAAGCACAAGGCATCACTCTAAATTAAAAATAAGAATCATATTTTTTGTCTGCAATTCAGCTTTTAAGTGGTTTGTATCATGAAAACTGCTATTCAAACCAATCTATGCCAATAATGTATTACTGATAGTAAAGTCCTTTAAACTGGAAGACTCACCAAACACAAAGACTCTGAATGAGCTGTAGATGGGCTTGTTGCTGCTGCTGATGTGTAGTTTATAAGCTCCGGAGTGTTCGCTTGTGATGTCTCTGATGGTCAGAGATCCAGTCATCCTGTCCAGCAGCAGTTTGTTCCTGAATCTTTCGTCAGTTTTAGTAAATGTGGTCTCTGTGGTTTCTCCATTCATTTGAGCTATGAGGTTGTCTTCGTCTCCAAACATCCACAGGATCAGATCATCTCTTTGTAATTCAGCATTGACATTCAGAGTGGTGCTGTTACCCTGCTTTCCTAAAATCATACTCGCTTAGAGAAAAGATTGAAAAAAGGTTGATTAGATCAAGTCACAAAGACTCCCAATGAAAAACTAAACGTTGGCTTTAAAATACTGGAGGGCATAATACTGAACCACTGTAATGACAGACTTTGGTTTAAGTATTTTAGTGTGACAAAAACATAATTCCAGATCATTTACAATGTGCTCGGTCTGCTGATTTGTCCATTATTGCGTCACCATAATGCCATTTATGTTATCACATGAATTGTTAAAACAAAAATCACATTAATTTATTGATGCATATGCTATGTGCACGCATGTTTCCATCACAGTTAATGTAAAATGTTTCTTATTGAAAAAAAGTTTATCCTATTCAGTTATTTTCAGATAAATGTTTGCACATTTTCAAAATTCATGTAATTTTGGGATCTCCATTAAGTATTTTTCAGTTTTCATCCAGAGATGAAGTCTGAACATGACTCACCTCTAACAAAAATTAAGAAGTGTTTGTAGGAGCGCCATTTGCTGCTGTTGATCAGTAGTGTATAAAGTCCAGTGTGTTCAGGTCTGGTGTTCTTGATGGTCAGAGATCCAGTCTTGTCATCAACCATCAATCGGTCTTTGAATCTCCCACCTCCAACATCATATTTGTGGATCTCTCTGCTCTTTCCTTTGATTTCAGCTATAAGAGCATTATCTTCTCCGTACAGCCACTGTATCTCATCTTTTTTACCAATTTTAACATGAACCTTTAGCGTCACAGCATCTTTCTCCGTCACTGACACTTTCTCATCTTTGTTGAAAAAGTACACAAAAAAAAAGAATTCTGATCGTCAATCACTTGGCAAAAAGACAAAAAAAGTTTAATCTAAAGGAATTAATAATGAAATGAAGCATATTATAATAGTTAGAATTACCAAATAACTTCTAAAAGCAAAATAATATTTTAAGGGTTTTCTTAATGAAAATAATAGCTAGAAGGGAACATTCCTTCAGCACTAAAACAGACACACACACACACACACATTAATTTTTTATTATTAGCAAAAATCCCCCAAAATATTGACTCAGTTAATATTACTATGCATTGTAACCGCATGTTAATAATATATTACATGCAGGCATTTCAAAGCATCAACAGCACTAAAATACTCACAGTTTACCAGCACTTTGAAGTTCTTGCTTGTGGTTGCCCTGCTGCTGTTGCTGATCTGTAGTTTGTACAGTCCTGTGTGATTGTTTTTAATGTCTGTGATGGTCAGAGATCCAGTCTTCTTGTCGAGGTTCAGTTTGTTTTTAAATCTCTCATCAGGACTGTCGAATGTCTTTGTGGCTTTTTCCATTTTAGCTATCTGTCTCTGACTATTATCATCTCCAAACATCCACAGGATTAAATCGCCTTTCTGTATTTCAGTGTCAGTGTCTAAAGTGACAGAATTTCCCTCGGTCACTGACATCACATCCTCTTCATTTGTGACAGAAGCACATAGAAACAGAGAAATACAAAGACAAATTTCCTTCAGATGCTCTTTATCAGGACTGAACAAAAACAATTCATGATTCAATGAGTTTGTGGTAAAAAATTTTTAAAAAAAATAATGGCTACAGAAATTACAGTACCACTGAAGCGATTATGAAAACTCTTTAAAGATGAGTTAAAAAAATAATAATAATAATTTTACCTTCAACATTAGTACTGGGAATATACAAAAAAACATTATGTGGATCTGAAGAGTTTGTATAGGTGTAATTTCTAAAAGTGTTAAATTTGACCTCCATAGGTTTATTAATAAATTATTTAAGAACATTGTAAAATATTAATTATAATTATTATTAATTATCATAATTAATGATAATTTCTTTGTTTTCTGTGTGGTTACAAGAGTAAGGTTATGTAAAAATGCTGCAAAATGTAAAAGGCTGAGATCATCCAACAATGGCAAATAGTCATACTATATTATTTTTTCCACAAGATATTGTCTGCTGAACTGTTATTAACATTACTAAAAGTTGACATTTATTATCCTTCAATGCACATGATTGACTATTTGCACCTGTTGTCCCGTCTTCATGTGCACACACTCATGAACGTGGGATCAAAGTAACAGAGAAAGTTTTTGGTTAGGTAAACTCAAAACTAATCCTATTTGCCTGAGTTTGTTTAGCTAGAATCATGGAACAGGCACCTGGGGTCCATTCTTCATACCTTGCTTAAACGATCTGAGATAATTTGGCAGATGCTTTAATCTCTGGCTTATTTTGTTCTACAAACAAGTTCACAAGGTATATTAAAATACCTGGATTAACTGATCAGAGATCCGTGTGTGTGCTTGTGATTGTTGTGAAGGACAGAATTGTCAATCCCTGAAATCATGATCAGCAATGGAAAGACTGGCTAACGACACATCAACATAATTTAATTAATATTTAATTCTCCATGTGAGCAAAATTACATACAATTCTTAATAAATGGTTTGTTAGATATGCAACAAATTTCCACATTTGCTGTGGGTGGCAGACTTTACACTTTCATGTGTCTTTAGCGCAATTTATAGTTTTACTTTTAGAGTGGATTTTCTTTAGAATAATATTCAACATTTTTAATCCTGTGACGCAGTACATAATTTTCCATCCCTGGGTCTGTTCTTCGTACATGGATTACTCAGTTAGCTGGATTTGGTTATTGATGATTTGAAACAATCCAGGATTGTTTTGTATATATATATATATACACACATTATATACACACACATTATATACATATATATATACATATATATATATATACACACATATATATATATATATATATATATATATATATATATATATATATATATATATATATATATATATATATATTAGGGATGTGCGGAGCAGCCGGTATTTGTATTTGTTGAGGGGGTAAAAGTATTTGTATTTGTATTTGTATTCGAGTAAAATTCAAAATGGCGCAAAAATATATATTTATTTATTATTCTATTATTCTATTACACTTCTAATTTACGTTATAGTGAAAGTATTGTTTAATTATACCTATTATATAAATTATAGATATGCAATATTGGCTGTTGTTTTTGAACATGTGATAAGAAATGTCATTGAAAAGATAATAACATAGAAGCCATTATCTCATCCATAGTTAAACCTACAACTAATAAAATACCATTGTGAATATTATGAACCCCACCACCACCGTTCTTGTTGAAGGACACTGAATAGACAGAATAAAAACAAATAATACTTCAAAAAACTGTTCTTCTTCTGAAATAACTTTTTTCCAATGGACAGAATTCCAAAAACTAAAATTAACTAAATAAATCTAAATACAAACCCTGCCTGGGAGATCTGGCAGAACAAAAGTATTCTATATAATACTAAAAGATGCAGCCCTGCTATTATCATCTGCCAGCCACAAAAAAGACACAAAGTTTGTTTGTTTGTTTGTTTATTTAGAGATATCTGCAAATATTTTTCAATGGAAGTCAATGGAGGAATATGACTAGTCAGTCATAATATATTTGCAGATATTTCCAATCTGACTAGTCGAATTATAATTATGACAAGTCAAAATATAATTAGAGATATCTCTAAATATATTTATGGATAGTCTGAACAAGGTTTAAATGCTAAAACGGCTTGCCACACGCTCTCACCCAGTAGCACAGTGGAGAGTTCTCTAGTTATATCCTTTCAGTCGTTTGTTATGCAGTGACATGCAGTCAAATATTTCGCCAAACAGTCCTTAGGGATGCGGTGACACGCAGTCAGATATTTCACCAGACAGATCCGCCACTTTTGGCGTGCATAAACAATTATAAAGCTCTCGTGCTGCAGGAATGAGGAGGTCTGCTGAAGGCGCGCAGCTAACGTGCAGTGAGAGGTTTGCGTCTTTAATAAACTACGGCAGTTTGCGATCACTGAACAGTAAGAATGATTAATAAATCCATATGAAACAACCCCTTAAAAGTCACGTCTCGCTTTCAGTTTCGGGCTTTGGCGCGTTTTGCACTGAGCGTGTGTGTCTCTCTCGCTCTCTCTCTCTCTCTCTCTCTCACTCTCTCTCACTCACTCACTCACGCGGGCATACACTGTGGTCTCATGAGGAAACGCTGCTATTTGATATAGTGTTTTTCTTGCTCTTGAATACAAATAATTTTTCAAGTATTTGTTTGAATCAAGTATTCGTAAAAACAAGCTATTCGTGCCTTTCCGAATACCGTATTCGGGTTCGGCTCCACCCTTAATATATCTATATATATGTATATATATATATATGTATATAATATATATAATATATCTATATATATATATATATATATATATATATATATATATATATATAGATATCTATATATATATATAGATATATAGATATCTATATATATATATAGATATATATATAGATATAGATATATATATATATATATATATATATATATATATATATATATATATATATATATATATATATAGAGATATATATATATATAGTTTTAACACTGACCATTATAACATTTAAAGACTTGAGATACTCACGTATGAGAGTAAAAATGAATGTTTGGTATGAGGTGCCAGTGCTGCTGATGATCTTCAGTTTATAGACCCCAACATATTCGCTTGCTGCATTTGTGATCTTTAATGATCCTGTCGTAGAGTCCAGTTTCAGTCTGTCTGTGAATCTTCCATCAGCACCATCACCTGTGGAGATCTCTCTGGTATTGACTTTATTGATAAGAGTCTCTTGTGGTCCAAATGTCCACAGTATCTGATCGTCTCTCTGAATTACAGCATCAGGCTGTAGAATGACAGATTCTCCCTCCTTCACAGACATTATCTTTGCTTCATCTGTCACAGGAGCACATAAATTGAGCACATAATTAATTTCATTCAGTATTAAAATAAATAAAACCAATAACACTACATAAACTGACTTGTTAGTAGAGATGCAGACATTCCGATTCTCCTGCTTTACTGCTTAAATTTGAGTGTAATGCACTGCGTGAGCACTAACCTCTCTAATGTGGAAGTGCCCCGACAACAAGATGGCTGATCCAGTAGTTAATTAGTAAGATAAAATGCGCAGCACACTGCTCTTTACTAGTGTCAACAAAAGGCAGGACAATGCATCTTGCTTACAAGCCTCTAGGCATTGCAAGAAGCACAAAACTGTACTTTGTACTTATGCTGTTCTCATATTAATGCATGTATCCACAAGAATACAAGATTAACATTATACCAGACATGCTGTAAAAAGCATTTTCACAGTCCGCAGACTTTTCTCACAGACAGCCTAGGGACATTTCTCAATTCAATTTCTCTTTTGTTTGTTGTGTGGTGCTGAAACATCTTTGTTTAAAGGGCTACATAGGCATAGCCCTTACCCCTACACCTCCTAGCAGTAGAGAATCAGGACCTACCCCTTCACATGAATGTGTAAAACAAGAGGTAAGGGCTGGCCCAGGGCCCCCTACCCGGCCACACCCCTATAGTTGAATAAAAAAATATATATAATATAATGTTTTTTTGTTTTTTTTTTTTTTTTATTAAAAATGAATCTAATGTATTGCCTACATTTAAAAAATAAATTATATATAGTCTACAAAGATGTAACTTATTTTACTTACTTTAAAGCATTTAAAGCACACTTTGAAAGACAAATACTAATAAAAGTAGTGAAAATTTATAGGTTTCAGTATATTTGTTCAATTTCATTAAAGCAGTTCTTAAAGTATACATTTAATGTATAACTTCAAATTTATAAAGCAAATTATTGTCATATAACACATAATCCCACTACAATGCAGTTCTATGAATTTGAGTCTTCCATGATACACACACTTTTTAATGACTCCATACTGTTGTAAGCTGAGAAAATATTATATACTTTTCCTTCTATGCTAATGAAGGACTACTGAGACATTCCAAGCATGGGATGGGTCATCCTGGTGAGGCAGAGTTCCTCACAGCTCCAATACACATCTCTGCCATTTTCTTACAGTAACCATGTGCTCTTCACCATACACAATTCATCTGCTTGTGTTTTTCTTTCAGATAACTTTGTCATGTTTGGTGTCATTTGACAGTTTATGACTTCAGTGTTGTAGTGATGAAATCAACAGAGACATTGATTAATTGTATTTCAATCTACAACATATTTGCTGCGTCATGACCTGAGGAGAGTATGTTAATGTACTTCTCCCCCACTTCATCTCTTCAACTTTGCTCTCATGTTCAGCTGGTTTTGGGGGTTGGTTTTCACTCATGTTTGACAATGCTTTGCTCAGGGTATAATAATGAAAGGTAACTGTTGATCTGGGAGAATGGCTTTTACTCTGCATCTCCCGCACACTGGTGCGTAGCCTCATATGCTAACAAAGGCAGTTTCACTGTCTTTGTTGCTCAGCAGTGCATATGTTACAGCTAATTTCTTTATACAGTATGTTAGTTTGTTTCATTCTAATGTCTGTAAATTTGATCATGTAACTTAATAAACAACTTTGCCTGCTTTAAGCTTTGAGATTCTTTCTTTTTATCAATGATGATAACAACTTTAGTGGAGTCAGATTAATTACAATGGAGTCAGATAAATAATGGATTTAAACACGCCATCCTTCAACTGCTTTCTGTTTCCGACTATTGGTTCAGAATAGCAGCGTAAGCTTCAAGCCTTACACTGTCTCCCTCCATAACTCCCTGTATCTTCTCTACTCTTCTCGTGATGAATACTAGGCAAACAGCATAGATCTACTTGATTATAAACCTGGAAGTATCCGAAATCACACACACTATGGGCTCTATTTTAATGATCTAGGCAGAAAGTCTAAAGCGCTGGGGGCAAATGCATTAAGGGCGTGTCAGAATCCTTTTTTGAGCTCATGGTCTAATAAGGTTGAGCTTATTCTTTTAATGAGTTATAGGTGTAATTAGCAAGAAAACAGTTAAACAGACCATCTAGCGAATGATACTTTCACTTTCTCTCTTTCGTGGATAAGGATAAGGATTCCGCCGAATGCGCTAGCTTACATAATTAATTTCATTTGTTAAGCAAAAAGATTAGTTTCTAAACTATTTCTAAGTTCAGTTCTAATTTCAAGCAAACGAATAAATGAACAATAATAACGAAATGTGGTCAAAATACTGAGTTATATTCAAACACACATGCTATGCCCCATATTGTCCAAAACCTGACACGTGGACAAATCAAAGCTTGTTTTTATTAAAACAAATATAAATATGCATATAATTAACAATACTATTATTAAAAGTGACATACAAAAGCAAGTTGTCGTGAATAAACAGAAAAAAAAGCCCACCGAGATGAAGAATTAGGGGCAGTGGTTTTTATATTTATGTGGAAAGTCATAATTGAATTCTTTTAAATTAGTAAAGATATTTGCTTATTGCTGTACATCCTGCGTGTTTTAAGCAATGTGTAAGCGAGGCGCACAACTAATGCGCTCTGCGCTGGACTATAGACCTGCTCTCAGCTGGTCAGTTGTGCAGTCTATTTTAGATCCTCAAAATAGCAACACACCAACAAGGCGCATTAATACTCTTCCTTTTTTGACCGGAACATCCATAAGTCCACAAAGTGGCACAAATGTATTTGCTATTTAAACAACGTGGCTGAAAACGGAAAAATTAAAGTTGTGTTGATCTAAAATTAGCAACATGTCGCGGAAACACGTTTTGCACCTTATTGCCCGGGTGTATAATAGGGCCCTATACCTCTTATCCTTACGACTCTCCTCTTCAGGGGCTTTTTCTCTATATCTCTCTCCTATTCAGACACATGATGAATCCAGTCTGCGCTGCTGTTAGCCTTCTCCACCTACAATACTTAACGCTAGCTTGCTCATAACGCTACCATAACATCCTCATCTATACCCTCATCCTCCTCATCATCAGTCTGTTTGAAGAAGGTGTGTATACATGGAACATGCCTTAATAAAAAAGCCTTCCTCTCCTCTACCACACTATAGTCTGCTCAATTTAGCGTGGGTTAATTCTAAACTGACCTTTCTGCGCTTAACCAATTACAGCATTCTGTTTAATTAGAAAGAAAGAAAGAAAGAAAGAAAGAAAGAAAGAAAGAAAGAAAGAAAGAAAGAAAGAAAGAAAGAATCTCCATGCTTTTTATACATGGGGTCATTTTCTGAAAATGTAAATAAAAATGTTAATAATAATATATGATAGTGACTATTTGCTTAGAAGAAATATGTAGTTGTCTAAGCAATATGGTTTTACACAGAGTAAAGCATCTTTATTAAGGCCATCTGCCTTCTATTAAATGTTCTTCAAACGGAGCTAAAAGGTAGGAGAATTATGGGTGCAGTAGGGCTAGTTGTGGCAAATGATAATTTACAGGCTAATCTGGGTTCGGAAGAGAGCAGCTAACATTGTAAATACAAATTAATTCTATTAAGATATGACTATGGAAAATAACTGTTTATAGAATATTTAAAATAACTATTTAGATGCTGTTTTTACTCATATGTAATAGGCTAACATTATTAAATACGCACAATGTACTTCTGACTTTTTATCACATTTGCATAATTTTTAATTTGTTAAAAAGGTTTCCTTCCCATTTAAAAATAAATGTATTTCCAATATGACATGTAATGGGAAGAGAAAATGAAGAATGAGTTCAGAGGGCGGTGAATTTGAACCGAGTTAAGAATTGATCGCATCAAAGCATGTTGCTTAGCACTTTACAAGCTACGCCACTCAGACTGCTGTTAGTGGTGCTCTTTAGTTATATTGTCTCAGTTGATCAGCCACTCAAGGGCAGAAAACATGCAAATAGCTTATTCCAACGAGGTGCACTATTTGCACTTTGCACCTAAATAGACACTCCATAATTTTCACCCCTCGCAGGGGCCCCAAATGGCACACAGGCCCCTGGGCTCATGCTAATGACGCCCATTGGTTAATCTGGGCCTGGATAGGGGTAAGTAGAAGGAATAAGTGATACAACTGAGACTAGGCCATAATTTTTCCTTGTAAACTGAGCTGTCAATCACAGTATCTTTTGTTTCAAGGTGATTGACTGTTTGCACCTGTTAGTCCCCCTTCATGTGCAAACACTCATGAACTCAGGATAAAATTTTGCGTTAACAGAGAAAGTTAGTAATCAGGGTCATGGTACAAACAAAGTCTGATTGCAGTAGTTTGATTTAGTTTAATAAACTTAAAAGTAATCAAATCCTGAGTTTGTTTAGCCACCATCATGGAACAGGCACCTAATCACCACTTCTGAGTTTTCAACACTGACCAGTATATCATTTAAATACTTGAGATACTCACATATGAGAGTAAGAATGAAGATTTGGTATGAGGTCCCTGTGCTGCTGATAATCTTCAGTTTATAGACCCCAACATGTTTGCTTGTTGTGTTTCTTATTGTTACTGATCCAGTCATAGAGTCCAGCCTCAGTCTGTCTCTGAACCTCCCATCAGCACTATCACCGGTGGAGATCTCTCTGGTATTTCCATTGACTCCAGCAATAAGAGTCTCTTGTGGTCCAAACTCCCACAGTATCCGATCGTCTTTCTGAATTACAGCATCAGGCTTTAAAGTGACAGATTTTCCCTCCTTCACAGACATTATCTTCTCTTCATCTGTCACAGCAGCACATAAACATGGTCAAATGTGGATATGAATTAATCTCATTTAGCATTTGATTAAATGTTAATGAACTAAAACCAATTATGCTACATGAACTGACTTGTGAGTAGAGATAAAGAAATTCAGATTCTCATGCTTTACTGCTTTTACTGTCGAAATTTAACTGTAATGCACTGCGTGAGCACTAGTCTCTTTAATGTGGAAGTGCCCTGGCACCAAGATGGCTGATCCAGTGATTGATCAGTAAAACAAAATGCGCAGCACACTGCTCTTTACTAATGTCAAAAAAGGCAGTGCAGTGCATCTTGCTTACGAGCCTCTAGGTATTGCAAGAAGCACAAAACTGTACTTTGTATTTATCCTGTTCTCATATTCATGCATGTATCCACAAGAATACAAGATTAACATTATACCAGACACGCTGTAAAAAGCATTTTCACAGTCCGCAGACTTGTCTCACAGACAGCCTAGGAACATATCTCTAACCTCTTTGTTTGTAGTGCGGTGCTGAAACATCTTTGTTTAAAAGGCTACATGGCCCTTACCCCTACACCTCCAAGCAGTAGAGAATCAGGACACCTCTACCCGTTCACATGAATGTGCGAAACGAAAGATAGGGGTAAGTGGAAGGGATAAGTGTTAGAACTGGGATCGGGCCATACTTTTTGCTTGTAAACTGAGCTGTCAATCACAGTATATTTTGATTCAAGGCAATTGATTAGCTGTTTGCTCCTGTTGTCCTATCTTCAAGTGCATACACTCATGAACTCAGGATAAAATTTTGAGTTAACAGAGAAAGTTAGTAATCAGGGTCATGGTACAAACAAAGCCTGATTGCACTAGTTTGATTTGGTTTAGTAAACTTAAAAGTAATCAAATTCTGAGTTTATTTAGCCACCATCATGGAACAGGCACCTAATCATCACTTCTGAGTTTTCAACTGTGACATTTATATGATTAAATACTTGCGATACTCACATATGAGAGTAAGAAGGAATTTTTGAAATGAGGTCCCAGTGCTGCTGATGATCTTCAGTTTATAGACTCCAACATGTTCACTTGCTGTGTTTGTGATCTTTAATGATCCAGTCGTAGAGTCCAGCATCAGTCGGTCTCTGAATCTCCCATCAGCACAATCACCTCTGGAGATCTCTCTGGTATTGACTTTATTGATAAGAATCTCTTCAGGTCCAAACATCCACAGTATCTGATTGTCTCTTTGAATTGCAGCATCAGGCTTTAGAGTGATAGATTCTCCCTTCCTCACCAACATCATCTTTGTTTCATCTGTCACAGCAGCACATAAACATGGTGACATGTGGATATTATTAATTAATTTCATTTAGTATTTGATTAAATGTTAATTAACTAAAACCAATAACACTACATGAGCTGACTTGTTAGTAGAGATGCAGATCTTCTGTATCGCCTGCTTTACTGCTAAAATTTGAGTGTAATGCACTGCGTGAGCACTAACCTCTCTAATGTGGAAGTGCCCCGGCACCAAGATGGTTGATCCAGTGGTTAATCAGTAAGATAAAATGCGCAGCACACTGCTCTAAACTAATGTCAACAAAAGGCAGTTCAGTGCATCTTGCTTTCGAGCCTCTAGGCATTGCAAGAAGCACAAAACTGTACTTTGTATTTATGCTGTTCTCATATTCATGGATGTATCCACAAGAATACAAGATTAACATTATACCAGACATGCTGTAAAAAGCATTTTCACAGGCCCCATTTACACTAATACGTTTTAGTTTGAAAACGCATAAGTTTTGCTACGGTTACGCCATCCGTCCACACTACGCCGGAGTTTTCGAGTGTCGAAAATGTAGCGTTTCGGAAACGCCTGATTAGCCGTTTTCATTCTGAAATGCTGCTGCTCCGACTCAGTGTGAATGGGGAAAAACTGAGACATCTGTAAACGGAGGCGGGGCTGCTAAGATTTGCTACCTGGTTGGGGCTTTTGTGTCATTGCGTATCC
Organism: Danio rerio; assembly: GCF_049306965.1. Lineage (NCBI taxonomy): Eukaryota > Metazoa > Chordata > Actinopteri > Cypriniformes > Danionidae > Danio > Danio rerio. The sequence goes on from NC_133197.1 coordinate 8,618,490, forward strand.
TTCCCTTATTCCTCAAGCACCTATCACATGACTATAAACACACGGCTTTAATGCTACCGGAAGACAACAGACCAGTCTTTGTTTGTTGACTAACAATTTGTTGACTAACAATAACCAAATGCCGAGCGAGACACACGCTTCCTGTTTATACTTGAACGAGCATGCCCAGAGTGTGCGAATGGTCATGTGATATACGTTTTTGGTGGCATAGTGTGGACCGAGATATGTTCAGAAACGCAAGGTGAAATGCTAGTGTGGACGCGGATCGTTTTTGATCTAAAACGCCGTTTTAAAACTAAAACGCACTAGTGTAAACGGGGCCACAGTCCGCAGACTTTTCTTACAGACAGCTTAGGGACATTTCTCAAACCTCTTCGTTTGTAGTGCAGTGCTGAAACATCTTTGTTTAAAAGGCTACATGGCCCTTACCCCTACACCTTCAAAGTAGAAAATTGGGACATCTCTATCCCTTCACTTGATCGTGCAAAACAATAGGTAGGGGTAAGTGGAAGGTATAAGTGTTAGAATTGGGATCGGGCCATACTTTGTGCTTGTAAACTGAGCTGTCAATCACAATATCTTTTTTTATCAAGGCAATTGATTAGCTGTTTGCCCCTGTTGTCCTGTCTTCATGTGCAAACACTCATGAACTCAGGATCAAATTTTGAGTTAACCGAAAAAGTTGATAATCAGGGTCATGGTACAAACAAAGTCTGATTGCACTAGTTTGATTTAGTTTATTAAACTTAAAAGTAATCATATCCTGAGTTTGTTTAGCCACCATCATGGAACACACACCTAATCATCACTTCTGAGTTTTCAACACTGACTATTACATCATTTAAAGACTTGCGATACTCACATGTGAGAGTAAGAATGAATGTTTGGTATGAGGTCCCAGTGCTGCTGATAATCTTCAGTTTATAGACTCCAACATGTTCACTTGCTGTGTTTCTTATTGTTACTGATCCAGTCGTAGAGTCCAGCATCAGTCTGTCTCTGAATCTCCCATCAGCACAATCACCTGTGCAGATCTCTCTGGTACTGACTTCAGCGATAAGAATCTCTTGCGGTCCAAACATCCACAGTATCTGATCGTCTCTCTGAATTACAGCATCAGGCTTTAGAGTGACAGATTCTCCCTTCTTCATATCCACTTGCTTCGTTTTATCTGTCACAGCAGCACATAAACATGGTGACATGAATATCATTTGTTGAAAATCTTTGTTTAAAAGGCAACATGGCCCTACACCTCCAAGCAGTAAAAAAATCAGGACACCTCTACCCCTTCACATGAATGTGCGAAACAAGAGGAAGGGGTAAGTGGAAGGGATAAGTGTTAGAACTGGGCCATAATTTTTGCTTGTAAACCGAGCTGTCAATCACAGTATCTTTTGTTTTAAGGCAAGTGATTAGCTGTTTGCACCTGTCCGCCTTCATGTGCACACACTCATGAACTCAGTATCAAATTTTGAGGTAACAGAGAAAGTTAGTAATCAGGGTCATGGTACAAACTTAACCCAACTGCGCTGATATGATTTAGTTTAATAAACTTAAAAGTAACCATATCCTGAGTTTGTTTAACCCCTATCATGGAACAGGCAACTAATCATCACTTCTGAGTTTTCAACACTGACCATTATATCATTTAATAACTTGAGATACTCACGTATGAAAGTAAGAATGAATGTTTGGTATGAAGTCCCAGTGCTGCTGATGATCTTCAGTTTATAGACCCCAACATGTTCGCTTGCTGTGTTTGTGATCTTTAATGATCCAGTTGTAGAGTCCAGCATCAGTCTGTCTCTGAATCTTCCATCAGCATCATCACCTCTGGAGATCTCTCTGGTATTGACTTCAGTGATAAGAGTCTCTTCGGGTCCAAACATCCACAGTATCTGATCGTCTCCCTGAATTACAGCATCAGGCTTTAGAGTGACAGATTCTCCCTCCTTCACATCCACTTGCTTCGTTTTATCTTTTACAGCTGCACATAAACATGGTAACATGTAAATATTATTAATTAATTTCATTTAGTATTTGATTGAATGTTAATGAATTAAAAATAATAACCAATGATGCGACATGAACTGACTTGTTAGTAGAGATGCAGACACTCTTATTCTCCTGTGTTACTGCTTTTGATCTGAAAACCAAACATGCAGTGTTGTTAATGTCAAGGAAAGCTTTAGCTTGATCTCAAAATCACAGCATCTTTTACGTCCGGTGTGAAAACCGTTTCGTATGGACATTAATAATGGACATACTAAAAAGAAAAAACTAATATGTAAACAGGGACCAGTTGGAGATGATCATGTAATGGGTGCTGGGGTATATGAGAAATGCAGTCCGGGAACACACAACCAGAATGCCCTTTAGTGATCATAAATGGCAAGACCAGAGGTGACTGTGTCAGTTAATAAAACGATTAAAACTATATAGAGTAGCACAAACAAAAAAGATGCAAATCAGACTGATCAAATATACACAAACCAATCAAATGTGTTAATATCAGGCAGGTCAACACTAAACAATCACAGACTTCAGTTATTATTGCTCAAAACTAATTTCAACGAAGCTGGTGTTAAAAAAAAAAAAGTTTATATACTGACTGTGAAATCTTTGATGTTACACCTCTCCATATTTTACATAGCATATTTTATTACTTACATATCAGACTTTGCTGTTCAGATATCTCCACTTCATGCAGCTCCGCTTCTTAGCAGCACATAGAAACAGAAGTATTATAAATGCATTTGGACCAATCAGACAGAACACATTTTAAACACGATATAGTTTTGGTCAAAATTAAGAGGCTGCTTGAAAAATCTATGGATTATCTATGAATATAGAATTTAAAGTTTTGTAAAACATTTGTTTGATTGTAAAACTACAAATTTCAAATATTGTTGTCATTTAAATCTTTTTTTATTTGTAGCTTTTTGGCATTAAATGACAAAATGCCCAATGTTGTATCTTCTGAAAATTTACCAAATCAGTATTTGCTAGAATACCCTTGATTTTTAACCACAAGTGAAATAATCAAATGTACATTTTCTAATAACATAATAATAAAATGACAAATTATATTTAAAATTCAAAATAAAGCAAAGGTTAATACTCAAACCCACACCTAAAAATTTTGTAATACCAGAGAAAAGGGAAAAATGTCTTAATCCAATCATTACTTGTACTTCATAGTAGATTTGGATAACAGACCTGGACTTGTGTTAAAGATTCCACACAGCGTATTTTCAGCAGAGAGAAAACCTGAAAGGGCAAAATAATAGAATTCTACTTTAAAATAAAAGTACTGTACTACACCTTATTTATTTTATATGTAATAAAATTATTCAAAAAACCAGAAATCTGAAATTTATATAAAATCAAGCCATAAGGATTAAATGAAATGAAAACCATAAGGATTAAAGATCTCATTTTATAATTTAGAATTTTGTTTATTTTTCTGTTAGAAACCCACAAATTGCTTTAACTGTCAGGATTTTTGTATACTTTTTCAGAATTAGAAAAAAATTGATTTATGATTTATTCAAATTCTACTGTAATACAATACTTAAATTTCTCCTGATGTCTTGACTGTTATACTTACGTCTTATATCAGGTAATTTGTGGCGATAGTAAAACGCAAAAGCAGCTGCTCCTGCAAACACCAGCAGAACAATAACAGATATTCCTGCCGCAGCACCTGAAGACAAACCTGAACCTGATCAAGAAAAAACAAACAGTGAAAATCAACAGCTCTATATAGTGTAGTAGACAATACTACACTGCTACAATAGTGTAGTAAAAAGAGAGATGAAGAACATTTTCACTAGGTGTTTGTAATTTAAATTAGCTCCAAAATACATTGATGTATCTGTCATCTTAAAATGATCAGTATGTCAGCAGTCACTGTAAATTTTCAGGGTAAAATTCTCCTTTACGGTTTTATTTTTTAACATAGTGCTAGTTAAGGTGTGATGTGTTGCATTTGTTTAGCAAAATAATCTACTGAGGTATATACACACGTGTTCAATAAAGTGTTAATAAACAAGCCTTGGCCTTTCCAATATGACAGGCAGTGTATGAATAAAAAGCTCACAGAAACAGCCTCTAATAACGCATTCGTTTGTAAATACATTTATGAAAAAAATCTGTATATTTAGAAGCAAATTCTATAACTAATATTGTGAAACTAACTTTGCATAAGTGTTGAAAACAGTATAACTAAAATTCAGTTAAATTTGTAAAACTTAAAAATATATATTTAAAAAAATATCCTCACCATTGACAGTAACATTGAATAACCACTCTGAAGTCCCATAATTGTGGTTGATCTCTGCTTTATAAAGTCCAGTGTCTGTGGTTTTGATATTCATGATGGTCAGAGATCCAGTCTGATTGTTCTTCTTCAGTCTGTTGAATCTCTCAGTTTCTTTGGTGGGAAAATTGACCACATTTCCTTGGAATTCAGCAATTGAACCTGATATATTTACAAACCACCTCATTCGAATTATTCCCTTCATATCAGTAAAATTGGAGTTAAGAGTCACAGTCTGTCCCTCCATCACTGACACCGACACATTCATTTCAGCACCAAACACACCTGCAGAACAAACAGAAACAGCATCTCAGAGACTGAAACACTGCTGGGAATGTTATAGAAAAAGATTTTAAAGAGAGAATTTAGTCTCGTCTTATGAATATAATAAATATAAATGTATTTTTTTTAGCAAATAATCATCTTGTATTTTGACAGATACAATGAAAAAAACATTATATGCACTTATGTAATTCATAAAAATAACGTCTTGGTTATGTACGTAACACTCATCCCCCAAAAGAGGGTACGGAGATGTTTGTCAAATTGATCGACTAGGGGATTTGTTTATAAGCACCAATAAATCCAATGGAATGCCTATGAAATTGGCAAGTGCAGCTCTCACAGGTGTAGCCACTCCGCAATTAGGAATATAAAGGCCTGACCTTGCACAGTGTCTGTTCGAAAGGGCTCAAATAAAAGCGCATTCTTGCGCACGCTTGCTTTCACAGTTGCCAGCTGTGAACCAGTGCTTCCTTGCCAAGTGAACAGGGAAGACACAGCTGAAAGTGGGTGGATTTCTAGAAAACACACAGGGTGACCTGGGTTTTCCTGAATCATGCCCATAGCAACAGGACCGCACCAAGGGGAGCCACCCTTCTCCTGGTACCAAAAGCTGCCGTGAGAGCACGTAGACTGCAGGTTGAGCTTACCCGGAATGGTATATGTCCCATTCGAGCAGCACAGTTGCCTGCGGACGTCATATGCCCCAAGAGATTCTTAAAGTTTTCAAAGTGACCACTGTTTCTTATCGAATTATTCCAACAGGTCAGCACTGACGCGGGGGCCAACCAACATGCCGTTTGAGTTCCGCTCCATCCCAAGAAAAGATCAACTCCACACGAAGGGGAGAGGACTCTTTTTTTTCAGTTGACCTGAATTGTCCCCTGGCTGTGATGCCGGAGCATCATGTCTCTGTGCTTCCTCGATTAGACCCGAGACCGAGCTTGAACAGCCAGTCATCAACCACTAAGGTAACAGCAAACCACCCAAAATCTTTGTGATGACCCATGGAGAGAGAGAGGGTGGGACTTTTTAATGAAATGTTCGACCAGAGCGCAGACAGGGGCACGTGGTGTCGAGACATAAGCACATGCCCTCAGGTCAGATGCTGCAGACCAATCCAGCGGATGGACACATCTGAGGATGTGCTACTGCATAGGCTTAGGGCGTACTCACACTATGTACAGTTGCCTTAAACCGGGCCGAAGTTGTCCCTCTTCCCGTTTCGCCTAATGGCCCGCACTCACATGGCAATCGAGTCTCAGTGCACTTAGTCGTTTGAGATGCAGTGACACACAGTCAAATGTTTTGCCAAACAGATCAGCCACTTTTGACGCTCATAAACGATTATAAAGTCCTCGTGCTGCAGGAGTTTGGAGGTTTGCTGAAGGTGCAGCTGTCATGCAGTGAGGGGTTTGCGTCTTTAATAAACTACAACAGTTTGCGTTCCTTAAACAGTAAGATTGATTATTAAACACATTTGAAACAGTCCTTTTGAAGTCACGTCTCGTCTCCTGTTTCGGCTCAGGCATGCTTTGCACTCACACACAAGCGTACTGCGCCAAAGCGCTGTGGCACACCTCTTCCAATTAGGCCAGGGCCGGCCAAGTGAACCGTGCCTGAGCCGATTCAGAGCACTCACACTTCTCAAACGATCTGGGAAACGGGCCTGGGCACGGTTCGGATAGCATAGTGTGAGTTCGCCCTTAGTGAATGGCCACTTGCGAACAAGATAACCATTCAAAAAGGGCACAGAACCAGGATCGGCTATTAGCCACCATGCTTATGGGATGCGATGAAGAACGGTTAAAAAACACGCACTCCCTCTTGGCTGGATGAGAGGCTTGATTGTGTCCTTCGCCAAAAAACAGCAATTGCTTTACAAGACAGGGGCAGCTGCGGATTTTAGCGCAGTGAAATGCACACTCCTGAATCTCCTGGAGGCTCTTTGGCAAACTGAATCGCATAGCCGATTCTGATTGTCCCAATGATCCACTATGCCAAGCTATGCAGGGCTAAACAGGCTGACGGAGCCAGTGCTAGTGACTCCATCAGAGCTCGGGCGGGAGTACCCACTTTGGAAAGCAGCATGTCCTGAGGAAGAGTATGCAAGCATGTTGCCACGCTCACCTGATCCCACCGTCCCGTAGGTTGAAAGAGGAAGGAGTCTGTCCTCTAATCGCAACCTCCTGGTGTAACGGAGGCCAGCTAGTGTGTGTGCTGTGCAGGTAAACCTCACTCCTCTGACCTCTAAAAAGGTGCTCTAGCGACAGACGCTAGAGGCCATGGTCTTTAGCCTCCTTGGTAGAGCACCGACTCCCATGCGGAAGGTTGCAGGTTCGAAACCAGCTCGGAGCGGGTTGGGTGGCATAGAGCCGGCAGGGGTTACACTGGCCAATGGCTAAGTGTTGAGTCAAGGCTGCAAGCTGGAACACAGTGCGTCCCAGGCTCGCAGCACTCGAGGGTTCACACCCAGTGGGAAAGAAACTGCTTCCATGGGTGTAGGACATAAACTCATAGTGATCAACTGAGGGGGAACTAAAGTCTAATAACATGTATTTTAAAAAGTAGCTTTTAAAAATATTTATATTGTAAAAAAATGACTACAAATAAATCTATAATTTTAAACTTTCTTTTTTATTAAAGAATCCTATAAAGGAAAATCGTATCATAATTGTCACAATACTATGAAGCAAGAAAAATATACTTTCAGCACTGCTAAATTGTAAGAATCATTATATCTGCTTTAGTGTAACAGAAATTCAAACTGGTTTGAAACAAGTGGTGTAAATGGTGGCATAATACTAAACTATCCCTTTTAATATTTTATATTGAAGATTTATATTTGAGACTTTTATTTATATTTGTCTTGTCTTTTGTCATATTGTCTTTCTACCTCAGATTGTGATGGACCTAGATTGTAACACCATTTACAGATTTATACTTCTGCGTCAAGCGCACGCATATGCTACGGCGCAGCCTACACATGGACGCACACTTCTCAAAAAATGTAGTAGCACGTAGCGCAAGCTATGTGATTGGTCGGCTTGGTAGCACAGACGAGTGTGAGTAGGGCGGGATGCTATTCCTACCGGTAAGTGTGTGTTACATGTAAAATACCAAAGTGAAAGCATGTTAAGTAATAACGAGAGCTGTTTATCTTTTAGGAAAATTGACCAAATAGCAGTGTTAGTTTATCTCTTTTTCTCTCTATAATGTAAAGCCTATAATGCATAAGCCAATGGCTATGTATAAGAAAGTCTTACCTCTGCTCTATATTTAGTGACGACGTCTGTGGGTGTCACCATAGGCAGAGCGTGTGTAAGGCTGGGGAAGGCTTTAGCTATTGTAAGTTTGTCAGTCAAATTTAAAGTTCCCCTCCGCACAAAAATGGAACTGTCCAACTCCACACTTTGCACTGATGAGCGCTGTTTTTTATTGGAGTTCACAGCAGCTTTGAAAATGAAACCAAAAATGCTGGCCAGCGAACTATTCTGATTTGCTGGTCAAGGACAAATGTAAAAAAAATACAAATGAGTATTACGAGAGAGGTATAATAATATATTATTCTGGTCTAACTTGTTTTCAGCATTAAATGAATTTAGTAGTTTCATTGTAACGTTGTCTAGGCAATCGTTTGGAGTTTTACATTTTAAAGGTCAAATATTCATTGCTGAAATACAAGTTCAGTTTTCGATTGGCCTTGTGAAAAAGAGAATGATTTCAGATTCTTGACAAATTTTTGCAATTTAACAGCAAAGACAACGTCAACACTTAAATTGGGTCTATAAAGAGGCAACAAGGAGTAATAATTTCATTTAAAACTGCAAACAGTAAGTAATAATTAAATAAATATTAAATAAATAAGTATTTAACATTTTTAAAAAAATTATAAATGCCGCCTTGATGAACAGAAGTATAAACTTTCCTTAAGGCAGACAATTATCTCACGATAGAATTACAATGAATGATTTATTATTAAACAATTAATATAAATGTTTGGAAATGTAAATTGGTATTTCAAACTGATATGCTACATAAAAATATAGAAAAAAACATCTTTAAAACATTTTCTGATGAATACAAGTGGCCTTAGACTTTTGCACAGTACTGTATATACTAATGAAAAATTCTGATGGAATTTAGAGGTTTTTGCATCTGCACTCTTCATTAATCCATGGATAATAACAGCACAGAACAGAACAACTGTGATAGTATAAAACTTGTATTTTTGTAAGAGTGCTTAACACAGTATACCTAATGTGTCCCAGCTGCATGCCAAATCTCTAATTCAGTTTAATTTGTAATAAACAAACAAACATGAAAACAATAAAAAAAGAGAAAAACTCACTATATACGATAACGTTGAATAACGTATTTGAGGTCCTGTGGTTGATCTCTGCTTTATAAAGTCCAGTATGATTAGTTATCAAGTTCTTGATAGTCAGAAATCCAGTCTGATCTTCCAGCTTTAATCTGTCTCTGAATATCTCTGTTTCATTGTTATATGAGGTGTCATTTCCGACCATTGTAGCAATAATTAGATCTCCAAAAATCCACTGTATAACACTGGTTTTATCTATTTGAGTATGATCTGTGGTTAGAGTCACAGAATTTTCCTTCTTCCGTGGCAATATCTGCACTTCATCAGCAGCAAACACACCTGCAGACAAAGAGACACAGTCAATAACAGATTCAACTCACTGCTTTATTAGTTAGAAATCATTTAGAAAGAGTTATTTAATGCTGTTTAAAAAAAATCTAAATGATCAAGAAAATCAAAAGATTTGAATTGAAATGTATATCTCTTTGTATGTTTAAAATGTAGTTTAATAAATATTGTTGCCAGTTTTAAAGATTTTAGAAATCATCCATTAAAGCTTGAGTTGAAGCAAAAGTTATTCACAGTTAAGTTAGTGTAATTCACAAATGCTAAGGTTCAGTGTTTTTGTACATTAATGAGCAATCAGATTAAATTGTACATTGTTCTGTTGGTCTTAAAAAAAGACTTTCACATTTAAAGAATAAGATGATAAAGAGCAGCATTTCTATTTACAAATGTAGGAAACTTGGACACCATTATGCCTATTTTTGGGCAAGTAAATGAGCTCTTTGAGTTCTCTGTGATGGCAATGGAGAGAAAATTTGACAAGACCCCTATAATATACCTGTTTGGGATGGAATTAAAGTGAAAGTGAAAGTGAAAATTAAGATATTCGATCTCTGTATTAAACTAAATTATAGGTTTTATTTCTTATGTATCTAAGAAATGTACTCCATAAAATTAGTACCCTCCAATATTTGCTCAATCTCAACATATCATAAAATTACACACTGCATGTGGGATATTTAACATTAAGTAAAAAAAAATACTCCAATTTCTTTAACAGCTGGCATAATATGTTTTAAATTCTTACCTATTGACACAGTAACACAAATGAATCACCAGTGAGAAACAATAGTGATACTCACTAAATTAAGAATTAATCCATGTATATATATATATATATATATATATATATATATATATATATATATATATATATATATATATATAATTTTTTTTTACAATTCATCACCAAAAATAACAAGGTTACAGACAAACTAAAGGCTTCATACGAACTCATAAGATAAATATATTACTAAAAAGGACAATGGAGTTACAATAAGCCTATCTTCATAGATATTCGAGAAATAGCAATTAAGTCAATTTATATCAAAGAGTGATTTTTCCTTTATTTTACACTAATAGAAATTATTATTATTGCCAATAATTCTGTTATGGACAGAACAAATTATATAGATTATATACCTACATTAAATTATTATTTTTTAATTCAAAATCTAGAGCAAGAATGAACATTTCTTTAGAATGACCCGTATATTTGGCAGTCATAAAACAATACAGCATTAACTACCCTTTTGGTTTAAAATGCTTTTTAAGACTTTTTCCAACTTGTGTTTTTCCTTAAATATAACATCAAAAACAACTTTTCGGGGTCAACGTGAAAGCTTATGTAGGCTATTAATAAATAAATAATAAAGAAAGAAAAATCACACACTTACCGTATGTTGGTAACAGAAAAAGAATAATCTCTAAAATGTTCTTCATGTTATTGCAGAACTAACGGTACATATACTTTCTAAAAACAGCCACGCCCAACGCGTTCAGACCGTCAACAAATTTGGAGAATCGAGACGTTCATTTACTAATTTAGCTAAATTTCTGAGTATAGGAAACGTTTGTTTACTAATCGAAATCTACTGAAACAAGTAAAAACTGCTATCTCATTCTTTTTCTTCTTCTTGTGAAGTTGTGATTGATTGTTGGCTTCCTCTTCTTCTTACTGGCAGCTGGCAGACCAACATGGTGCATTCCCGCCACCCACTGGATGGTAGTGTGACGCGCATAATGTCAAAAAGCATGAGATCAAAAGATGTATGATAAGAATGGAGGGGATGAGATTACCTGAGGGAAGAGAGAACGGGTAGGTGAAAAAAAATTAATACCTGAATAAATGTATAATTCCTTTATTATAAAAACCATTCTTAAATTATATTAATCAATATTGTTTCTTTTAAGTATGTAATTAATTGCAGTATTATTTTAACCTGATTTGAACCATTTCCTAATAATCTCTAAAGTGACAGATTATTTATCCCGTATAAGTTTAAGACTTGGACTAATTAGCATCTTTGTTTTTCATATGCAACACATTCTGTAATTACATGTTCTATCATTTCTGTTTTCCCACATTTATCACAACATCCGGTCTCATGCTGAACTTTACACCATACTTCCATAATCGATAGTTAATACCAGTGCGTTATATATTCTTTTAAGAGAGAAACAACATGCTCCTAATTCAGCTCCTGACAAACATCTCATAACATTTATTGCTTTTTTTTTTTTGTACATTTATCTATTATTTTCTGAATTTGTATATTAAAATTTTATTTTACATCCATCCATATTCTGCTATAAACACCTGCTCTATTTTTTGTCCATATAATTTAATATTTAAACTTGGGTTAACTTTCTTTTTGAAAAGCATATAACTTCAGTTTTAGCTATAGAAAATCTAAACCCCCACTCATCTGCCCAACGTCTATAACTGCATTTTGCATACACCTTACATGTTCTACATTTCTCACCCTTTTCTATAGCGCATCATCATCTGCATATAATTATCTCCCAATCCCAACTCTATTTTTGAAAGAATGGCATTAATCATAATATTAAATAAAATAGAGCTACTAAAGGCTTTCATGTGGAGTTCCGTACTCTACCGGATATACTTGGGAGAGTGCAGAACCCACTCTAACTTGTATTGTTCTCTTGAGCAAAAATTTTTTAATCCAATTATATATTTTCCCCTTTATTTCCATTTTTTTCAAATTTAATTAAAAGTCCCTCTTTCCTCATCATGTCATATGCTTTTTCCACATCTAAAAATAATCCAATCAACACTTCCTTAACTTGTGCCTTTCTAATTTACGCTTCCAAACAAATCACAGAATATATTGTATTTCGCCCTTTCACATTTCGCAGTTTCCGGAAACCATTTTGATAAGAAGAGAAGAGAGTTTCTTTCTCAATGACATGAACCAATCTGCTCATTACTATTCGCTTCATTAATATTTTGAGGTTATTTCTATAGGCCTATAGTTATTGGGTTGAGAATGTCTTTACCGGGTTTTGCTGTTGGTACTATGACACCATGTTTTCATTCAGCTGGTTGAATTCCTAACTCCCCTACTTTATTAAATAGTTTTAGTATTGTGCATAATGAATTATCTGACATATGTTTAATCACTTCATAGCAAATCTCCTTTCTTCTAGGGGAAGTTTTCTTACCTCTTTCCAAAGTTTTTTTTTTTTTTTTTTTAACTCAAATAATGTAAACTCACTATCTAATGTACTTCCAGATGGCCCTTTGTCATCCAGCAACCACGGATTCCTGATCATGATCTGTTCCCTATCCTTATTTCTTCAGATTTATTAGCATTACTATAAATTCTGGCAAATGTTTTTGGTAGAACTGTAGCTTTCTCCACATCAAAAATTACTAACATCTTATTTTATGTCAACATAGGTATATTACTATTTCTTTGCTTTTCTGCCGTTTTTCCCAATCATACCCCATATGTCAAATACATTAATATCATCACCAATACAGTCACAATATTCTCTCCAATTTTTTATTAGCCATTCTAATTATTTTCCTCACTATTGCCTGAGCTACTTTATAACTGATAAAGTCATTATAACTAAATGTCCATCATTAATACATACTACTCCTCCATTCTTCTTCTTTCTTCTTACTTGATTTAATAGCGGATCACAACCAACTTGCTACGGTGCACACTGCCACCTAGTGTAAACAAATTAAGCCCTGCTCCAGCCCTGTATCTCTTGGGAAGTTTTTGTTTTTCAGGAAGTTTAAAATAGCCTTGCTAGTTTCCCACATTTTCTTAACTGTCCCCAATAGTAATTTCAATTTCCATTCTTGTTCTAAATTATACATTCTTTTCTTCAAGATTTTTCTTTCTGTTTTACAGTATATTTTATAAGCAAAACGCTCTACATTTTCTGTTATTACACACATTTATCTGATCAACTTTTTCCCATTAAAGCAAGGGTGAATTTTAAACCAGTATGTCCTAATCTTAATCTAGTTATTATTACTTCTCTTCTACATTTGCCTTTATAAATGTTTCAATATTTTCTACGTTAGCTATTTGAATCCCATTTTTTCTGCAATATTTCTTTTAAACCGGTTCTTTTAAGTGAGCAGTTCACCAAAACTGTTGGAATGGTGAAATGATTCCATTCTTGAGTCAGTAGGCTTCTACACATTCAAGCTGCTAAAGTTTGTCACTTTCAGATAAACCTGACAGTCGCTTCGACTCAAGACAAACTAGTATTCTAAAGAATATGCCTAATCTGAAGTAAAACATGACATACTAAGATGACTGATGTACTGATTTCATTTTCTTCATACTAGTCATACGCAGCATGAGCTGAAGAAACATGCAACAGCTGGCATTGGAGTCATCTGGGGATTTCCTGGTGCCATAATATCCAGCTACTTTATTTTCTGTTTCTCTATGTGTAAAAGAATAAATAAATACAGAAAAGGGTCACAGTTTTACCTGTAAAAAACTAAGCATTTCAGGGGACCAAATGGTTCACTAATGTTTAATATGCACACAACACATAATTAATTTATTTTTGTGACAAAAAAAGACATTTGATAGAAGGACAAATATCTAAATAGCCTAATAAAAAGTATTAAAAGCAGTGGCAAAATAGGAGTGAAACCAGACAGAAAAAAGTTTTTCTACCATAAGGCCTTTCTAACATTAAGAGATGCATATGACTTTAAAAGTGCACAGCATGTGCAACCCTCTACCGCACGCATTTGTCAGGGTTCTGCCACTCTGGTCATGTAAATTCTTGTTTTGGTGGCAGAATCCGGTAACTAGTCATGTCTAATCCTGTCCTGTTGTGCTCGGCTCAAGATTTCTTGGGTCAAGCACTTGTTTCTGTCATTGTGTGTGTCTCCGTGTGTGCGCGCGCCTTCGTGGGTGTGCGCAGAGCATGCGCGCTCCCGCTTGATGCAGCCGCGCGGGCTCTGCGTCCCTCTGACGCGCGCGCGTTCTTGTACTCGTGTTTGTGTTTTTGTCTGTCTGCAGGGTGGTGTTTCATTCCCAGCGTGGCAGCGTCTCAGTCTAGTTGGTTTCGGTTTTGGTCGGCGCTGGGATGAAACATGCACGCTGCGTGTGTGAGCACATGGTGAGTGTTTTCATGCATTGTGTGCTCGTGTCTTGCATCTGTCAAAGCACGTGGCTATGTGTTTACATTGTGGCCACGTGCTTTTGTCGTGTGCTTCAGTGTTGCTTGTGTTGTCATGAACATGCGGTTAATGAGTTCTCTCATTGGCTGCATGTTCTTGTCCTGTTTTGTGTGAGTGCATGGCTTGTGTTGTCTCTCTGTGTCATGCGCTCTCCTGTCTACTGTCAATCCCACCCTCCTTGTTAACTCATTATTAGTTTGTCATGTTCACCTGTGTGTCAATTTACTTTTGCTTTACAATCCCCTCATGTTTCCAGTCCTGTGCCAGTTCGTCGTCGTTATTTCCATGTCCTGTGCTATCCAGTCCTGTTGTCTTGCCAGCCCATCCAAGTTTGTTTGAGTGTTTGTTTTATAGTTGTGTTTTTCCCCCTCGGTGTAGTTTTTGTTGTCCTTTTTGTGTTATTTTTATTAATAAATACCATCTTATGTTGCATTTGAGTCCTCGCTCCTTCATCCTTCCTGAAACCCTGACACGCATTATGATAAATCTATTAAAAATATATATTTGACTGTTTTTCTTTTCTTTAAATGGCTTAAAGGGCACATGGTTTACCCCTATTTTATGATTTAATATTAATATTATGGTTCTTCTGAATGTGCCAGTTTAGGTCCAGTTTTACATACAGTTCAGATGTTTTTATTATAATGTGTTAAAACGTGTCATGTTGGGGGCATTTACACAGTTTGCTGTTTTAGGTTGCTTCACAGTTTTGGCTTCCCACCCAACGTAACAAGGGGGCGGAGCCAAGAGCTCCTACGCTCTGTGTTTGCAACAGACAGGCTGACAGACAGAGAGCTAAGCTAATCTAAGCTAAGCTAGGATGAGCATTCAGCCGTACATGTACGAGTCGGACACAGACCAAGCAGAGAGAACAAAATTATTTGTGTCTTTGTATAGTCTCGGTGTACACGTGCTGAGCTTGTACACCGAGACTAATAACCACACACTGAATTAAGTTTGACTGAAGCACCGAATGCGCCAAGGCACGGCACACCATACACTCAGTGATGTGGCAGAAACATGAAGTGTCCCGAATCATCCCACCACATATTCCAGAACTCCAAACACAGGCCTCCACCAGGGCAAACATAACAGCGCTGCGCTGAGCCGCTGACCAGAAGCTCCGGCGCGTGCACCCCAACAGAAAGCCGAGCCGCTGACCCGAAGCTCCGCTGCGTGCTCCTCGACAGAAACCCACGCCCAGATCTCTGAAATGCACGCTGCTGCGCCACGCAAAAGGTACAAGCAATAAATCCGATTACATCGATAATGTGGAGAATATTGATCTTGTGTTGAGCCCAATGAGCTTTTCATCAAAAACTAGAGAGAGGGTGTTCCTTTAGTGATATCGCTTTGACTCAAGCTGAAAATGGCAGATGTGCAACAAGAAACTGAGGATATGATTGTGACGCAAGGCTGTCAATCAATATTGGTGGGTGGGGGGACCGCACTCCTACATAAAGTTGCGGTCGGTCTGAAAACCGCTCTTACTGGTATCACCCCAATATGACGGTCTATACACTATACTTACACACATGTCTGTCCAAACAGCTTGAAAAGTTGATTTTTCACCATAGGTGCCCTTTAACTTGAAGTGCTGTAAAAAAATACTGAAAAAAAATATTTTTTTAAGGTACTTTATGATATGTTGTCATATGACAACAACGGCCAACAGTGGATCTAACTTAGAAATTAAAAATTTAAAACTTTCCCTATAATTAATAATTGTGTTGTTTTGAAATTATTTAATTGGTGTTACGGTATTATAAGCTTTAACACAGAACTTATAAACGTCACCTTATACATACTTTCCAACAACTAATATTCACACAGCTTTAATTTATTCCATTCTGTTTTGCTAAATATTATTAAAAACAAACCTAATATTGTATTATCATATATACAAAATACAATCAATCTAAATATTTTTTCCAGTAAATATTATAAGAAATAAATAACAAGTCTAGTATATCCAGATGCATCAAAATAATGTAGCTACTAGCTAACAATGTATACATATATATATATATATATATATATATATATATATATATATATATATATATATATATATATATATATATATATATATATATATATATACTATACTACGCCTGTCTTATCTGCTTCTGAGCTAACTTACCTGAACTGTCTCTATCAAATGTCCAGTCTGCATCATTCTCATGGTCACTAAAACCCATCTCACCCTCACTTTCATTTGCAGGAAGAGCCAGTTCTGTTCTTTTCTTGTTTCACTTACCATACATACACCATAAAGCTACATTTTATCCATAATGCAAATGTCATTAACATACAACTAATCAACATTATATTACTAGCATTCATGTTGTTATTGTTACAACTTAGGATTTCACCGCTGACCTTGCTAGCCAGCTAACGCATTGCAATATTGCATGTTCCACTATTGCACAGTGTTGCCATTTGGTAACACACACATTTGATCGATTTACAAAAAACTAATTTGATTAAAAAAAATGTTTGTTGTGAATATGTCATCATAACTTACCGAAGGTGTTGTTTCAGATTTTTTTGTGGATCTGACGTAATTTGATTCTTTGGTTTTATTGAGGTTTACTGTACATTTGCATTTAGCAATTACTCACTTTAAATGCCAGTCTGTTAGAAATCGCGGTACAGAAAAACACAGCATGTCATTTGACTTAACCAAAGCACATCAGTAGCTACTCTAACGTCTTCTCTTTCCAACAAAAAAAAAAAAAAAATTAATGTTGGTCTTTAAGAAACTGTGGCAGGGAAATTAACATAAGGATCATGTTACCATATGGTGACACCGTGCAGTGGAGGATTAACTAGCACAAAATCATGTCTTATATCATTATGTCACGTCCCAGATATCAAAATACACTCAGGGTATTTCCAGCAAGATTACTGCCAACTGTTTGTCTAAATTTGTGAGGTTGTCACAGACACAGTATCTGGATTTGCATGCTGAGATTGTCAGACACAATTCAAAAGGGACTTTAACCAGCGACCTTCTTGCCGGGATTTTTGTATTACTAGACTCCCATCACTCTTTGCTCCTCTGATCATTTCATGGTTTACAGAGGTTTTGTTTATTTAAGTAAGACACCCAATAGTGAATGCATCTAAAGATAATCTAAAGACATGAAGGTGTTTATTTTTTTATTTCATTTTATTTTTCATTCATTCATTTATTTTATATTCAGACTATTCCCTTTATCAATCTGGGGTTAGCCACAGCGGAATGAACCGCCAACTTATTCAGCATATGTTTTACGCAGCAGATGTCCTTCCAGCTGCAACCCATCACTGGGAAACACTCACATGCACTCATTCACACACATACACTACAGCTAATTAAGCTTATCTAGTTCAATAGCGCATGTCTTTGGACTTGTGGGGAAAACTGGAGCACCCGGAGGAAACTCACGCGAACGCGGGACAAACATGCAAACTCCACACAGAAATACCAACTGACGCTGAGGCTCAAACCACTGACCTTCTTGCTGTGAGGCAATCGTGCAATCACCGTGATGCCCATTTTATTTTAAATTTTTATCTTATTGATGTTGTATCTTTTATAAAGGAATACAAACTGGTAATGAAATATCACAATACAGAAACTGAGACATCACTATTACCAAATAAGACAAGGTGAGAAGACAAAAACGCTCAGACAGGAGGTGCTGCTCGGATGTATTTTTTCACACAGCACTTTCATATCCGTCTCGTTCAGGACATTGCTAACTGTTGCAGTTAATGAAACCAATCTTTCGCTTTGTACAGCTGAAATATTCTGTTTTCTATCTGTTCTGATGCTCAAACTGAAAGAAATGATTCACCTGACTGTCTTCAGTTGGACACTATTGCATCTATTTGGTAAGTTGCACATTTATACAGTGGTGTTCAAATCAGTGAGATTATTTTACAATGTCATCTTCAAGTGTAAATTAATTTGTTTTAATATTTAAAAAAAATAAATAAACAGTATCAATTTATCATTCTCTTTATTATCCAGGTGTGTCTGATGCTGTAACAGTGAAACCAGTGATGGATGGAGAATCAGTCACTCTAGAAATACAGAGAGACGGGGACATCGAGTGGAAGTTTGGACATCAGAAGACTCTTATAGCTCAGATCAGCAGCAATAAAATCACATTGCATGAAGAAGTTCTTGATGGGAGTTTCAGAGGCAGACTGACGCTGGATCAGAATGGATCTCTGACCATCAACAACATCAGAACAAAAGATTCTGGAGATTTTAAAGTAATCAACACGCGAACATCAAGTCTACTCGACACATTCCGGCTGACTGTCTATGGTGAGAACACCCTGTCTGATGTATATAGCCACTTTTTTTTTTTTTTTTGTAAATTGACAAATTTGTGCACTTCTTGTTATGGAAACTTAAACTGTGATTCATGTTGCATTGCTAACATTAGAAATAATAGTATCATTAAAAAAAATATGGAATAATAAATAATAAATATGTTTATATAAAAAAAACTCCTATTCACTGATACAAAAAAATTTATTCAAATTGTTTTGTACAAACATATATAGAAAAGGTATAATTCCTATAACACAGATGTCAAACTCAGTTCCAAAAGGGCCGCAGCTCTGCACAGTTTAGTTCCAACACTAATTAAACACACCTGATCAATCTAATTGAGTCCTTCAGGTTTGTTTGAAACCTACAGGTAAGTTTGTTGGAGCAGGGTTGGAACTAAACTGTGCAGGGCTTCGGCCCTCCAGCAATTGAGTTTGACACCCCTGTCCTATAACAAAAAAAATAAAATAAAAAATACTGTAGACAACAGAACAAAGCAAAACAAAAAGGGAAACAAAAAAATTATAATAATTGCCAGAGGTAATATGAGTTACAATAGAACATTTTAAATCTCAAAGCACAATGATGTAGAAAAGGTCAAATAGAATACAGTCAGCTGGGTATTATAGAAAAGAGACAAAACTGTAAAGTCTGGTTTATACTTCTATGTCGAGTGATCGGTGTGACCCATGGCACATGCCTTGCGCGTTGTTGTGCATTTATACTTCTGCGCGCTGTTTCTGTTGCTCTGCAATAACACTTCTGAAGCTCTAGCTGGCAGTGAGGTGTTTATGTTCCTCTGTTTCTTCACTGGTATTTTTTTTTTTTTAATGCTACCTTAATATACAAGTGGCTTAAACTCGCTCATTTTGAGGTTGGAATTGGCGGACATGCAACAACTTTAATCATAAGGTAAACACAAAACAGCTGTTTCCATCTGGAGCTCCTTCATAGGACTCCATACTTGTAAACACTCACTGCATCAAGCTCGTGCAGCTCTCACATCCGCCCATACTCGTCAGCGCTGCCAAGCCGACCAATCACAGAGCCTGCTCTTCACATCATTGCGACGTGTAGTTACATTTTTTAAGAGGTGTGCATCAGTGTCGCCGTTGGCCACGATGAGGGCTATGCGTCCATGCATAGGCTGTGCTGTAGCATACGTGTGCGCTTGATGCAGAAGTATAAATTAGCCTTAAAATTCACATAGTCATTGATTTTAAAACTTTTACATTCCTTCACACGGTCACATACCCCTCACCGTCATCACCCACTCTGACGCGCACCTTTAAAAAATGTAGCTTTTCATTGCAACGACGCATAACATAAGCTCTATGATTGGCCGGTTTGGTATCGCTAACGAGTGTGGGCGGAGGTGAGACCATTTAGTCTCACCTCAAACCCATTATAGCCAGTGTTTACAAACGCTGAGTCCCGTGAAGGAG
Organism: Danio rerio; assembly: GCF_049306965.1. NCBI lineage: Eukaryota > Metazoa > Chordata > Actinopteri > Cypriniformes > Danionidae > Danio > Danio rerio. Next base: position 8,638,731 of record NC_133197.1, read on the forward strand.
CTCAGATGGAGCTTCAGTTGTTTTGTGTTTACCATATGATTAAATTTGTTGCACGTTCGCCAACTTCTGCCTTTGAATTAGCGAGTTTGAGCCACTCATTGAGGACACAAGATGTTTTAATCTGCATCATATGTATTTATTTACTTTACGTCTCTTTGAAGCATTGAGGCAAAATGTCTCAACCGTGGTCTGCTCCTGTCACTGAAGCAACAGATCTGCAATCAGTGCCAATGATGAGGTAAACAGTGGCAGTTGATCTCCCATCCCTTAGATGTGCACCGTGGGACCATCCAAAAATGCTTGCTCTGTCTTTTTTCCCTAATGAGTTCCCCAACTAACGTACCTTAGAGAGTTCCTCTGAGGCCCCCAGAACCCTGTTCAGCGGAGGAGCCAGGTGCCTGGCCCAGTACGATGTCTAGTATGCCCACTTGGAATAACTAGGTGGTGGGGATCAGTGCGAGTTATGTATGATCCCTGATGGCAACCCCATAAGCGCCGTTCAGCCACAGAGTAGGGTACAGAAACGTGTGTCTCCTTTGCTATAGCAGCCGGGTCTCCAGCTGGTTTGGCTCTTTAGCGGAGTCAAAAAGCCACTGCACTGGTTATATACTCTACCAATGATTACAGTTTTTCTAGTTTGCTTTGACCTGGTTAAAGAAACTAGGTTCCTCTTCATTTTCATTATCACCATCCCAGCAGAGCAGAGGACAGGTCTTGCAAATGTATAAACCATTTCTCATTGGGTTGACACATTTTCCCCACCGTTTTTCAAAACAGTTAACACGGATGTCATTCAAGCAGTCCAAACTCCATTGTTTTAGTTTTGGTAACCAAACAGAATCCATCTATTCCTAACTATTAAAAACAACCAACATCAGTATGAAATCACTGAAGCACCGGTTTGACACTCCTTCACACAAATCTTCAATTAGCCATCATTCTGCAAACCTTATAAAAACGACGGAAGGTCTGTGTTGTTCTGTGCCAGCATTGATGGAGAAGGTCAATATGGCTATGTCCTATACTCCTAATAGTTTTGACTGTATATTAGTTTACATGTGTTTTCTCTAATATTTACAGTATTTTATCACTTTTGTCTGTTTAGTATTTCAGTTTTCAGCCACAGTTTGAAAAATGTCATGAATTCAATATATATTCAATCAAAGCACATCTTATTCTTGATCCAATTCTTTGCAAAAAGGCCAATTTGACAGCCCAAATAGAGACAACAAATGCCATTGGCTATAAGCTACAATGGCAAGCAATGGTGGTGCATTTTGAGTTCTGTATTTTGTATTTTGTTGTCTATTGTGTAATGATTAATTGTAAGAGCTCATATACTTGTTTGCAAGTTGTGTAGTTTGAAGGTAAAACTAGCTTTTGTTGCATATGTTAAATGTTTTTACACGATATGTGCCTTTTGCAAGCAAAATGTGTCATTTTGACCATGAGTGCCGCTGTTTAGGCCTGTGTGTTAACTGTTTTGAAAATGTGGAGTTTCAGTTGACAACTGCATCCAAGCAATCGAGAAAAACTGTAATCACTAGCACCTGCGGAGCTGAGCTCTGCCAACTCATAATCATTCATTGGCCTGTTTTCTTACTCTTCACAGTGACTGGTCATCTAGCATACTCTTAAAGTGTCTCAGACACACATCTCTATTCCTTTCTTTTGGGGACCGTCAGTTATGTTCATAACCAGAAAATTTTACACATGCTTACTGTGTTCTGTGGTCACTGTAGCTTATGTTGCCAAATCTTATTGAAGTTTATCGGGCAATACTTTATTTAAATCTAATTTATTCTTAATGTTTTTTTTAGCTCCGCTACCAATTCCTGTCATTTCCAGTTACAATATCTGCCCAACTACTTCTTCAGAGTCCAGATGTTTGTTGCTGTGTTCAGTGAATGTGAGCGCTGTGAGTCTCTCCTGGTACAAAGGAAACAGTGTATTGTCCAACATTAGTGTGTCTAACCTCAGCGTCAGCCTCTCTCTACCTCTGGAAGTGGAAAATGAGGATAAAAACACCTACAGCTGTGTGGTCAACAATCCCATCAGAAACCACACAGCACATCTGGACATCGACACACTTTGTAGCACAGGCTCCGGTATGGCAGATACAATACTAGCAATTATTAGTTAATTCCACAAAAAAGCGCAAACATTTTAACTGCTAACAGTTTAACGTTTTATTCCTTTAGAAGATGGCCTCTTTCACAAAGCTGTGATCCTATTTGCTCTCTCTGCTATGGTGGGCGTGGCCATGGTGGCTGTACTAATTTATGAGTTCAGATCCAGAAGTCTTGGGAAGGAGAAGCATGTGCAGGAAGAAGCAGAAATCATCACCGAATCAACCGTAGAGGTTCTTGAATGATTCCAGCTATTGGGGTAAATATCATTGACAGATTGAATCCACCTTAGTTCGCTACAAGAGATTGGTCTATTTTTTATTTAATTATCCGATTCCACTTGACTAATGAGTAACCAAGAAACATTAATGAAGTGCAATAAACAATAAAACTATTTGTTCTACCAACCAGCTGGTTTCACATACAAATTTAACAAATGTTATTTTTTTGGGGCTTTACATGTGTAGCTGGACCAAAACAAACAAAAAAAACTGTTTGTTACAGACTCAAAATTTCAACATTTTAATATCTGTGAATTAAGTAAAAAATGGCTGGAATGGCAAGCGTCATAATTTTTAAATGTTATTAAGAAATGTGTCCTGGAGTAAATGAAAATATAGTAACTATTTACTCCCCCTCAATGCAAAAAAAATAAATTAAAAATAATTATAAAAAAAATAAAAAAAATAAAAAATTACTCAACTTAAAGCTTTAAATCAACTAGCTTTAGCACATTTTTGAGTTTACTCAACTTAAATCGAGTCAAGTGCAGTGCTTGGATAGCGCTTGTGTAAACTCAAAAATGTGCTGAAGCTGGTTGCCTTAAAGTTTTGAGTGTTTATGTGGTTTTAAACTTCTGTTATTTTTGTTTTATCGCTGAACACAAAAGAAGCTGTTTAAAAATGTTTAGAAACCTGTAACCATTGACTTCCATTGTAAAAAAAAAAGAAATACTATGAAAGTTAGGTTTTCGAAAAAGGTTTGGGAAGAAGAACACTCTCTCCATCTCCAATACTCGGCTGAGGCATCATTAAGAAAGGCACCTACACTCCTGAGTAGCCATACATGACAACAGTCACTTCACTTCAGAGTGAAAACAAACATGACCTTCAAAATTAAGTTCATAATATTAAATAAATAAACAAAGAATGAAGCACAGCCTGCACAATGTAACTATCATATCGAGTGTGTTCTGTGGGGACCAACTAGCTGACAAAAAGTGCAATGATGCCACACTTCAATGGTCGTCCCATTGTGATGACTCAGAAGTGTATTCCAAAAACAACTTTTGTTGTCTCCTACACCCTTCATTTCTTTGAAGCTGTCACTTAAGAGCATAAACCCTTAAGGGGGTCTCACACTGGACCCGCTGTGACACACCATGCTTTTTAGAACTGTAAACACCGTTTTCTCTGAGGGTATCTGTTCACATTGCTTAGTATCGTATAGACCAGGGGTCACCAACCCTGTTGCTGGAGATCTACCCTGCTACAGATTTCAGTTGCAACCCTGGCTAAACACACCTAGATCTCCAGGAACAGGGCTGGTGACACCTGGTGTAGACAAACATGTAAAGACAGAACACACCATAGTGTGCGACCCACTTTTGATTGGATTTGGGCATATGGGATGAGGCCTTCAGAATAGAATGCAGTGTATATTTCTATAACACTTTGTCTTATTCAGACTAAAATGGGTATTTGTTATGACAACTATGACCTGAGGTTACCTACATTATTTCTGCAAAGTGCCACATAGTGTTCAGGTGGACATCAGGCTATATTTCCTTGAAGTATTATCATAATCAAACTTGCAGTTTATAAAGATAATACAACAGTGACCAACAATTTCCTGCACTGTTTTGGCACATTGCTACCTAGTGATCAGATTGACATGAGGCTGTATCTCCTAAACGCTTTAATGTATCAATAACAAACTTGGGAGTTTATGATAGACATGTGTTGTCATTAAACAACCCAGAAAATTTGAAAAAATATAGCTAGCATTTGACAAAGGAGAACTTTCAGAATCTCTCCCAATTCAGTGCTGGATTCGACTAAACTCCTCAAAGAAGGAGTCGCTCCAACCATAATAGACGAAACTGTGGATTATGAGCCACAACCTGTAATTATATTTATTTGTTAAAATTTAACTGTTACATACACAGTGTCTAGCGTTAACGGTATGTTGTAGGAAAGCTATAAACAAGGATGTAAACAAAGGGAAATGCTGTTTAGCACTGTTAACAATTTAGCTACAAATTCATATTTATGAGTCAAACCGCTGTAAACACACAATCTTCAGCAGCGCTGCAGTGTCTCTCTCTATGCAGACGCTTTCCCTGCATTCTACATCTCAAATAATGAACTCGCAAAATATATGAGAGTGTTTCATATTACGTTCACAGCACATTATGTTAGCTAACCAATCAGAGCCACTTGAGGACGCCTTTCAGAGGAACTAGGAAATATGACAGTCGTTTTCATGTTAGCGGAGTAGCTGTATATAATTAAAGTGAGATTTATGAAAAAATAACAGGATTTTCTACAAGTGAAGCATGAGCACACATTGTTTTGCATCTTATAAACACAACCAAGCCTTCAAACTACACTCTGAACCAAAAAAAAAAAAACTTTTTTGCTTATAAACTCCAAACTGTCTCTTAATACTCAACCCAAGTAATGGCTGTTTGCAGCTATATTTCTTAAAGCTTTTGTTTTATACAACCATTAACATTCAGCTTAACTATACAACTGTGTCATGTGGTTAATATTTTTGTGTTTTACATTTTGTTGTCTTTTGTATGCTTTCTTAGTGTCACATATATATGTGTGTAATGTTTTTATTGTAAACTGATTATTAAATTTCTGTCAAACTGTCCTTTTTTTATAATTTTTTGGTAACACTTTACAATAACAGTGCATGAATAAAAATGTGTTAATATGAATACTAAACATTATTATGGACTAATGATGAGTTAATGTATGCGCTAATCATAAACTAACTTTAACTACAACATGAGTCACAAGAGATTATGTGTGAATAACATTAGTTTAATTACTTGTTAGTACATGATTGTTTGATAATTAATGTATTAGTTTATGCTTAATTTAAACATCATGAACTCACGAGCTATAATTATGTCATGACTTTACCTGGAAGGGCACATCACCATAACTCATCCTTAACTACTCATGAACTCCTTATGCACGTCCAACTAGTTGATTTACATTGAATAACAATAGAAAAATGTTCTGTCAACATCAACAAGAACAGTTTAAACACAGAAGTTCATGAGTAGTTAAGGATGAGTTAATGGTGATATGCCCCTTCAAGTAAAGTCATGACAATTATACATTAACAGCTCATGAAAACAATGTTGGTTGCATTTAGCTTAAACTTAAATGTTAATTAATACATTTATTAACAACATGCACTAACAAGTAATTTAGGTAACCATTATTCACACATAAACTCTTGTCAATCATGTTGAAGTGTAAATATTAGTTCATGATTACCACACACCTTAATTCATCATTAATTCATAATAAAGTAATGTTTAGTTTACGTATTAATACATCTTTATTCATGTACTTATTGTAAAATGGTACTGTTTTTTTTTTTTTTTTATCTCACACAAGCCTAATAGTATTAGATCAATTGGACGTCACATTAATGGTATATGTAACTCACTGAATGTTAACAATATACTATTATTACTAATATATAATTAAAGTACAGCTCTCTCTTCCTGTGAAGTTGACATGCAAAAGAACTGTAATTTGAGGCATTACATTTTGTTTTGTGTTAATGTGTGCCTTATTTACATTATTAAATAAACTTGCTTTCATCTAAATTTAATTATTGTGCCTCATTCTTTGGGTGAAAAACAGCTTTAATAACACAATAATTCAGCTCTGCTTTGTTTAGCTCTGTTTAGTCTTTTAGACGTATTATCAGGAAACCTGTTTAAAGCTGTCATATCTTAATAGATGTGGGTGTTTTTGTTAAAACAGCATTCTGGGAAGCTGCTGACTGCTAGATCAAAAATGCACTGAGGTTAAAATGAGTTAAAAGGAGAACTGAGCACCGTCACAGAAAATAAATGCGTGAACAAGTCAAATTCTGATCTGCATTTTGCAGGACTATCTTTGTGCATATTTAGGTTCAGCAATGATGCCAAGTGCTTCCATTTTTTTACATCAAATGCTGACACTATAGCCAAATGTTGCAAAAATTGTGACATTAATTGATGTTTTAACGTATATTGCAATCCAAAAAATGCCAACGTTGGGTCAAATATGGATGCACCCAACCATTGGGTTAAAAAAAGTGCAATTTAATTTAAACTGAAAGAAATAACCAAATGTTGGGGTTGTCCATATTTGACCCAATGTTGTTTTACAGGGATCCAGCTTTATTTTTAGATTGTGATTTACAGACAGAAAACATTTGCTGAAGTCTCTGCTGGAGCAACATCTACTGATGCCCAATTCATGGATGTGAGAAAACTTTATTGCAAAAATGAAAAAAGTTAAAGCACACAAGCACTTTTTATTTAATTACACTTTATGTAGTTTATTAGTTTATCTTTTGTTTTCAATCACTCATCCTCCATGTCACAAACCTTTATGCATTTTCCTTTTTCTGTTGAACACAAAGAAGTTATTTTGAACTTAGTCTGTAATCACCAACTTATTGTTTAAAGGTTTCTGACATTTTTCTGAATATCTTCTTTAGTAATCAACAAAAAGAAACACAAAGTTTCGGAAGAGTAAATAGTGAGTGAATTTTCATTTTTGATTGAACTATTCCTTTAATCGCTGGCAATGAAATGTAACAGTGTATTAAAACGTTGAGATAGAGGAAGCTGATCACAACCGGGGGGAAAAAAAACAAATCTCTGAGGGCCTCTGCTGGATATACGCAGTCAAAACACTTTGGTTCTCAAACTGACAAACTGGCCAGGAGCTTCATGGACAAAAAATTACAGACCGATAATAACACAATATATGAATTTCCTCTGCACTACAGGGAAAACAGAGAACATTATTTAGAGGCACAAAACACAAAACTCAGAAGAGCTTTGGCCACAGATATGCTTGGTTGGATGCCTCTTGACACACTGGTTAGCGTGTCTTATATCTGATTAAAGTTCACCTTTCTCCTGTTGCGCGTTCACTCCATCAGGATCATCTTCACCCATAAGTGGGGTTTTCACATTTGCTGATTAATTCACTTGCTTCCTTGTGGAAGCTGAAATAAAATGAAGAAGCAATCAAAAATAAAAACAAAAAAAACAGAAAGTGAATAGTTTACACATACATAAACATATACGCCAAAAATGACATTTGCTTATTTAAAATGAGCTGAAACTACACAAGTCTTAAGTTTTTTGGGGGGACAAGTTAATTGTTTAATGTTCAATCCATTTATATTTGAAAAAGCGAATAAGTTAACTTAAATCCTTCATGTTGAACCAACACAAAGGGATTATGTTGAAGCCAGAATTTCTTTACACTGTATGAATGATATTGCAGTCTGATGTTATAACCCAAGTAACTACAAACATAAATGGAATGAGAAAATCAGTTCTGGATGCTCTGGACAATATTTTAACAATGTAAATTCTATATGTCAGCGAGGCAGTGGCGCAGTAGATAGTGCTGTCGCCTCACAGCAAGAAGGTCGCTGGTTCAAACCTCGGCTCAGTTGGCTTTTCTGTGTGGAGTTCGCATGTTCTCCCTGCCTTTGCGTGGGTTTCCTCTGGGTGCTCCGGTTTCCCCCACAGTCACAAGACATGCGGTACAGGTGAATTGGGTGGGCTAAATTGTCCGTAGTGTATGAGTGTGTGTGTGGATGTTTCCCAGAGATGGGTTGCGGCTGGAAGGGCATCTGCTGCGTAAAAACTTGCTGGATAAGTTGGCGGTTCATTCCGCTGTGGCGACCCCAGATTAATAAAGGGACTAAGCCGACAAGAAAATGAATGAATGAACAAAAGAATTCACTATGTAAAAGATTTTAATAAAATTTACAATATCATTTTCTTCTTTTTACATGTATTTGTATGTTTACATATAAGCTTAACCATAAATTGGTGATTTAACAGTGCAGCGGAGACTGTAGAGTCTGCTTTCACACCAGATTTTAATTCAGAGACTAACCAGAAATCTAGTTTTGCTCACCATCTAGTTTAAACCATAAATGTATCAATTCTAACATCCCACAAAAGTCAAGCAGTGTAAGATTGTAATGTAGTCTCAGGTATTTTGAGGGAGATCTATCACCATTCATTTTTTACCATGTTAAAAAAGTAAAAATAAAACCTTTAATGGGATACATCTGGCAAAGATCCTTAACAACTCATTCGTTCATTTTCTTTTTGGATTAGTCCCTTTATTAATCTGGGGTCGCCACAGTGGACCCCAGATGAATGAACCGCCAACTTATCCAGCATATTTTTTACACAGCAGATGCACTTCCGGCTGCAACCCATCACTGGAAAACATCCATACACTCTTGTATTCACACACATACCCATGCGAACAACATGCAAACCCCACACAAAAATGCCAACTTACCTAGCCGAGGCTCGAAACAGCAACCTTCTTGCTGTGAGGCGATCTTGCTACCCACTGCGCCACCATGACAGCCCTCCTTTTCATTCATTCATTTTCTTTCAGGCTTAGCGCCTCTTTATTAATCTGGGGTCGCCACTCCGGAATGACCCGCCAACTTATCCAGCATATGTTTTACGCAGCAGATGCCCTTTCAGCTGCAACCCATCTCTGAGAAACACTCAAACACATACTCATTTACACACATGTTCTTTAGACTTGACATGACATTTATGCCAATTTAAAAGGCAAAAACAAAATGAAGTCTGCAAAAACATCTGTTTTTTTACTGCTATTGCTGAGAATTCTGCCATAGTTGACATGAAATATTCAATTAATTCTATTTCAGGATGACCTTGAATTAATTTCCATGCCAAAGGTGATTGGCATTTACAGCTGAATATGGCGGAAAAATAAAGGCAAAGTCTGCAAGAATACATCACTGATCATTTTCTGCTTTTTATACATGCACTAATAAAATTTCTTCAGAGTCGACAAGACATTTCAATAAATTCTAATTCAGGATGACCTTGATTCTTTACAGCTGAATATGGCCGAAAAATAAAGTATGGAGAAGTACATTACATCACTGTTGTATAATTTACGTTAGTGTTAGTAACGTTATTATACGTTACGTCGCGATATTATTTCTCAAGCTAACGTTTGATAATGTTACTACAAACCAGAGAAAATGACTTTACAACAGTTAATATATGTAAAATCAATATAAGTTAAATGTTGCACGTTAAAATGAGTTCAATTCAGTGTTAACTTAGCTCAGTCTAGCTAACGTTACCATTTTTTCAGCCAAGTCGCCAAGCAAATGCTAACCAAGTTATAAAGGTGCTCAAATCAACGTCGAGTGTTGTCAGCACAGACAGACGCGTTTTTACCTTGATTATTTGTTAGTCTTTCATTTATATTCTTCTGGGGGAAAATACTCTCCGTCGGACTGTTTGTGCTTATGTGTCCTCCGAAACTGTCTCTATCATTCTTGGTTCCCCCCTAAACCAAAACCCGCTGCAACACCGGTTCCTATGTAAATAAATAAAAAGATATGACGAGAACAATGGCTAATAGTCATAAACAGTCTTATTTAAAGTAATAGCAGTGTTAATGTAATAAACTAAATAAAGGTAACAACTAAATAGATGTTACGTTTCTCAAATAGCCGATAGAACTCCAATCCAGAGAAAATAATATTAGCCAACTGGATACATTAATTTGTTTTATTCTCGTCCACAAAACATTCTGTAAAATGAAACACTGCCTCAGCTTACCACAGTAAAGTCTGTTAAATCCAGCATGTTCGTCAGGCACGCTGATAAATTGTCCTCCAGAATTGCTCCAGGGTCCTCAGACAAATTTGTCAAATCCTGAGGTGCAGAGTAATTGAATCGCCGCAAGGTGGCGTTGTGGAAAATATGTAAAATACACGAATTTTTACAAATACAGTAAATCACTGTATATATTGTTCCCATAATGCTACAGTAAATCCAGTTATTTACTGTAAAAAGAATTTGCAGTATTGTACTGGGTGAAATACAGTAAATAACTGAGCAAATTACAGAAATGTCTAACAGTGTAGGCTAAATAAAACAAAAATGAGACTTTCTCCAGAAAACAAAAATATTATCAGACATACTGTGAAAATGTCCTTGCTCTTTTAAACATCATTTGGGAAATATAAAAAATAAAATAAATTTCAAAGGGGGGCTAATAATTCTGACTTCAACTGTATGTGAACTTGATTTGCATATATTGCCATATATCAGATTTCAATAGGATCTGCTGTATATGTCTATCAGTCTAGTCTGGAAGATCATGTTAATTTTTTTTTGTTCACATTGACCTGTCATAATTCATTAATCTTAATTCTGCTCTGAAGCGGTTGGTGAACTGCAAAAGGACAATTTTGTTTTCATCAGACAGTCCTAAACTCATTGCTGGAGCACCAATTGATGACAGAACATGAACCTGTATGTTAAAACTTTTTAATGCATTTATAAAGACTTTTTTTTTTTTTTTGCAAAAGTAATCTGCACATTTTATCATAATAATTTTTTTTTCTTTCAAAAAAATCAAGAGCATAAGAAAGTTATTTTCAGATAAACATGCAAAGTAGTTTCAGCGGGTTTTGAATGCATTACAGTTCCATATTACTACGCTGAATGAATTCAGTTATTTCACAGCTACAGCAGTCAAAAATCAGTCAAAGCACAAGAAGCCTTTGGTTGACGTGTAAGAAACCTCCTACACACAGCAAAAGTTTGAGGACAAAAATCTGACAAATGTCTTACAACATCTGAACAGTGGCTTCAGCTGAGTGAACTGTATACATTATATAAGTAACTGACTCTGGTTTATTTAATTATTTGAAAATAATGCACACATGAGGTCTGTTTTGTGCCTTAGCTACATCCTCACTTCAGGGGCTTCATTTATAAAGTGTGTAAGCTCAAATCTGATCTTGGAGTGTGTGTATGCTTAAATCCACAGCAACGTTGGTATTTGTCTTTAACATGTTAAAGTACTTAAAGCCCCTTCAAGATCCAAGAAGGTTTGCACACTTTTTCTTGTGGCACAGTCATTGTACTGCAGCTATTTAAACATCTAAGTGTTGTACGTGCACCAAACTCATCATAAACAACAAAGCTGCAGTATGAGAGATCAATTGTGTAGTGTTATGTAAGGCTGGAAGCTTACACTGCTATTCTTAACCAATAATGAAAACAAAGCTGCTGAAGGATGGAGTGTTTAAATCAATTATTTATCTGACGCCATTATATTTAATCTGACCTCATTAAATTTATTACATCATTAATGAAGAGAAATCACAAATCCTTAAAGCAGGCAAAGTTGTTTATTAAATTATAGAGAAGTGAAAGTCAGTGAAAACTGCATTTTTGCGATACTATTTTTGAGAGTACTAGTATACAGTTTATTCCATGTTTGTTTGTTTTTCTTTTGTTTAGGAGACTTAGCGATGTAACTAATGCGTAAATCCCACAATAAATATATAATCAAAATAAAAATAAGTCCAAAATAAATAAACATCTGCTACGGTGAGCACTTTTTTCCACATTAAAGATACATTTTTATAAATGTGATTTTTATAAAATTTTATAAATATGAATGTTGTCGTGGATTTAAGCGTACATACACTCTAATGCAGTGTCCTAACAACACGTGATGTGACAAGATTCCAGCGACAAGCAATAAGTCTGTCTGCACCAAACGCGACCAGCCACTGCACTCCTAATAAAATGGTAAAGGCTTTTAATCTACTCAATACATATTAAAAGTCTTTAACATTTTTATTATTAGGCTACTGAGTGAATGATCCCAGCAGGCACAGGATGTCAGCATGACATCAGATTGAAATTGAACCTCAACGTTGTGGGAAGCTGCATTTTGGGTGGAAATGAAAACCAAAATGGCGTCATAAGCCATCGTCAGACTGATGTCAGTGTCGGACAGACGTTGGATTTTGGTCACTTTCCAACATAACCTAAAAACAGTCAAATATCAACGTCTAATGATTTCACAGCATGACGTTGTGTGGACGTTACCACTATGATGTCTATAAGACGCTGGATTTTGGTTGAATAAATGTCAGTATTTGACATCAATATGACGTTGGTTTAAAATGTTGGCTCAAGGTTGGGTTTTGGTCACTTTCCAACACAACATTGAATTTTGGTCACCCGGCATCAAGACCTAAATCTAACCTAAAGATGTATGCCTGTGTAACAGGTGTTATATTATTTTTATTAATTTCACTCAAAATTCTCCTTGTTATTCATCAATTATTTTTATTTAATTGTGTATTTTCAAAGTTGTTCTTTATATATCTTATATTTCAGAGTTAATGAAATCATAGTTGTGTTTGTTTTCAATGTGTTGGTGTATTTTGGAAAATTGCGCGTGGCCCCTTTAAGTGTCGTTTTCCGGTTCCGCCTGCTCTCACTCAGTTCGCGGCAAACGCGATTGAGGAGAGGTGAGTTTTACTGAAGCTCCGGTTAAAATATAGCATATAAGTGTTGTTTATCATAATAACACATGTAATGGTGTTCTAAATTGCATTACATTGATGTTTAAACATGTATGAGAGGTTGAATGTATATGAGGCATGTATTGTGGGTAAAGTTTATAAGCATGAATGTGCAAGCTTTGTAGTGAGAATTATCCCTTTCACTAATATTTGGTGAGCTCCTAAGGAAGGCACATATACTCAGCTTTGCCATTTGTTTGCTTTATTCATGCAGGTATGTGTTTACATATGTGTTTATGCTTCTGTTATGTTTTTGAATTTATGTATAATGTTTCTTTTTTTTTGGTGTATGTTACACACTTCAACTTTATTTATGTGAGTTCGCGGCAAACGCGATTGAGGAGAGGTTGGTGAGCTCCTAAGGAAGGCACATATACTCAGCTTTGCCATTTGTTTGCTTTATTCATACAGAATAAAAGCCTGTTAATTCCCATATGACTGGTTCCTTTCGCCTAATCACAACACAACGCAGAGTAAAGCGAGGACCGGTCACACCTGCTGGGATTTTGTTGGTTTGCACTGAGTCACAGTTCTGACATTCATTTTTCACCTTCTGCTGATTATTTAATTTTTTAGATCTGAGGTAAACTCAATCTGCTGCTGCGTTCAGTATGGCAATTAATGTCACGGAAAGTGATGTTTAAACTCACATTGCTAGCATTTAACACAAATTAAAGCACATTCTGTACCCGAGGTGATCATTGTCTAAGTAAACTGTGTTGTTGTTCAGCTGCAACGCATTTCTAAAATTGTTGCAGATGGCTAGGACAAAAGCTCCTTTTAACATGGAAAAGATAGCTTTTATTATGTGTCCTGGCATCGTGTGTTGTTAGAACATGGTGTAAGATCAAATGTGAGCTTACGCAAGCTTTATAAATGAGAACTCAGGTGTGCATTATTTATTTTAATAATCCAGTGGTCAGTTGTAAAATATTTCTTACTTAAGCAACGGAATTATTTCACAAAATAGCAGGAAAGAAACAATCAACAGTCTTGTTAACAGAACAACACTGAAATATACATGTAGTGACACAAATGACCATTTTGTCACTTGAGGTGTTGTAGGGTTGTTTCTGACGCGTGAGATCTCAACAAACGAATCATCTTCCAAATACTGCTTATCAGATTTATTTTTTGCACAGACAGTTCTTATGGCTCAATTTCCACTTACAGTCTGGTATATAAATGCTCATAAAATCACATTGAATGCCTCCATAAAGCTCTTTCAAACACGGTCAAAAAATGTTACAAACATAACAAGCATTACAACAAACATAATGGCTCTTACAATACACATGAACAGAGAGCGAGACAAAATATGCAGTGTATAAAATGGAAAATATTTAGTCAATTTGTACAAAGACGTAAGTGGTAACATTGTTCAACATTTCACATTTACAATTGCTCTGTAAACATTTGATGTCAAAAAAAGCCCAAATAGGCTACCAAGAATTAACACTGAAAATGAGGACACAAAAAAAAATACTATATTTGGACTGATCGCTGAATTATTCCTTGTAGATAAAATTCTTTAATTGCGGCAGAAACACTATTTTTGGATTCCTTTTTTAATATTGTGGCAACCCCTGATAATCAGGGACTAAGCTGAATGAAAATGAATAAATGAATGTTTAGGTGTCACATGTCCTAAGTGTGGTTGGCTTGGCACTGCTGTTATTTAATCTGTTATGAATTCATCCTCTTTAGTGATATTAGTGGTGATGGAGCAAACACATAGCCTTAATCTAAAACAGGCCTCCCCAAACCTTTCTTATGACGGGCCAAAAACCAAACTTGATTGAAGGCTGTGTGCCCTCAATGTAGTAAACTAAAGTTTCCATGAGTAATTTTCTAATATTTAAATAATTACAAATAACTACAAAACATTGCTTTAAATTATATTAACTAACGCAGTCATTCATTCCTTCATTTATTCAATTTCCTTAGGCTAAGTTCCTTTATTCATCAAGGATCACCACAGCGGAATGGACCACCAACTTATCCAGCATATGTTTTTCACAGCAGATACCCTACCAGCTGCAACCCAGTACTGGGAAACACCAATACACACTTAAACACACACATACACTACAAACAATTTAGTTTATTCAGTTCACCTATAGCACATGTCTTTGGACTGTGGGGGAAACCGTAGCACCGGGAGGAAACCCACGCCAACACAGGGAGAACATACAAACTCCACACAGAAATGCCAACTGAAACAGCGACCTTCTTGCTGTGAGGCGACAGTACTAACCACTGAGCCACCGTGTTGGAACTAATGCAGTGTATTTTAAAAAATAATAATGAACTTATTACAGTAGAAACATAAACAATCCCTTTAATACCACAATAGAGTTTAATGCTGAATACACTAAGCTACACCTGCCTTTGCCTTGATTTGTTTGCTGATGTCTTATGCATTCTATTAGTCAAGTGACAGTACTGTATTTACATTTTTAAAAATCTGATTCATTTACAAAACAAAACAAAATTACAAGGCACACAAACAAAATGTTACATTAAATTCCGAAATGACGATCTCTGTCAAAGATAATTGGCCATTTTCCCTCTTTTCTCAAATGTCTTGGTGGGCCATATCAACAGGTCACATGCCCTAGTTTGGGCATCTCTGATCTAAAGTAACTATACAGTTCCAGTTTTGGTTGCCATTTGGTTAATTTTTGGGGAACAAAGTAAATGTTCGGGAAGCCAAACACTAACCTTCCCAGAATGTTGCAGGATGTTTTGTTTTTCCAGCATTCCATTTCATACTTTCAGAAAGGTTTGTTGCTGAGGTCAGGTGTTAATAATATCATTGTGATTGACACTGGTGGGGTGTCTTATCTTATTAAACTGAACTTGTCTGCTGCTCATTCTCTCCATCAGGAACATCTCCATCTAGCAGCGGTGTCAATACAGTTGTTGATCCAACTCCTGTAGAAGCTAAAAGAAAACACAGAGACTATTAGAAAATACTTAAAAGCTCAAAAAACTATTTAGCAAAAAATACATTAGCATATGTGTCACGATCACTGCACATATACCACTTTAATGAACTGCAACTCCCATCATGCAACTCACACACACCAGTTCCTGATTCCCCCTGTTTACACACACACAACTGGAAGCTCGTGATAGACTGAAAACTAGGACTATAAAGACATCTTATTAACACATTCTTGGCTGACACCTTCTTATCTTTAAAGCAGGTCACACACTGGATGCTGCTCAGCACCGCAACACAGTATGCACATGATAGTTGGAAGTATTGCACACCAGACAAGCACATTCACATGTTATTTAATATGAAACCATTCAGATGGGACTCTGTGGCATGGCAGAAATATGAACAGTGTCCTGGTTAGTAGCTGGACAGACAGCTGCCGACTTGCAGCACCGGAGTGTACCCTGATAGAAATCTATGTTTAGATGCTCACTACCCCTATTGACTGCCTCTTTGAATTTTCATTGAAACCGTTTATATGCCCTAATTGTTTTTTAATAACTTCATTTAAAAAAATAATAAATTATTATTATTTTCATTATTTACTTTCTATTTATTTAGTGTTTTTTTCCCATTGTTGTTGTGTTGTTTGGTAGTTATTGAAAAATGTAAAACTAATAAAATCACTTGTTAAAAAAAAGAAATCCATGTTCAGAATTCTAAAATCCATGGTGCTGTGTGGTGCATTGTGGAGCGTCGCCGAGCAGCGCATCCGGTGTGCGATCCCCTTAACAGAGCATTTCATAGCGTTTCCTTGTCCTGCCTACCGTATTATTAACCTTTGCTTTGTTTATTGTTTTATTTTGTTTTACTACCTGTCCTGACTATTCTCCCCGTTATTCTGACTATACGCTTTGGATTACCTGTATGCTCCTGTTTTGAACATTGCCTGCCTTTTCTGTTTAAAAAAGCTGCTCGTGGATCCACACCTCTGTTGTGCCCAACTCATTACAATATAAATAAAGTTGCACAATCTCTAAACATGTAGCAAATAACAGAAAATAAAAATATAAAAAGATGGCCTCTGCACACTGGAAAATACTTTGATAATGTTAATTGCTACTGGCATTTTTCCCTGAATATTTTACAGCTAATACAGCCGGACACTGAGACCTATTATTCATATTTGTTTTTGTTGCATGAGATGTAGCACAAGAAAGAGAAGATTATCTGTGAAACAGCATTGGCTAAAATAATAGTAATATTTTCTTGAGTGAGCACTAACGCAAAAAAATTCATAAAGAAATATTAAATTTTGTTAGATGATTAGTAAAGCGATTTCTGTTCCTTTCATTTTTTATGAAACTAAAGTAAATCAATGAAAAAAATAAATAAAACTTACAGATATATATACAGTTTTTTAATTTTTATACCAAATATATCTATGAGAGACGTTTGCAAACATAAACTTTTACTTTTTTTGTGCTTTATTTTATTACCATGACCAGCTAAATGTACACTTTAATTGATGTTCTGAACACATAACTCGAGAAATGGAAGTAGATCTGAATGTTGTTTTGCTCACCAGTAACTTTCACATTGATTCTCCTGAATCTGGTCTTCTCGCTGTTGATGATCTGCAGTTTAAAATGTCCTGAGTCTTCTTTTGTGATGTTTCTGATGGTCAGAGATCCAGTCTGATGATCCAGCTCCACTCTGTCTCTGAATCTCTCACCAATACTAGTGTTTCCTGATGTGGCTCGAACAGCAAGACAGTTTTCAGCTCCGACAGTCCACAAAATCAGATCATCTCTCAGTATTTCTTCTTTAATTTGGAGAACAACCGTATCTCGCTCCTTTACTGACTTGGAATTCACTGAATGTCACAGCGACACAAAGACGATACATACAAAACAAAACACAAACTTTTTTGATCAGATGATTTCATACAGTCTGGAGAACTGTATGAGCTTAATCAATCTCACAACACAATGACATTAAGATCACAAAGCAACTTCATTTCAAATAGCAAACATTATTGCAATGGAAGACTTGACATACTGACCACTGATGGTGACAATGAATCTCTTGTATATTGGTTTAGTGGTTGTTTTGGTCCTGATCTTCAGAATATAGAGTCCAGAATGTATGGTCCGGGTGTTACTGATGGTAAGATCATCATTGGCGTTCAGGCTCAGTTTACTTCTGAATCTTCCATCAGCACCATCATGTGTCTTCCTGGTCCCTTCTTTTATATCAGCAATGACATTTTGTTCAACTTCATAACACCACTCTATCATCTCATTCTGATTTATCTCAGTATGACCAGTTTGCAGTTTGACAGAATCTCCCTCCTTCACTGATATTTGCTCTTCATCTGTCACAGCTACACAAAAAACAAGAATAGAAATGTGTTCATGAATAAGCAGATCAACCTCTTGATTAATGTACATTATGGTGTTTTATTTAAAGTCTTCTGAGAAAGAAACAGCCTGAAAATCTGTTACACAACTTGTATATTATGGATAATATGTATATTATCCATTTTGGAAATGGAAATTTTGGTCTTTAAGAGCTTGTGGCATCTGGTTGGTAAATTTTAGGAAGTGTCTTCAAGGGTTTTTACAAATAAATGCATTCTATTATGAATGTCCTCATAAATGCTTTTTCAAATTTCTCATAATTTTTATGTGTTTACATATTAAGTTTTAGCTGTTAGTTTTGTTACCTTCTTAAACATTTATTAAAAAGAATTCCTAAACAAAATAGACTTGTTTAAAATTAGTCTAAAATTCATTCATTTTCCTTTGGCTTAGTCCCTTATTTATCAGGGGTCGCCACAGCCAACTATTTCGGCATATGTTTTACACAGTTGATGCAACTTCCAACTGAAACTCCGTATTGGGAAACACCAATACCTTCTTGTATTCACACACACACTCAAACACTACAGGCAGTTTTGGTTTATCCAATTCACTTATAGCACATGACTTTAAACTGAACATGCAAACTCCACACAGAAATGCCAACTGGTCCAGCCAGGATTTGAACCAGCGACCTTCTTGCTGTGAGGCAATAGTGCTAACCACTGTGCCATGTAAATACATAAATTCTAATTGTTTATTTTAACGTTGGTGTTTAACAAAATGTTTGCTCCCGAAATCTGATAATACTGTATATACATGTGAAATACATTATATTATATTATATTATATTATATTATATTATATTATATTATATTATATTATATTATATTATATTATATAACATTATATTATATTAATTATATTATGTTATATTATATTAATTATATTATATTATATTATATTATATTATATTATATTATATTATATTATATTACATTACATTATATTATATTATATTGTATTACATTATATTAAATTATATTATTTTAAATTATATTATATTATGTGTACAGTAGTCAACATTTAAAGTGTATAAAATACACTTGTTCAATGAACGAATATTTATAGTGTATGTTATTGTAAAAATAGTAATATTGCCCAATATACATTTTGTATTTAAGGATAACTTTTATGAAAGGAACTTTTATTCAAATAAAATGTTGTCTAATGTTATTTGTCGTTTTAAATCAGGGGTCACCAATCCTGGTCCTGGAGGGCCGGTGACCCTTCAGGGTTTAGCTCCAACTTGCCTCAACACACCTGCCTGGATGTTTCAAGTATACCTAGCAAGACCTTGATTAGCTTGTTCAGGTGTGTTTGATTAGGGTTGGAGCTAAAATCTGCTGGACACCGGCCCTGCAGGAACAAGTTTGGTGACCACTGTTTTAAATGGTTGGAAAAAAAATCATGTACACTGCAAAATATATTTTTTTGCATGAACTTAACTGCATTATAAGTTTAGTTATTTAGAAAAGTTCAGCTAACTAAACCAACAAGTTTAGTAAACTAAACTTAAGTTCACTTAACTTTAGTGAACTAAAACTAAAGTTTTTGTACATCATTGTAGTTAGCAGAACTTATTGGATGTTTTTTTTTTTTTACTTTTGTTAGCTGAAATTTTCTAAGTAAGTAAATCTCAAAATAATCCACGCAAAAATATATATTTTTAAACTTGACATAACAGAAATCTTTTAAAGTATAAACTGGATAAACGATCATATGTGCAATATTTAGAAAAATATTCTCTCGATTTGTACATAATGACGTTACCTGTGTTTTTATTTGTAGATCTGTGAAATCAAAATATGGACTTGTAAATTAAGTATATGTTTTACATATATTGAAGATACCAGACATTTATGTAGGAAAAATGCCATTTACTGGCTTAACAGGCATATTACAACATCATCTTACATTTTATATATCAATCTTGTCTATTTACGTACCTTGTTGCTTTTTTAATTTAAACATCCTCCACAGATAAATCAGAGCTAAAGCCACAATCAGCAGAGAAACACTTATTATTACTATTCCTGCAATAGCACCCGAAGAAAGACCTTGATCTGGATGAGCTAAAGAAAGACAGTAAAGATGTCAGTCAAAGTGAAGATTTAAACTGCTACTAATGTCATTACAGTGAGTTACTCACCACTGACTGAAACAACAAACCGATGTAAACGCTCAATGCCTCTGATCTGTAGTTCATAAAGTCCAGAGTCTGTGGTTTTAGTGTTTGGGATGGTCAGAGATCCCATCTGATCCACCTTCAATCTGCCTCTAAATCTCTCATCTTCAATTAAAGAGGTCTGATTGGTCTCAACATCAACTTTTGCAAGGAGAACGGCATTATCTCCAAACCTCCACAGCATCAGGGCGTCTTTCGGGATTTCTTCATCAGTGTCTAGCGTGACAGACTCACCTTCCTTTACAAATTTTGAAACTGACTTTACGCCATCCATCTTCCCAGCCACAACTGAGAAAAAAAACCTAAATGTAATTACAATATAAACATATTTTACAATATAAGCCCCCTGCTTATAAAGCCTGTTGTAAAGCCCTGCTTAGGGCCAGGACACACCAAGCTAGTGCCAAACAACTACACAAACAAAACACAACTGTGTTATCATTTCGGTTGGATCACATTTGGACCAAAAAGGTGAAAACACCATATGGAGGATTGATTACTTAAATTAGAGTCGCGTTCTGCACCTGCACAGGAGGACTAGTCTTTCTGCTCCATGGGGCTAGTATCTGTTTTTTTTTTTTTTTTTCGCAAAGGAAAATCAAACTTCTGATGCAAGTAGACAAGGCATAAACAATGCAGCACTTAGTGCCATCATCACAGTTATTTTCACTCCCCACAGAGGGATTTGCTCCTGCAAATATGTCTGATAATCTAATAATCCATATAGTTTGCAAAAATTTAGGACATGTAGCCATATCAGATAGACCGACGAAGCTTGGTGTGTTCCGGCCCTTACACACAGTCATGTGTCAGAAAAATGAAAGACTTGAGATACTTACCAAGGACTGTAACATTAAATATCCTGGTAATAGTATTTTCTGTAGTAGAGACCCTCAGCTTATATTGCCCTGAGTGTCTGATTCTAGTGTTTCTGATGGTGATAGATCCAGTTTTTTGATCCACCTGCACTCTGCTGCTGAACTTCACATCATCGGTAACAAATTGTGAGGTAAAATCTTTTACTCTTTTTATTTGACAAAACATAGTCTCGTTGGGCCCAAACAGCCACAATATTGTATCATCGTTTAGTATTTCAGTAAGATTTGTTTGTAGAGTAACAGAATCTCCTTCCATCAGTGACATAAATTGAGCTGCACCAATCTCTGTACCAGACACACCTGGAAAATAAACAGAAACGGTGTATTACTTAAACTTAAGCAAACAGATTCAACCAAACATAATTATGAGAGCTCCTGAAAAGAAAGTTATGAGATTATTGCTCAGATTGAAAAGGTGAAAAATTGTTCAATTTACTTTAAGATTACAGTTGCACTACAGTATTTCCACATGAAAAAATACTACACCTTACTACTTAAAGTAAATACTACAGTATTTACAATCTATCTACAATACGCCAGCTAAAGAACAATAGGCCTATGTGTTTTTGTCAGCTAAAGTGCGATAAACCACGAGCTACAAAACGTCCGTTTACCTACACGTATAAAGTCTTATGTTGGTACTCGTTTTTAATCCATATTTTTTCAGTCAATTTCGATGTATTTGACGCATAAGTTAATTATCAAACTTTCAAAACGAAACCGAAAGTTATACAAATAAACAAAAACTTACCAGCTATTAAGAATAGACTCAGCAGTAACATGATCCCCATGTTTTGTAGAGCTTTGACAAAACGTAACTTAACAAAAACAATCAAGTACGTCCCAGATAGCATACAGTTCTGGGCCACATCTGGGCCAACTAAGGCACATATGGCTCACTTCTGGCAATGGCAGGAGACATATGGGCCAGGTGTGGCCCGTATGTGTCACACCGGGTGTAGTGTGAGTTGTGGCCTGCTGTATGTGGGCCAGATGTGGCCCTTATATGTCACACCGGGTGTAGTGTGAGTTGTGGCCTGCTGTATGTGGGCCAGATGTGGCCCGTGTGTGACACCCCGGGTGTAGTGTGAGTTGTGGCCTGTTGTATGTGGGCCAGATGTGGCCCGTATGTGTCAAGCCGGGTGTAGTGTGAGTTGTGGCCTGCTGTATGTGGGCCAGATGTGGCCCTTATATGTCACACCGGGTGTAGTGTGAGTTGTGGCCTGCTGTATGTGGGCCAGATGTGGCCCGTGTGTGACACCCCGGGTGTAGTGTGAGTTGTGGCCTGTTGTATGTGGGCCAGATGTGGCCCGTATGTGTCAAGCCAGGTGTAGTGTGAGTTGTGGCCTGCTGTATGTGGGCCAGATGTGGCCCGTATGTGTCACGCCGGGTGTAGTGTGAGTTGTGGCCTGCTGTATGTGGGCCAGATGTGGCCCGTTTGCGACACCCCGGGTGTAGTGTGAGTTGTGGTCTGCCGTATGTGGGCCAGATATGGCCCGTGTGTGACACACCGGGTGTAATGTGAGTTCTGGCCTACCGTATGTGGGCCAGATATGGCCCGTGTGTGACACACCGGGTGTAGTGCGAGTTGTGGCCTGCTGTATGTGGGCCAGATGTGGCCCGTGTGTGACACATCGGGTGTAGTGCATGTTGTGTATTTTTAGTTCCGGTTTAACTTTAAATTAACGGGAGCCTTTGAAGTGGTTACAAATTATTAGAAATTGAAAATCAAAGTTAATTTTTCTTTCTAAGTCTGTACACTTTCGTTTTATGAAGTAGAAAATAGAAAATTTTTCCGATTGGCTACTTCTGCCTGTGGACTGCTTACCTAATGAGTGGGAGGGGCTTTTCTTTCAAACAATACACAGACTCTGATGTGAAGCATCAGCAGTTCTGTGTTTCCTGTGTTTTATTAACATTATTGTCCCTCATCAGGCAGTGAGAGCGCTACACCTTCTCTGAAAATAATAACA
Source organism: Danio rerio (assembly GCF_049306965.1). Taxonomy (NCBI): domain Eukaryota; kingdom Metazoa; phylum Chordata; class Actinopteri; order Cypriniformes; family Danionidae; genus Danio; species Danio rerio. The sequence continues at coordinate 8,661,940 of NC_133197.1, forward strand.
TTGGATGTTCGAAATAAGACTTTCTGTGATTGAAAATGATTCTTTAGGTTATTAAGAATAGGAATAAGCTATTGCTTATCCGGGAAAGTATATGTTTGTAACCTTATCACATATTAATTCAGTTTATTTCCTCAATAATGGATTTATTTTTACTTTAAGGCTGCTATGAATATAAATTTATATGTTATATGTAAATGTTCCAGCATGAGTAAAATTCTTTTTTTTTCATATTACCTGGTATGTCTATAAATGTCTATAAATGCAATGAGTTTCATCATTTATTATGTTTTGATCCATTAATGTTTTGTTCAGTTTCTCCATTTGAATGAATTAAGACAGTGTCCTACCGCCACCTACTGGGTGGATTTAATTTGCTATTAGTACTACTTTTTAATTAACAATTTTACAAATGAATTCATAATCTAATAATGCTGAATTAAAGTGCTGTTTTCTTGATGTTATTTTTTGCAATTCTACATTTTTATAATGATTTTTTTGATTAAATGCCACATACAACATTGTTCTTTTTTATTTAATTTGAATGATAAATAGACATAAATGTTTTGTTTATGAATAAAATAACTATATAGAAAAAATGTCAGAGAACTGAGCAGTAGAATGTGAATAACATGAATGTGTTCGTGAATAAGCTGATCTTTGTAAACAACACAGTTTTATTTACTTATTCTACAGAACACAAAAAATAATAAAAATAAATCTGACCAATTTTAATGCACACACCTAACCCCGCTCCTAACCCTACCCCTCACTTTGACGTCACTACCTCTAGTTGAGTGCATTGTTTCTGACATTGCATGTCAAACTGTGTGTCTCAGCTTGCATATGCAAGTCTGCAATCAGATACTAATGCTTCTGCAACACAGCCCTAAGGGGACAATCCTCAGTGCTGGGAAACACCACACATTATCTTAATCACAAACTACAGCAAATTTAGTTTATCCAAAATTCACTTATACTGCAAATTTTTGCACTATAGAAGAAACTGGAGGAAACCAACAGAAACAACATGCAAACTCAACATAGAACGGCCCAAAAGTCTATCCTGGTTCTGTGTGTGTGCACCTGTAACAGTGTCAACAAATTTTATAGACAATATGCTATTAATAAGCATGTTAATTAGCAATTAGTTAATTGTAAATATATCTTAAAGTGTTATAGTTTTTATATAACAAGCTACTGAATATTAAAAATAACAGTAAATATTCTAGAATTACAGCATGTTACATAACAGAGCAAGGACATGTTCACAGTATGTCTGATAATATTTTTTCTTCTGGAGAAAGTCTTCGACTAGAATAAAAGCAGTTTTTTTTTAAGTGTTTTAAGTTCAAAATTATTAACCCCTTTAAGCTATATATTTTTTCTACAGTTTCAGAACAAGTCATCATTTTTATAAAATAACTTGCCTAATTACCCTTACCCTAATATATATATAATATTATTTATATATATATATATATATATATTTATATATATATATATATATATATATATATATATATATATATATATATATATATATATATATATATATATATATATATTTATTTATTTATTTATTTATTTAAAAACATAATCATAAAACTGCCCCCTGGTGGCGAATATGTGTTTCGCTTCATCCTTGCATTACGGTGGAGTGGGCGGAGCCTCGTGAATGACGGTTATTTTTTTCAAACGAGGAAGTCAAGTCAAGTCCGCCATTTCATCTTCTTCTTTATATCGGGTAAGTTATTATTTTAAAATCATATTTGTGAGATATTTGTCGTCAGGTAATGTTTTTATTTGTTAGAAAAGCCCCTGTTTTGAATAGTGATAAAACTGTAACTTATATGTGGATAATATGGCTAAAAACGGCTAAGAATGATGGCCGCCGTCAGTTCAGTAATCTGTTAAATTGATTGTGCTCGGGGTTTTAACTAATTCATTTAAGTTACAATTAAATGATCAATAAGACGTGTTATGAAGAACAGCGTCGAAACGGGAGCTTGAATGAATGAATCATATGCTGTCCGTTTTATACAGTTGTAATAGGTGCCGAGTTCTGCTTTTGTTCTGGTTTTAAGCTCAAACACTGAACGAACAGTCTCTTTTTGGTAACGTTAATCCTAATGATCTTGATTTGCTTGTTAATGTGTGTTTTATCAAGTTTCAGCAAAAGTTTGCAGAGTAACGTTATGTGGTTCATGCTGGCCACTGTTGAGACTGGTCTGCATTAAAAAAAATTTTAAAGCCAAAACGTTTGAAAAAAAATCCACAGTTGAAACATGATGTGTTAAATGACTTATGAAGGAAATTAATTAGCTAAAAAAGAAGGCTAAGTGTGTTATGAAATATTAAACCTTGTTAAAAAATAAAATCAATTGTGTTAAATAAGCTTAAAATCCATATCTTATGTTTTATATTACATCAAAACAGCCTGGAAACTGAATTGCACCATTAATCTTGTACATACGTATCAAGTCCAAACAAATGGTTTTGTGGCAAGTAAAAATTATATTTTTATAAATTGATCGTATTGTATTAATTTGTTACAGAAAAGAAAGGAATCATGAAAGGATGCAAGCTGAAGGAAAGGACAACTCTTACATCAGTGCATTACTAATTGTTTGACTTCATCATCAAGCACATCAGGTAAAATATTGTACATATTTTGTAACTTGTATATGTCAGACTGGTTGTTGGGTACTGAAATAATATATTTTATGTTTTATTAATTATTAAAATATTACAAGATGTATTGCTGATATTTTATCACTGTGTGAGGTCATAGTTTATTTAAAAAATCTATTATTAAAAAAAATCTAATTTGAAAGAAAGTCTAAATGTTTCCACAAGGTACCTTATTGAATTGTTTTCTGAAAAATGTAAAATTTGAAAGTATTGGTGAGCTGAAAAAACAGAGTCTGTTGACGTAACTTTTATTTTTATCTTAACTTTTTATTTTATGTCAAAAGTAGATTAATTTACCTTGGATCGCATGTTTAAGTTATAATTTCACTGTGAAAAATGTAAAAGAAAACCATTGAAAACAATGGCATAACGATTTTGCTTGTTCACAAGAGGTACTTGATTTATTTTTCCTGTAGTGATACATACGTTTTTAAGACTAATGCTTGACACTTGAATTTTAAAGGGATAGTTCACCCAAAAATAATGTCATCTTTTATCCTCCACTTGTTTCAAAATATTTTTTTTGTTCTGTTGAACATAAACTCAGACGGTGCGGTGGTACAGTGGATAGCTCTGTTGCCTCCCAGCAAAAATGTTTCTGGTTCGAGCATCGGCTGGGTCAGTTGGCATTTCTGTGTGAAGTTTGTATGTTCTCCACGTGTTGGCGTGGGTCTCCTCCGGGTGCTCCGGTTTCCCCCACAAGACATGCGGTACAGGTGAATTGGGTAAGCTAAATTGTCTATAGTGAATGTGTGTAAATGAGAGTGTATAGGTTTTTCCCAGTGATGTGTTGCAGCTGGAAGAGTATCTGCTGCATAAAACATATGCTGGATAAGTTGGCTGTTCATTCCACTGTGGTGACCCCAGATTAATAAAGGGATGAAGCTGAAAAGAAAATGAATGAACACAAACCCAGTTTTTCCTACTATGTATATCAATAGTTACAGGTTTCTAACATTCTTCAAAATATCTGCTTTAGTGTTGAACAGATTTAAACTGCTTTGAAACAAGTAGAGGATGAATAAATGGCGGCAGAATAGTAAACTATATCTTTAAATGTTTTATCCTGTATGTTATGTGTATTCATATTTGTATTGTCTTTTGTCATATTGTCCTTCTAGCTCAGATTGTGATGGACCGGGAATGCGACACCAGTTACTCTTAAGTCAAGAACCAAATGAATCACCAGAGTACAGATTATGGAGGTATCTGAAGTTGAACTAACTGGAAGCAGGGAACCATACTAATAAAGTTTCTTTAGGTAAAAGCACCTGCTTTATTTTGATAGGAAGTATTTTTTTATAGAGTTCTATTGTTTTATTCCTATTCTAATTTTATTTTATTCATATACTGAATGGAAGTCATTCAAATTTCACAATAAATGATTAGCAGATTGAATATAAAATATAATGACATTTTAATACATTATTTCTTTTGGTTATTCTTTACATCTATATATGGGCAAGTATTTAATCAATGAAAATATTTTTAAACAACTTAACTAAACAAATTACTCTGTTGGACCCTAATATTTAAAATAGCAAAATCCTCAAACTAACACACACTGTGAATGCATTCTCACATTCATACACTCAAAAACACACATTCATACAACAGTCTGTCTCAGTCTGACTCACACAAAACATCCTCTCTCACAGATTTTTCTAGCAAACCTCCACCACTAGCTTGTCTTGTTACGCTGCTTTTATTTCAAACATTTTAGAGCATGATATAGTCCAGGTTTTTATCACTAAGTATTTTTTTTCCATTCAGCAGGTTCCTTGTAAAGATGAACCCAGGGAAGGATCGAAAGTGGAGAAGACCAGATCAAGAAAGACTACATCAAGATCTGCGGTCAGTTCAAAGGTACTTTCACTAATTACCAAGATTTCAGACTATGAATTGATGGAGTAAACTTTGAGTGTCAGATCTTCCTAGCAAAAATTCTTCCCAGTGTCTTGTAGTAGAAGTGATGCAGTCAATCAAGTTTACATTATTTCGTAAATTGCTTTCCGATTTAATAAAAATATATTAACCAAACTTGATTAATGTAACAATTTTGATGAAAAGGGCATGTTTTACTAAAGCTTTTAGCACAAAGGCACCCCCATCTTGTAATATTGCTGTGTCTGACGTCACAGGGTTGGTATGCTGGAAACATTTTTGAATGAGGTATTTGTATGATTTATACATAGTCTGTCTTAAAGCGTCACTAAATTGTACAGGCATTACAGGTCAAAGCAATCTGTTATTACATTTATCAAAATAAACAATAAGGCTCTTAAAACACTGCTTTGAAAAATGTAGAAAATGTAAAGAAATATTTCAAATACCTCAAATGAAATGAAGTCATTTGTTTTATTATTTTTAAAATATATATTTTTTGTAAAGTCATTTCTTTATAAATATGTAAAAAAAAATCCAAGTATTATAAAAGTTATTTAAGCAACAAATTTGCCAGATTGTAAAGGCAGACACAGAATGAGCAAACAAGAAAAACCGTGTAAAATGTGTAAATAAAAGGCTACATTTTGAATTTTTACATCTTTTCATCATATACGTAAAACCTTCCTAAGCTTGAAAATATATTTCCTTAAAATAAACTTCCTTTGTTAGTGCAAATTTCTCTTTATGTAGTCTTGTAATTAAACAATTAAACCATTCAAACAAGTTTACACTTAAAAAAAGGTCCATAATGAAAATCCGATTTTTTTTTTTCAAATGTAACTAATTAAAATAGTACCATGTACTTTTACTCTGTATTAGTATTATTTACTAAAATTTGTTTTATTTTAGCAATGTAATAGTATTTCTAGTCCTTTAATTTAATGTAATTTAATTTTCAGTTCTCTTTCCATCTACGAAAACATAAAAAAACAATAATTTCACAAGCACATTTAAAATAGGTTTAATACTATGAAATATTATATTAATATTATTATTATTATTATTTTTATAAATCGATAGATAGTTCCTATGGAATGTTTTTATGTATTGCTGAGAATACATTTCAGGTGTTCAATACGTTGCTTGTCAGTCTTAAAAATAAAAATAGGTGCTTAAAAAAGTGCTTAAAAGTCTAATCGAGTTGTGCCTGTATGTACTCTGCAAACAGCACCTTTTAATTGTTGTCTTCTCCTATTTTCAGGATGTTTTGCATTGGATTGTTTTTTTTTTTGGCTTTGACCCTTGCTCGACCCTGACCTCACTCTTGGACTGCCCTGTTGGATTTTCAGTTTATTTAATTTAATTAATTTTTTTTTTTTGGTTCTGGGTAAATGCTAATAAATATTTAGTTGTAATTATTTAAGTAATATGTTTTTGTTAAATATGCGATTTCTGTGTTTGTTCTGTCTACTCATACTTGTTTATCTTGTTTCTGTAATTATCATTTGTTTATTTGACCCCTGCCTCGCCTCTGATCTTGTTTTTGGATTGCCCTTTATATATCTTTTTAATTATTGGTTCTGGCTATATGGTTATAAAATATTTGTTCATTTAATTAATATGCATTTTATAAAAAAATATATATATATTTTCTGTGTTTATTCTGTATTTATCTAATTTGTATATACATTTGTGTTTGTATGTTCTTCTTATTCTGTATATCCACTTACCTAATTTTAACTTTTATATATATTTATTTGCATTTAATTTGTGATAATTCTTTATGCATTTTTTTATCTAATTCATATATTTATTTGTATTGCATTGATCAATCTGTTGTTGTTGTTGTTGTTGTTGTTTGTATGCATCTATTTATATAATTTATATAAATTATATATTTGTATTTATCAATTTATATGCTTCCTTTAAAGCATTTTTTAAAATAAAGCAATTTAAACTAAGCATTCCTTTTAGTGTGATTTATATAGCTACCAAATGTAGATGTGCGCCACATCTAACCCAAAAGTCAGCCGCAACTGAACCAGATCTGGGCCAGATCTGTGAAATTGCATGGGCCGCATCTGGGCCAGATCTGAGAAACTGCATGGGCTGCATGTGGGCCAGATCTGAGAAAGTGCATGGGCCGCAGCTGGGCCAGATTTGAGAATGTGCATGGGCCGCAGCTGGGCCAGATCTGAGAAAATGTATGGGCCACATCTGGCCCAGATATGGACCATGCTTTTTCTGAGATATGGCCCAGATCTGGTTCAGTTGTGGCTGACTTTTGGATCCTTATGTCAGCCACAATCAGGTTGAGTCATCGCCGTCATTCCGCGCGGTATGTGGGCCAGAAGAAAATGGGGGATGTGGGCCATATCTGGGCCAGATGTAATTTGCTATCTGGGGTTCGTTGTTTACATTTTAAGTCACGAACAGGAAGCATCTCAACAGCCGCGCCCATTGAGTCCTTTGACAAGAATTCTAAAGTACGTGGATCCTCTGTTCGTTTACTTGTCCATTTCATGCACTTATTGCCATGTATGTACAATACTCAATCTTTTATTAAACGATGTTTTCTTATTGATAGACATAACCTTGGACTACTTTACTGGATAACAGTAAATAACTTTGTTTGATAACATTGGATAACTTGCGCGACGCAGATTGGGAACGCCTACTAGTTTGCCAAAAAAAAAAAGCCTAGTTACTGTAGATTGCCATTTTGTTGCAGTCGAACTTATATACAAAAGCAAACAGGCAGGGAATATGGTTAACGTTTTTATTTTGTTCTTGTGAGCTTGTGGCATCTGGTTGGTAAGTTGGGAGTGTGACGTTTCAAGACATTTTAAAAAATAATGAATTCATTGTATTACAATGTTCTCATAAATGTTTGACCAATTTCTCGTCTTTTTATTGTTTACAGTTGTGGTGTAGCCGTTTTGTTGTTGTTATTTTTTAACATGTGTAAACAATTATTAAAATATATTTTTATTATTAGTGTAATTGACATACATTTTTATTTTTATCTAATAAAAATGATTGCTCGTATACAAAAATCAGATAGTTTCTATAATATATGCACACACACGTGTGTGCATATTTGTAATTAAATTGTTAAAAACATCGCATATAAAAAGCTTGCTTTATTTTTAATATATGTTCTATGTCTGTACACATATGATATATATTTTTATATCTGTGAAATCAAATCAAATGTCTATATTAAACTTTTCATATACCTGTTATTCATCTTTAAAGCAATTTGTTTCTTCATTAATTTGCATTTTAGTCTGTTAAAAATGATGTTCTTTTATCTGCAGATGTGACAGATGAAATAAAGTCAGTATCGGTGATGGAGGGAGATTCTGTCACTCTACACACTGATGTTACTGAAGTACAGAAATACTTTTTGATTCAGTGGATGTTCGGAAACTCTCGAATAGCTGAAGCCAGCAAACTCACACAAACCAACTCCACATATGATGGTCCAGATGGAAGATTCAGAGATAGACTGTATCTGGATGAGATTGGATCTCTGACCATCACAAAGACCAGAATCACTGATTCAGGACTTTATAAACTGACACTTATCAGAAGCCAAACCAGCTACAGGAGCTTTAATGTTACAGTCTTTGGTGAGGTTTCTTCCTAAAATATTTCATAAATCCATATTTTATTATATCTGTGGCTTTTAAATCCACTTAAATTATGAGTGTTCTGTAAATACATGTTAGAAATGAACTGTAACATCTGTCATTAACAGTGGCTCCTCAAAGTACTTCATCTCCAGAAAGTTCATCAAACTTGAAATATTTGTCGTCTCCATATACAGTGAATAATTCAACCATCAACCCGACTGAAGATGCCATTACAGATGACATTACAGATCTCGACCAGTCAAGTTCAGGTATGGCATATGTTATAATTGTGACACAACAACACAAGTCTGTATTTGTAAAGCTTTAAAAGATAAACTTGAAAGTCAAGCTGAAACCACACACGTGTGACCCAACACATTGCTGATGCTCTGTGTCACTTCTGATGGTGTGAAAAAACACCACACACACACAAAAAAACAATCAAAGTTGCAGCATTTTCTTTACATTTATGCAATTGACAGATTGTTTTAAATTTATCCACAGCATGCAAAGTTTGTATTTGATCAGCTAATGTGTAAACAGAGATTGTGTGTCTGTTTGTGCACCAGGATGCTTTTTTTTTCTTTTGTGTTTTCTCTGAAACAAAGAACAAACCGCAGCTGTGCAACAATAGCAGGCACCTATTCTTAAGAGCTGTGGTTAAAGAGTTGTTCTTAAGTAGTCTAAGGGCAAAGCAAAAAAAAGTAGCTCTAAATATAACCAAGCAAGCACAGTTAATCTTGAATGCTTTCCAAATTTTCAGAAATTCAGTTAACATAAATGGATTAATTCAAAATCTACAAATCTGTATTAAAAGGGCTCATAAGTATTATTCTAACTCAGCGTTTGTTATTTCAGGCCACATCCACTGTTGTGGTTTCCCTGAAATTGTGATCCGTTTGGTCGTCTCTGCTCTTGTTAGTGTGGCTGCTGTTGCTTTTCTTATATATGATATAAGATCTACAAGAAACGAGCTGAACCGGGTGGAGGAGACTAGACGACACCAGCAGATGCATAAAGCAAAATCACACCAGCGCTATGAACCCAGCAAAAGAATGAGCTCCAGATATGTTTGCTGAATGTTACTGGCATATTCTTGACAAAATAAATCGATATATTTACACATAGTATTACACATTGGAAAATTTATTTACTGTGCAGAATTTTAAATGATCTATTAAATATGACTGAAGATCATCTCATAAACTGTTGCTGTGAATTTTAATGGAATTTCCTTTTCCTCTCATTCTCTATCCATGTTTATATCATCATTAAACAGTCTTGATACAAAGATCCTTTGACTGTAAATCACAATATTCATCTGATTAAACACCAGCGGCTCTGATTGTGAGTTGACATGTATGAGAATATTCACATTTACACATTGTGGACTAATCTGAAGATTGTTTGATAGATAAATTGCTTTTAAAAGAGTCCAGCTTCTAAACCAAAGACTGGGAAGGAACAAATGCATTTATTTAAATGCAACAATCCTTTAAATGCAACAATCCTTATTTCTAGGATTTTCAATAAATCAGCTAATTTTAGTTACCTATTAACACTTAAAGCCACTAGATGGAGCTCTCGCTGGTATTTTGGAGACTTTGGAACTAAACACTGTAAGTATGGATGTCTCATTTGAATGTTTCAGTGTCAATTTTTACATAGGCCTGTCCTCATGAGTATTTAAGTGGTTTGTTAAAATAAAATAATCAATCAAATTCTGTTGGTCTTTTACCCAGAAGAAAAAAAAAATTAGTGGTCTCTGAGAAAACTGCAATCTTTACATAGATGAACAGGCATTAGAAAAATCAGATTTAAACAATACTCATAGTGAAGCAAATTCAGCACAGGAAACAAATACACATCTACATTTATTATTGCTATCCTAGTTTTAAAGGGGTTCTAATATGCCTCAGTTTATAAGATGTAAAATAATTCTATGATTTCTAGAGTCTCTAGAGTGTGTATGTGAACTTCAGCTCGAAAAACCCCACACACATTGTTTTATAACTCTGAAACTGCCCCTTTTAAGCTTTGACCCTAATTGTGTCATTTGATGCCTGACACTTTAAATTCAAATGAGATTGTGCTCTTTTCAAAAGAGGGCGGAGCTACAATGGCCTATGTGTCAGCATAGTGGCAGATTCAAAAACAAGACTAACGTCCTATGCTAATGAGTGAGAGGTTAGGCTGATGACAAATGTACTAGGGGGAATGTCAAAGTGTTTCTGCAGGCTGTTTTTATGAAGTTTGTTTATAAAAAAAAATGTTTAAAAAAAAATGCTGGTTATATTCACAGACTGTTGCCACACAACTGTGTTTAAACCCCTTATAAAAGTGATTTTTGCACAATAAGTCCCCTTTAAAACCACAGAGAGGTTAATACTTCATTTTTTCAATTAATTAACATATGCATAATGAACATTTTTGCAATAATGATTAACATACTAACTTCCATAAACATGTAAAATCTATCAAGTTGCCACTAAAATAGTGTCAGATTAGAAGTCAAGTCAGTTAAAATTGAGCTGAGTGCTGTATCCGAAATCGAGCCCTATACCCTTAAATAGTGCAGTATAGTGCACCACAGTAACTAGTGTACATAATGGCTAGACAATGCCCATAATGCATTGTGAGAGATTGTGCAGTGATTGAATTTCCTCATCTTTCCACAAGATGGCATCCACAGCAGAATCCTATAAGTGTAAATGAGTGTAAGTAAATTATCATTTCATTTTACATTACCCTTTGTTTGTGAAGAAAAAGGAATTTATTTTAATTAGTTGTGTCTTTATTTTTAATTAGAAAATGTTTAGACTAACAACAGATTAATCAAGGTTTTTCAATTGTACAATACCATATATTACCCAGACACACTTAATCTTTTTTACTGTGCTACATACCTTTTAGAAAGAACTGCTGACAAGAGGGAAATAGCAGAATAAGAATAAATTTACCATCACTGCTGTCTAATAAGAAGTCTAGACATGTCACAAGAAGCATGATGCTTGTAGAAGTCGTGAAATATATTGAAGATGCACTTAATTATTCAGCAGAGAAGGGTTGCAGAAAAGAGGACGTATGTCTGGGTGCAACACTTAAAGGACTGCAGAATGACTGATACTGTAAGTGACAAAACTACACCTGTTAATATCAGTTGTGTATATATACTGGAGTCAGGGAAATGTATGTTAGTTGCGAACCTCCTGAGTGTAGCATTGGGGTAACGTAACCCAGAGCTCTGTCATCGAATATTAATTTGTATCTATTAAATTACTAATATTTTTGGCATTGAAGAAAACCCTTTCCTGATCTTTTTTAATGAACACATTTGGAATTGGCTTGATATTCCAACAATCTGAGAAAGATGATGTCCGTTACACTGAGAGCTCCAGCTTACTCATTTTCATGCACTCCATTCACATCATATAGTAGATGCTTTTATCCAAAGCAACTTACAGTTGAAGAAGCATTCAGAGATTCAACAAGAAGAGGCAATACACACAAGAAGAGCTAATTATACAAAGGATCTGTATGTGCTCAGACAATTTAGTGGTTTAGTAATAAGAGAGGGAATGTTTTTTGTTTTTGTTTTAGAGAGAGAGAAGAGTGTTTGTACAGGTGGTTTTTCAAGCCTACTCACCTGTGAGAAGCACACTTCATAAATGCGCAATGTTTTTTAGAGAGGTATGGAGTGATTGTAAAAATGTGTTTGGTGTAAGTGTCAGTCAAAGTGTCAGAGAGATGAAAGAGTGTGTTTTCTACAGGTGGTTTGTCAAGCCCACTCACTTGTGTGAGGCATGCTCTGAGTTACATAACGTTTTTTTGAGGTTGTCATGTGGTGTGTTGGGGGAGGAGTGGAAGAGGTCGTGTTCATAGGGGTTTAGGTGATCATGAAAGAGAGAGATTTTTAGTTGTCATTCGAATGATACTGAATCAGCAGTCCATGAGAATGGGAAGATCCTTTCACCAGCTAAGAACATTAAATGAAAAGGTTTTGGAAAGTGACCTATTAGCTTTTCCTTGATGGTATCACAAAGCCTAGTGGACTATATTGGTGACCTAGTATAGCCAGTGAACATATATTTAATGTGAGTAAATGATGGGTGATTACATTTTGGGTGAACTGTCCCTTTAAGAGGTCTACTGCAGCCAGCAGTGGAAACGCCTATTGTTTTGCACTAGCTATACATGATGTGAGGGGGACTTTTTTTTATCATTTACTGCATGGTTAAAGGGGGTGACAAGTTGTCAAGGAATATGATAATTGCTTCTCTTTTGTTCTTTATGAACTTTTGTCATCTGATTGGTAAGTAAAGTTTATTTTTCTATGCATTTATGTTTTCATTATGTCATGGAGGTAGCCATTAAATACTTCTTTGTTCCTCTCTTTAATAACTTTGTAAACATTCATCATTCAAAATAAGTTTTGATTAACTAAAATAAGATATTCGTTTTAAATCAGTATAATCCAGTCTTTTCTATTCTGTTAAATGACTTCTAAATATAAAAATGTTACTTTCGTTAATTTTTTTGTATTATAAATAATATTCTTTTTTATGTAGATGCTACAGATGAAATTAAGTCAGTATCGGTGATGGAGGGGGATTCTGTCACTCTACACACTGATGTTACTGAAGTACAAAAATATTTGTTGATTCAGTGGATGTTCGGAAACTCTCGAATAGCTGAAGTCAACAGACTTGCACAAAGCAACTCCACATATGATGGTCCAGATGGGAGATTCAGAGATAGACTGTATCTGGATGAAATTGGATCTCTGACCATCACAAACACCAGAATCACTGATTCAGGACTTTATAAACTGACTATTACCAGAAGAGAAACCAGCTACAGAAGTTTTAATGTTAAAGTCTTTGGTGAGGTTTCTTTCTATAATATTCCATAAATCCATATTTTATGATATCTTTAACTTTTAAATCCATTTAAATTATGAGTGTATTGTAAATACATGTCAGAAGTGAACTGTAAAATCTGTCATTAACAGTGGCTCCTCAAAGTACTTCATCTCCAGAAAGTTCATCAAACTCAAACTTTTGGTCATCTCCGTATGCAGTGAATAATTCAACCATCAACCAGACTGAGGACGCCAACATTACAGATCTCAATCAGTCAAGTTCAGGTATGCATGCTGCATGTAATAATGACACATCTCTGTTAAATTTTTAAAGTCTGTATTTGTAAAGCTTTAACTCTTCACTCTTAAAGTCAAACTGAAACCACACTTGTGCAAATGTGACCAAACACATCGGTAATGCTTTGTGCGACTGCAGGTGGTGTGAAATAAAAAAACACCACAAGAATATTTATTAAAAAAAATAATGAACTGCAGCATTCTTTTTCTTTACTTTTATGTAATTTATTCTATTACATTTATGCAATGAATTTTACTCACAGCCACTTTGTGTTTGATCAGATAATGCTTTTTTTTGGTTTGTGTGTGTTTACTCTGAAAAAAACTAACAAACCACAGATGTTTAACAGAGGCATCAAGCAGGCACCTATTCTTAAGAGCTGTGGTTAAAGATTCACTGAAGCCTGTAAAAGTATTTTTGAGTGCAACAGTTTTACAGTCTTAGGGTCAAGCAAATAAAAGTATTTAATGTAATTAAACTCAAGCATGCACAGTTAATTAGCACTACAAGTCTTAAAAAAGGCTCATAAGTGTTTTGTTGTTTTTTTTTGTTTTTTTCAGACCACATCCACTGTTGTGGTTTCCCTGAAATTGTGATCCGTTTGGTGGTCGCTGCTCTTGTTAGTGTGGCTGCTGTTGCTTTTCTTGTTTATGATATAAGATCTACAAGAATTAAGCAGAACCGGGCGGAAGACACTACACGAGACCAGCAGATGCAAGAGGCAAAATCACACCTACAGTCTGAACTGAGCAGAAGAATGAGCTCCAGATATGTTTGCTGAAAGAAGTAAACGGATATGTTAACAGATAGTTTTATACTTTGGACATTTTATTTATTGAACAGCATATACTTTTGACTGATCTATTAAATATGACTGAAGATCATCCCATAGATTGTTGCTGTAAATTTTCATTGGAATTTTCCCTCTCATTCTTTGTCCATGTTTTTATCAATAAACAGTCTTGATACAAAAAGTCTTCGACTGCGAATCACATAATTCACCTGATTGTACACCAGCGGCTCTGAATGCGAGTTAAAATTAATTCACATTTACATAACAGTAAACCAAGTCTAGTCTAGTAAACCAAAGACTGCATGGGGAAAGAAACGTAACATACCTTATTTCTAGGATTTTTAATAAATCAACTAATTATAGTCTTCTTTAAACACTAACAGCCACTAGATGGAGCTGTCGCTGTGTTATTTTGGAGACTTCAGAGCCAATAATAATACTGTAAGGCTGGATGTCCCATTTGAATGTTTCAGAGTCAGTTTTTATATATGCCTGTCTCAAGGGTGTAGATTTGCTCCTGAAATTGGTGGGGACTTACACCCCTATAGCGCATGCATAGAACAGCACTCTTCTCTTTCGTGCATTTGAAAACATGAATAAAGACTTTAAACACTTAATAAAATGAATAACAACTAATGAACACAAGTCGATTAAGATGATTTTACTTCAATCTGGCTTCAGGAGGTATGAATGTAGAGAAATTTAAAGAGTTCAACCATTTTCTCCCGATTATTATTTTCCATAATCATGAAAGACAAAATTAAATCAACATTTTGATTAATTGCACAGCGTTGGTTAATATTATTATGGTGGACTTCAACCAAACTTGACTTTTAAAACCTTACTCTTTGAAAGGTAGCTATGTCCACATCTTGTAAAGTAAAGAAAGACTGGAAAACCTTGTTTTAGCACTTCTTACATCCAAACATAATTAGAGCTGTCATTAACAGCACAAATAGGCCCAGCCAATCACATTGTCCTTATGTGTTTGTGACCCAAGAAGAGAATGTGATTTAACCCTTTCTACGTGTCTAGGTTACTAAGGGTGGATGGAGCATTATTTTATTTTGAAGTTGATTCAATTATTGGTGGGGACATTTCAGTAATTGCTGGATATATTGGTGGGTACACCTCCCCCTGTGCCAAATCTACACCCTTGGTCTGTCCTTATGAATGTTAAAGTAGTTTGTTATCATAAACTAATCAATCAAACCCTGTTTTTCCTTTACCGAAAGGAAAAAAAAAGGGAAATTGTATCTGAGAAAACTGCTATCTTTACAGAAATGATCAGGAATTAGAAAAAGCAAGTTCAGTACAGGAAACAAGTTCATCTATTTATTATTGTCATCCTAGTTTTAAAAGGGACCTATTATGCCCCTGTTTTCAATATGTAAATGTCTGATCTCCCTATAGAGTGTGTATGCGAAGTTTTAACTCAAAATACCCCACATACAATGTTTTATAACTATTTTCAAGCTTGCCCTGCTAGGCTTTGATCCTAATTGTACTGTTTTGGTGACAGTCACTTTAAATTCAACTGAGCTACAACTGCATATGTGTCAGCATAATAGCAGATTCAAAAACGTTCTATGGTAATGAGCGAAAGATCGTAGATAATGGGCAGGGCTTTCTTCTGATGACATGTACAAAAGGAGAATGTCAAACAAAGTGTTTATGCAGGCTGTTTTTATCAAGTGTGATTCTAAAAAGACTGTTAGAAGCTTGTTATATTCACAGACTATTGCCATTACTTATACAAGTAATTTTTTTGCATTAAATGCCCCCTTTAAAAGCAATGTGATTAGAAAAAAAAATGTTGCATACTATTTAACCTATGCATAATTAAGTTTGCATATATAATTAGCACACACTAATTATAGAAGAAGAGGCAACTCACACAAGAAGTGCTAAATATACAAAGGAAAGTTAAGAGAGAAGACATTACAGAACTCCAGTCAAGTTTTGGTATGCTGCATGTAAAAATTTTTACACAAACCACACCCATGCAAATATGACCAAACACATTGCTGAGGCTTTGTGTCACTGCTGATTGCGTGAAATAATAAACCACAAAAAACAATAAAAGTTTCAGCATTATCATTATCTTTACATTTATGCAATTGACAGATCTTTTTATCTATTGCATTTATTGTTTGCTTTTGATCTGTGCATGCATTCATAAAGAACCAATAACCTGTTTGTGCACATGAACCTGTTTCTTTCTTTTCTTTTCACTGAAACAGTCTGCAGATGAGTGACAGAGGCGTGATGCAGGTGTTGTTTGCTCAAGAAAACGTCAGTGCTCAATGCTGAAAAACATTGGACAAAGAAACATATAATTACTCTGAGTTTTAAGAACTAAAGTCAAGCATTGACTACAGCCCGAAACACAATCTACACTTTTGCTACTCAAACTGTCCTTGTGCCAAGCAAAAATGTAGATGCTAACACAATCAAACAGTAATGTCTCCTCAACGAGAGCTAAAAGCTTAATTTACTCTGCAGATGTGTTTCTTTCTTTTCAGACTACATCTACTGTTGTGGTTTCCCTGAAATTGTAATCCATTTGGTCATCTCTGCTCTTGTTAGCGTGGCTGCTGTTGCTTTTCTCGTTTATGATATAAGGTCTACAAGAACTGAGCTGAACTAAGCTGAAGAGACTAGACAACACCAGCAAATACATGAAGCAAAATCACACCTGCAGTCTGACCTAAGCAGAAGAATGAGCTCCACATATGTTTGCTGAAGGTTGGTGTAATATCTTGACCACATACATTAGCAGATTGTTCATTGGACGTTTATTGATTGTATCTTAACAGAATTTGGTTTTGATACATGACTGTAGAGATAATTTCATAAGCTCTTGTTTTAACCTTTTCACTGGACTTGCATTTTACTCTCTTGCTCTTTGTTCATGTTTATAACATCATTATTTTGGAGGCGTCAGACCTGCTTAAGTTTGGATGTTCCTTTCATTTTATTCATTCATTAATTCATTTTCTTTTTGGCTTAGTCCATTTATTAATCAGGGGTCGTCACAGCGGAATGAACCGCCAACTTATCCAGCATGTGTTTTACACAGCGGATGCCCTTCCAGCTGCAACTCATCACTGGGAAACATCCACACACACTCATTAACACACATACACATACAGACAATTTAGCTTAACCAATCCCCCTATAGTACGTCTTCGGACTTGTGGGGAGCATCCAGAGGAAACCCACGCGAACACAAGAACATGCAAACTCCACACAGAAATACCAACTGACCCCAGCCAAGGCTCTAACCAGTGACCTTCTTGCTGTGAGGCGATCATACTACCCACTGCGCCTTCGTGACATTCTCCTTTATTTAATGTAATTTCATCAATTAAAATGAATAAATGGTCTATGCAATCAATCCTTTAGCAGCAGAGAAAATTTTTAAGAATATAGCAACTTTTCAGAGTTTAAAATGTTAAATATTAAAATAATTCCCTACTGAAAATAAACAGCTTTAACCGGCTGGTTGGCTGCTTTTAGCCAAGAGACAACCTCCCGCTCTAGCCTCAGGAAGCCAATACGGAAGTAACTAAAACTGCAATTCATCCGAAATTCCGCTAGTCCTGCTGGCCGCTCCTGGCTCCAAAACAGAGCAAATTGGAATGGCCAACAGCAAAAAAAAAAGGTGTTTACAGCCTGGTACAAAAAAATATTTTGGTTAATACAGCTAATATTACCTTTCATGACAACTGTGAGAAGGGTGAATTTTTTATAACTCATCCGTTTCCTTTATATTAAAAATATGTTAAGTTTGCATAATTAAGGGCGTGGCCACTTGAGTGACAGCTAGGTCTCGTTGGTCGCCGTCACGTCACCTCAGCTGTAACCTGCAGATTAGCCACTGAACTCGGCATATTTATCGTAT
Source organism: Danio rerio (assembly GCF_049306965.1). NCBI lineage: Eukaryota > Metazoa > Chordata > Actinopteri > Cypriniformes > Danionidae > Danio > Danio rerio. The sequence goes on from NC_133197.1 coordinate 8,680,015, forward strand.
TTCTGTGTTGTTTTATGTGGCTTTACACAGTCAACTGCCTTTTGGACTTGTTTCCTACAATTATTTGATGGCATGCTGTGCACTTAATTGTGCTCACAAACCATTCACGTGGCCTCCGTTTCCCATGTGAGTAAAGTTATATACTTATATACCATCTCTGTTCATGTATTTGTTGTATTTAAGATCATTTACCGTTTATATTTATATTTAGAGCTGTAATGCACTCCAGAATCTGACAGATTGATTAGCTGTGGTCTCTATAACAGTCATCTGAAGCATTGTACAGTGTTATGCTAGATGTCATCAATAGTCTTACATTAACTAACACAGACTATATCTGAAGTGTTTGGAAGTAATTCACGTTTTCCTACTGTTGTAAAACGTCATAAGAACAATGTTTAGTGGCTCTGTGTATTAGGTCCAAGCTAAATGCCAGCAGGTGTAGCTCCGCTCACTCTCCGCCTCTTTGCCCTTGTTTGGTATCCCGCCGTGGGTGTGATGACGCGCGAACAAAATGGCGACGGTTGGCCGCGCCTACTTGTGGCTTCTTTTTTATATATGTATAAAATGTAAAATATATATATATATATATATATTTTTTTTTCAAACAAACTTTTATTTAGAAACTTGTGGCTTCTTTTGCGCTCCTTAGAAACCTATGGGTGACGTCACGGATAATACGTCCATATATTTTACAGTCTATGGTTTTAGCTGGTCAACCAGGCTGGTTTTAGAGGGGTTTGGGCCATTTCCAGCCTAGTCTTAGGCTGGGAGATGACAGCTGAAACCAGCTCAACCAGCCTAGCCAGTCTGGGAGCCCAGCCAAAACCAGCTGTGTTAGGCTGGTTTTAGCTGGATTTAGCTAGTCATTTTCCAGAGCTGACCAGCTAGGACCAGGTTGTAAATGGCTGTAATAGCCTTGAAATGGCCAAAACCCCTTTAAAACCAGGCTGTTCAACCAAACAAGCCAACCAGCCTAGGCTGGTTTAGGCTAGATTTTTCAGCAGGGTTACAAAGTCATTGTGAAACTAGTTTAAAACATAGGCCTAAAACATATAGATGCAATACACCCAGAATCTATGTTTAGACCTATTTCAATCCTAGTTTTACAACCGATGATAAATTAGGCTAAACTGGTATTTTAACAACAGATACAGACCATTCGCAATTTTTTTGTTTAGCAATTAGCATTTCTTGCTGTTTAGCAAATTTTTCGAATCTGCCGATTCAATTACATTCGTGATTCGTCGCATTTCCCGTCGTAAAAAGTCAGCCAATCACCATTGAGTGTTTCACTTTCAGTCACCGTGGAAATGTTTGTCTGATAGCAAATCATGCGGCAACAGTTTTGAGGAGAAAAGATTTTCCAAACTGGTCAGAAGCAACAGGATGGCTTTTACATCAAGTTCATAAAGCCAACGTTAATAGGTGAGTTAAATTTTTACTTAAAATATTTATAGCATCTTACTGCATGAATATCAATAAAAAGCGATAAAGGCTGGTTGGTAGGCATATAGTCAGTTAATGTGAAAAGGACATGGTGAAGTGGAAAAACACACAATCTTCACATTGTAACCTGTTTAGTTTATAAGAGTACAATATAGATTTAGAAAATGTCTGTTTGCATAATTATTTATCACTTCATATATGAGGCTCAGGTTTGCCCTCTAGTTTCTAAAGTCCAGACAGAGATCTCTGCTTTTCTTGATGTCTATAGTGATTCAATCTGGTTCAGCTGCTGTCTTTATATATTTGATAACTGCTTTATAAAAAAAACTCAGAGATTTAGGTTTCAAGAAGTGCTGAGCCTTTATTTCCAAACCACAATGCATTATATAATGTCCTTGCAGTGCACATTTTGTTCATTCACAATACATGCATTACTTGCTAAATATGTTTTTTTTTTTACATTACAATAATACTGTCCAAAATTGTAAAGTGTTACAGTACATTTGTTGTGAGACTTTCATCATAGTAAACAGAATTATGAAAAGGCATTTTAGATGAAGGCTCATGGTGCAAAACAGTAAATTGCAATCACTGTAAGAAAAAATATATTCACAAAACATTTCTACTAGTTACGGTAGATACAAAAAAAAACAATATTAAGTTCATTGTAATACAACTATATAGCCCAATAACATAGCAAGGAATACATATCAAACATTTCAGCGCAGCTTAAAAGTTAGCATGTAGGCTTAACATGAATATAATTTTTATATTGTTATGGTTATTTATTCTTTTTTCTGCTTCCATGTTGAGCTTGAAATTGTAAAAACACACACACACACACAATATATAATTACAGTGTTATGTTTGTGACATTTGCAGTGAAATCTCAAAACATAAATTCACATAGAAAGCAGATGTTAACATTATATTAATACTTTAGGTTATATTTTACAGAGCAATTGACCACAGAGTTAAGGGACCAGAAAAATATCGATCTGTAAACATGTTTTATATTTTAAATGAGGATACTAAACATGCATTATGGATGTGTCAAAAAAAGTCTGCGGCTTTACAGTATACAACATACTTTGTAAAAATTCTGTGAATTAAACTGCACAACCCAAAACAGACAATGGTAATCAAAAGGATAAGAGTTGGCTCTCTATATAAAAAAAATATCGATTTTATTATATTTAATTTTGTCACATTTATGAGGAAAAAGTGTCGTTATGGATGTGACATCTCTCCTTTATAGATGTGACAGAATTTCAGAAATTGCCACTTGTGTGATTTTGGTAAATCAAATAGAATAGTTTGAAAACATTGACAAATGCATTTTTGAGTATTTCTAAAGTACTTGCTTACCCAAAAAACTTAGAAACCGTTTCTGTATTTTGGTGAAAACCTTTTTTTTTCATGGCAAGGTTGACATTTACACAGAATTGCTCATATAACCTCTAAAATTTTGTATTTTAAGCTGATTGTATATTTACAGTCACATTGTCTCTTTTGGCAAATGTAAATATCTTCTTTTTTAATATAATGATTAATATAAATCTCCCAAAACCGCATTAAATCCATACACAAAACATTCCCTTGTAAGCTTCATCTTTTATATGTAGAGTTGTTTTTTTCTGTATTTGTTTACACTCTGCAGTACAACTGACACTGGAGAAAAAAATGTCATTGGAAAAGAAGAGTTAGTTATCAAAACATGATCTGACTGACAAATGAGCAGCAAATGATCTTACTAAAAACTTTCTGCATAACACAAATTAAATAAACGGGCAAAAAACATTTTTCCAAATAAAGTGCACTTAAAAGCTATATATACAGTATATTGATGAGCTGTTTTACTGTACAACATATGACATGTTAACAATTATTAATTTTGCACACCTGATCTAAATTAAGAAATCGCTGAGGGGTTTTTATCACAAACAGTGGTCAGATGTTGAAGATAAAGTTCTAAATCATTATAATGATGCAAATGTTGTCCAGGTCAAGTAAAATATGTTGCATCAGCTTGCAAAAAAAATTATTTGCAGAACAGTCTTGGGTCGTCTGAGATCTTTGTGAGTTAATGTGCTAAGCTTGTATTTAGACACTAATAAATAGGTTTAGATTAAAAGTAAGTTGCTCTTTGTAAAAAAAAAAAGCATATTAGACAGCATGTGAGCAAGTGATCTGTACTGAACATGAACCATAAATAAGCTTAAATTATAACCGCTGATGATGACAGACTTTACTGAAAAGCTTTCTAAAATTTGATGATTCTGCTGGTGACAGAGGCATGTAAAGATATTTATATGATGATTTTTACTATAAAAGAAGCTACATGATTATTTAAAAAATGCTGATGTTTATATGGAAAGTATAAAAATTTCAAACTATAATAGTTTGAAAAGACGAAGGACAAAACCCAATAGGGTTTTCTGTGTTTTTTTTCTCTTCCAGTGTTTTGTTTCTAGTGTATTGATTTTTTTATTTATTTATCTCCCAGATCTCACCCATCAGACCACCTTCCCGAATGACTGCTTATGTAATTTTCTGTTTGCTGTACTGAACTCAGTGCTTGATCGCAGCTGTGTAATGAAGGCCCTCAAGAGTTTGTCCAACTTTGTGAAATGGGTTCTGGTGTCATGTGGTTCGCCCCTGACTGTCTGCCCACTAATGATGAATTTTACTTCCCCACACTCAGTGTTTTGTTTCTAGTTTGTTGTTTTTTACCAGCACCTTTCGAGACCCCGAGATCAGCCTTCCGTGACACTTCTGATATTTGTGTGAAATGCCAGTTTGCTTTTACTCTTCCTCAGAGTCCGTAAGTAAATATTAACTTAAAGAGATCACATTTTAAATAAAGAAAAGTCGGTAACACTTTAGAATAATGGTCCATCATTTAATTTTAGCTAATGTATTTATTTACTAACATTATCTAAGTATGAATAATGTTGTATAGCATTTATTAACCATAGTTTAACATTTACTAATGCATTATTAAAATCCAATGTTGTGCTTGTTAACATTACTTAATGCTCTGTGTTCACGTTATTGACTAATGGACCATTATTTTAAAGTGTTACTGAAAAGTCAAGTTAAACCATTTATCTTGGTTGCAGCGGTATTCTCTCTTCTTGTTGTTCATTCGAAACATTCCCTCTTGTGGTTTCTGAAAGAAAATCAAGATCACAGGATTTAAAAAGGGAAAAACAAAATGTTTCTGCAACAAACATCTACAAATGTAAAAGCTACTTTTAAGTATCCAAACATTCTGAAACCAACATGAAACTAAATATGGTAATAAAAAACAAACCTATTATTCTCCAGTATGATGATTTTGTTTTTCAAAATAAATCAAAAAAGTTTTTCAAAATTGTCCTAAGACATAAAATTGTCTTTAATATTTATGGAACAACTCTGAAGGTTTTGATCCACTTAAAATGTTGAATACTGTGTGTGTGTGTGTGTGTGTGTGTGTGTGTGTGTGTGTGTGTGTGTGTGTGTGTGTGTGTGTGTGTGTGTGCGTGCGTGCGTAGTGCATGCGTGCGTGCATGAGATTAACATTACAAAACATAAATTAATATACTTTGTATGCACAGTGTGTATATAATGGTTCTGGTTCTTAAATCTGACTGGCTGATAGCCATGCAATATTGTGCAAATAACAGCACCCTTCACCCTTGTGTATAACTCCACCCACATATAGCAACAAGCAGAGGACACTCTACAGTTTGACAAATATTGCAGCTGTTGGACAACATAATGTCCTTTTGATGATTTTTTTTTTATTCAAGAATGTAGTTGTTTAGTTTACAACTATGCCGTTTATTTATAAGGACAGTGCCTATTTTAAAGTATTTATACTCTGAGAGACAGAAATTATAAATTTCTGTCGGTGGCCATTAGCCTGTCATTGAGCAAAGAGGGTTGACATAGCAATTGTAGAGTATTGAGTGTGAGATGGGACTCGCATATCAGGAATATATGTATTTTGTGTTGGCCACACTTTGTATAAGCCCGAGTTACTTTTTAAATGGCTATCTTTTAGTTTCTAGTGAGTCTCCTGTTTTCCTTACTGCAGACTACTTCAGTAAAAAGAAAGAAGAAATGGCCAAAAGTGTTTAGCATTTTTACCCATCACAAACACAACAGCAATCTGGTAGTGATTGCTTTGCTTTGGATTTTTAGATGATATTTATTGTTATCTCCCAATTCCAAGAGAAAAATACTGGGAAATTCCTGTAGACTGATAGGATTTCTGTTCAGCCTTATAATCTTAAAATGTGAGCAAAATCACCTGTTTTGTCATCACTTTAGACATTACGCAAGAGAATCAATCAAATAGTAACTTTAAAGTGATGTTGGTGAATTAGTAACAGTTTTTGCTGTTCTGACCACAGCCACAGATGTGAATGAAAGGCGGAAGAAAGTCATCCCTCATACAAAAGGGATTTTTTTTTTATAAATGATTATGTCGTCGAACTGTTGTATAAATGCAATATCACACTCGTAGCAGTGGGATATGGCTGTATATTGTCACTGGTGGGACACACATCTCCCACCAGTGCTAATATACAGCCATATTCCACTGCTACTCATGTGATATTGCTCATTTATACAGAGAGAGAGAGAATATATCTGTAAATTCTGCAAACTCCTACAAAATTAGGCCACTGATAATGAAATAGTGAAAACATAAATAATATAATTCAAAATCTAACAAAAAGTGTTTTAGGCGTAATTAACATGTTTATGCTCTTTGGATAAGGGATTCATAAAGGTAAACAACAAAATCATAATTCCAAGGCACTCAAGGCCTTTATTAACATGACTATTATTTAAAAAAAAGCCCTGTTAAAATATTTTTTTTTAAATGAGGCTGTTATTTTAAATAATAACCATGTTAGTTAAGTTTTTTTTTTATTTACTTTTTGAGTGCCTTGGCTTTTGCTGCTTTATAAATATTATAATTGAAAAGTTAAAATATTTTTAAGCATCACTAATAAATAAAACATTTTACAGTAACAAAATTTGTGGTCTGTGCCTACTCGTGCATAACATCCCTTATGAGCTGAAGTGCTGACATATTTCATTTTGACTTGAAATTGCATTTTGACCTTGAGTGGAAATATATGCAAAGATTCAAAGATTAAAACACTGTCACCCATGTGTAGAAAAATGGCACTTGTGCAGAAATAAAGAGTTATTTGAATAAATTTAGTTCTACTCACCTTTGACAACTTTGAATCTCCTGAATCTCGTCCGTTCTTTGTTGATGATCTGTAGATGAAAATATCCATAGTCTTCATCTGTGATGTTTCTGATGGTCAGAGATCCAGTCTGAGTGTCCAGCTCCAGTCTGTCTCTGTATCTCTCATCATTAATACTGATCTCTCCTGATTCAGCTTTAATGAGTTGATGTGTAGCTCCAAACGTCCACAAAATCAGATCACCAGGCTTTGTTTCAACATGAGTGTTGAAAATTAGAGTATCTCCCACCTCCACTGGCACTTCAGTATCTTCATGCCAAAGCAACACACAAAAACAGAAAACAGTGAATTAAATTTAGTTTGTGTTTTCAACATTAGATACATTAAGATGGCATTAATAACATTTTAGTTTGCTTTGTTCATAGTTTTAGTCCATCACCCTTTGAGGAAATTACATCAATTCACAAATCATGAATTAGTACAGTATACTGTAGTATTTATCATTTAAGCTTCAATGGCTCTTTTTCTACACTTTGAACATATAGCTCTTGGAGTTCATCTAAAATATCTTAAAATGTGTTCTGAAGGTGGATAAAGGTCTCTAATGTTTGAAACACGAGGGCCAGTAGTTAATAACAGAATTTTTATTTCAGGGTGAGCTAACACTTTAAATGCTTGAGGTTTTAAAAGCTGGGTTGGATTTTGAATGATTGTAAATGGTTATGTTTATGTAGACCTTTTAGTTTCCAAAGGAAATCGTTTTCTGAGAAGTTTCTCAATCTGTTTTTTAGAGATGGCACTAACTCAAATAAAAAAAGCATCTGAAAATAACTAAAGCATTTTGAAAATCTTTGTCGACACAGTACAAATTGTCTGAACAGTTGACTCAGTTAATGATGTACTCACCTTCGACAGTAACAGTTATTATCTTGGATTTGCCTTTGGCCTCCACTTTATAGACTCCAGAGTGAATGCTCCGGATGTTCGTGATGAGCAGATCTCCATATTTGTCTGCTTTCCACAGTTTGTCTTTGAATCTCACATTATCACTTTCATATGATGTAAAGTTACCTCCACTGAATTTAGCAATGAGATTTGTGTTGAACCACCACTTTATCTCATCATCCTCCTGCAGTTTCATTCCAGTCCTTAGACAGTGAGTTCTTCCTTCCTTCTCTTTCACTTCAGCTTCTACTTTAGCTTCAACTACAACTTCATCTGTCACAGTTGCACATAGAAAAAGAAAACATATATGTTTGTAAGAACAAGCTTGATTTTACAGAGTATGTTTTATGTAGCTAGCTTGATTTGGGACATTTATATGTTAAATATACTATCATGTTGACAGCATGTTTTAAAAGTCTGCTATCATGTTTTACTGCATTGCTAGCGGCTGTATAGTATGTTTCAGTAAAGTATGCTTTTGAAAATCATGTTAACAATGTGGTAAAAAATGGTAGCAATTTAAAAATGTTGCCATGTTTTACCATGCTGCTGCTACCCTTCTGAAAAAGGTTACTAGTTATGTATTTTGTTACTAAAGTTCTTCTAAACTTAAAAATAAGAAAGTACACTTAAAATCATAACTACATGTTTTACAGTAAGTATACCTGGCTTTAAGCTATTTTTATTCTTTTAATTGAGTGACCTATTCATTTTATTTTCACATATTAAATATTTCCCCAGTTACAGAGATAAAGCTTCAGGCTATTCTGAGACTAAATTGCATGTTTGAGGAGCCTAAACTGAAAATAGTCCCAAATGGTATTCAGTTGGTAGACTTGATACATGATGTATACTTTAAATATATACTTTAACATTACTTTAGCATCCATAAAAATGTACTTGAAACATACTTTTTCATACTGTTTGTTTTAGTGATTTTAACATGTCAGAAACAATCAATTAAAGTTTGGTTAGAAACAAATATTTTCCAACTTATTTCTAATAATGAGTATGCATTTATGTAGCAGTTTGTTTTTGTCTAGTTTGTGTTAGAATCATTACTTACCCACATGTTCTAGTTTTGAGATCTTGCGGCGATAATAATAATAAACAATAATAAAAGTTACAAATGCAGCAATCAACAGAACAATGATAATTATTCCAGCTATGGCTCCTGCAGGCAGACCTGAATGATGTGGAGCTGAAGAGAAAAGTGCATGTTTGTTAGAAACTCTTCACATATTGTCAGTTAAAGAGTCTGAATTCAAGCATAGATAGAAAGGTTTGCTATAAACATGCATGGTATTGTTACTGTTTAAAACACCTCGGTAATTGTTACTTTTCTAATGTCGTGTCAGATTGTTGAATTTACAATCATGTTCCCGTTCAATCATGTAAACTAAATTTTCAAACATGTATTCAAGTTTGATAAGCATTAACTCGTTTTTTTAAATGTGTTTGCTTTTAACAAATATGCACAATAAACACTCAAATGCAGAGGTCTTATTATAGCTGTTAATGTAGCTCTAATGTTGATATCATTAAATCATTAGCTTGCAACAAGAACATTTGATACAACCAAGCTGAGTAACTTTTGATACTTGAGCTTAAACTTATTGCAATTAGCTTAAACTCATTTGCAAATGAAACTTTTTTTACGAAGACAAATAAAGTATAGATTTTTACCTCTAATTTATATATATTATTGTGAGGATTTATATTTCAACATTTAAAACAAATCTTATCCTAAAGTATTGAGATTTTTGTATTTCTACATTTAAAAATTATTAAGTTCCTAATGAATCAAACTTAAAGTGAGCTGCCTTGTATGTTAACTAATATATATGTATATATATATATATATATATATATATATATATATATATATATATATATATATATATATATTATTGTATGTATATTATTTTTTATTTATTTATTTATTTTTATTATTTTGTGACTATTAAAGTCTTCATAATTTGATACTCACCGGTGACAGAAAGCAGGAACTGCTGTGAGCTCTCGCGGCCACTGACTTGTACTTCATAAAGTCCAGTGTGTTCGGTTCTAGCATTTTTGATGGTCAGGGATCCAGTCTGATAATCCAGCTTTAGTTTGTTTCTGAATCTCTCATCATCAGCATTTAATAAAGTCTCGTTAGTTTCTACATCAATTTTAGCTAGGAGAAGGCCTTTATCTCCAAACCTCCACACTATCAGATCATCCCTCTGTAATTCAGTAGAGTCCTTCTGTAGAGAGACAGAATCTCCCTCCATCACGGACAAAGACTTCACTCCATCTGTCTTTTCGACTACAGCTGGAAAACAAATCAAATCAGAAATATTCTTTAAAACATGTTTAGCTGTTCTACAGATTTCCATCTAGAATCACTTGCAAGATTTTTCATATAAGTAATAAGGCTGGGATGATTAATCGATGCGTTGTAATTCATGAATTGTTAGTTTTTTAACAGCACATGGGGCTCTAGACTAGTTTTTAACTGCAGATGACCCTCTAGGCTAGTTTTTAACAGCAGGTAGCATTATAGGCTAGTTTATAACAGCAGATGGCACTATAGGCTAGTTTTTAACAGCAGGTAGCATTATAGGCTAGTTTATAACAGCTAATGGAGTGTGTGTGTATGTATGTATGCATGTATGTATATGTGTATACATATGCGAGAGGATGTCATGTGATCCGGAAGTGTACAAAAAGGAGCACCTGATTGTGATGAATACTGTCTGATGAAGAGCCGTGTGGCTCGAAATGTTACACACTTTGTGTCAGCCTTTTTATTTTAATAAATTTGTATTTTTGGAGCTTTGGTGTTGCCGCCTTTGATGAATATTTAGTAGTACATGCGTGTCATGATCAATGTGTTCTCTGCATTTATTTTGCACTAAAATTAACCCGTGCTAATGTTGTATTAACGCAATGAAAGTGTAGACGATGCTATTGTTATCCACTATAATTAGTCAGTGGTAATGCTGCCTTGTTTATGCACCATGTTATGAACTGTCAAACAGCATGTGAATATATATATTTTTTCTGCAAATAAAGAGCAAATTGTGGCATGTTGCAAAACATTAGCAACATGTGTTTTATTGTTGAGGTCACCAGCAACTAGTTGACGTCAACTTGACTTTAATGACATAAAAGTTGACTTCAAAAAAATCATTAAGCCTTTAACCCCTAGTCCCAATCCCCACTTTGGGAACCACTAGGCTAGTTACAGCAAATGGCACTCTAGGCAAGCCTTTAGGTTAGTTTAAAAAAGCAGGCTGTGCTCTAAGCTAGTTTAATAGCAGATGGTGCTCTAGGCCAGAGGTTCTCAAAGTGGGGGTCGGGACCCCCCAAGGGGTCGCGGGACAATGAAGGGGGGTCGCCTGGTGATTTTCAAAATAATATTAATTTTTATTAAACCTTAAGACTTACTGTATTTTATCAATTACCTACTGAAGAGAAAAAAAATAGTCGTTTATAATTACTATAAACTATAGTTACTATAGTAGCCTATAGTTACTAGTTCTATTGGATTGCGACTTCTCGGGTAATTACATTATACTAAAGACACAGCAATACTGTCAGATGCAGCAGATTTTGTAACACCAGGTTAAACTTTCTAGCCCATTTACAGCACTAACATACATAAAAAAAAAAAAAAAACAAAGAATAGACTTGGGTCTATTGGTGTGTTTGTGCGTGTCATTGCATACAAGGTTTCTGTATTTATAACCACCACCTCAGAGAATATTGGGGGTCACGAGTCACTGGCATTGTCATTTTGGGGGTCGCGGGCTGAAAGGTTTGGGAACCCCTGCTCTAGGCTAGTTGATTGTAATGTATCAGTTTATCACCCCAGTCCTAATACACATGCATGTATAAAAGAGGTACTCTTAAGAAACTCACCAAATACAAAAACACTAAATGTCTTAATGGTAGTCTTTTCTCTGGAAATGGTCAGCTTATATTGTCCTGAGTATCTGATTCTGATGTTTCTGATCGTGAGAAATCCAGTTTTTTGATCCACCTGCACTCTGCCACTGAATCTCTCATCCTCTGTTATGAAAATGGAGGTTAAATCATCCTTTCTTGTTATTTGAGAGATGACAAATTCTTTAGACCCGAACACCCAAAGTAGCGTGTCTCTATTCAGTATTTCAGTGAGGTTGGTTTGTAGAGTGACAGAATTTCCTTCCATTACTGATACAGTCTCATCTGCACCAAAGGCCCCTGGAGAGCATAAATGGACCATAAAAGATTAGCTGAAGCTGTTGCAACAGAATCAATCTCAATAAAGCAATTTACTGTGAAATATTTAAGCAAAAACAAATCTCAACCTGCATGTAGACCAGGCTTGCAATGCCATATTCAAATAGATAGTTCTCAAAAAATGAAAATTCAGTCATTATGTACTCACCCTCATGTTGCTCCAATCCTGTAAACATGTATTTATTCTGCTGAACATAATTAATGATATTTGGAAGATGGTCCGCAAACAAAAGATCTTCTCACCTATTTACTCCCATAGTATTTACTTTTCTTACTATAGCAGTAAATGAGTGATGAGATCTTATTGGATACTGGCGTTATCCGAAATATCTTCTGTTGTGTTCAGCAGAACAATAAAAATGTTTACACGGGAACAACCTGAGGGAGAGTAAATAAGTGTTCTTTTTTTTTTGGGTGAACTTTCCCTTTAAAATATAAATCAGGTTGTTTTTCTGTTTGTGATGCTGAAATGTAAGTCTCTACGTATTATACTACTTCTGCAACATGTGACATATGATCTGTGATATTAAATGTTTGGGAAATGTCTCTCAGGCATTGTTTTAGCAATGGCATTACTTGCGTATAATTACTTCACACGTCTAAAGTAGAATAATAGCAGAAAATAGACATTAAAATTAGAAATACTTAGGTCTCAATAGTTTACAATGTTTGAATAAAAGAGTTGGAGAGGAGTGGAAGAAAATTTGCACTGAACAGACGTAGTTGACTTGAAAAATCGCATGGACACCTGTTGCCGTCTACCCACTAAACAGCCCTAGTTTAATTAATATATCATTTATATGTTTATAAAGGTTCTATGTATTCACATGGGCTGTTTAGGTTCACCTTGTGTAAAAAGTTTAAGTGGTTTAAGTCAAAGGATTTTCATGCTATTTTCGAGTCAAATCAACTATTTGGGTTGAGATAACAAAACCTTGGTTTAAGACTCCTACAATAGTATCTACTGTAGATGCAGCCTTGATTACACAATCTGAAACTGCAAGTTTTGGACTTGCAATGTCAGAAATTCAATGCACTCAATTAAGCAACTAAGCTAGTTACCTAACTGTGAGGGGAAATTGGGTGTGTGCATTAAAAAACATTGCATGCAGCTCAGATTGCAACTGCACCAGACTTGTTTGCCGCATTTCTACCAGTGGTGTTAATTGTCTAAATTACTAAAATGCACAGACAGAATTTTGCACCTAATTTTTAAAAGTTTTATTATCCATGATAATGATCCCAAACACCGTTAATGAACAACAAAACAGTTCATAAATCACCTTTTCTGTATTTTATTTTTAAAAACATATTAAATATGAATGTTTATATACAGTACTGAATAAAAGTCTAGGCCACCAGAACATTTACATTGGCCTAACATTTTACCTATGAACACAACGATCAACATTAAATGCAAATAAATGTTTACATCTGAAAAGCAACGCGTTTTCCTCATTAACGTGTGATTAGCACGGCATAAAGTAATAGGTGATCTAAAAACACTGCAGTCATTAAACGGTCAAAACTTAAACACTTTTAATAGTTTTTAACACATTTGTTAAATATAGTTTATTGTGCATCTACCAAAATGTCTGTCATTCTGATGATTGAATGACGCCTAACGGTTTATAGAGATCGCTTTCACTTTCGGTTCGCTAAAACCTCAAACAAAGTCGGTAATATGTTCATTCGATAAATCCATTTTTGCATTTGTGTCATTGTTTTCACGTTGTTTATAAATTAAGGATGTGTTCTTCAGTGTCAGTTCAGGCATCTCTGAAATGTGAAACCAAAACAGAGAAAACTAGGTACTTACCTCCCAAAAGTAAAAAGCAAACGGACAGAAAACTCGTCTGCATGTTTTTAGTCTTATGTATGTGTTACAGATGTTTAACGGGGATACTTTAAGCTTCTTCTTATTCTGTTCCACTGATTCTCGATTGCGCTGTTGTTTCCTCTGCCGCACCCAGGTTCAACAGATCGAGCCGCAATCTGGTGTTTGCCAAAAACACACCGCGAGAGAGAATACCGCTGCATTCAGATCTCTTTCGCGACTAAAACGTGTACGTTTATTCTTGCAAGACATGCAGTGTCGAGACGAACAGACGTTTAATGAAAACAAATAGATGTGGACTTGAAGTTCCGCCGCAAAACTCCGACACTCCCACTATTCAGCATCAAATGGTGTAATGTAACAACTCTCTCGCGGTCGCTCGCTTTCTCTTTTTTTCATTGTGGGTTACAACCAAAGTGTCTAGGTACTTACTGCCACCTACTGTACAGGGAAATTCAAAGGTTCATTTACACTGTGTGGTTACATCAAAAACTATTTCCCCCTCACCTATATTCTGTGCTCCTCCAGTCTTGTATCTCTGAGGAAATTCAAGAGACCTTTGTTAATTTCCTTTATTTTTTCTTCAGACCCCTATGATCCTCTAAAACTTTATCTTTTAAGATTCTCCTTTCTGTTTTATATTTGTTACACTTCATAATAATGTGCTCTACATTTTCTGGAACATTACACTCATCACACTTATCTTATACGTTTTCCCCATTAACACGAGGGTGGATTTTAAACTGGTAAATACAAGTCCTAATAATCCCTTCTTCACTCCTGCATTTCCTCTAATAAGTTTTGCTATTATATGACTTTTGAATGTTGTAAAAATCTTGACTTTTGTTAACTTTGTGCCACTTTTTCTGCCATAATTCTTTAACTTTATTTTAATTAGTGATTTGGCTTCACCTTTACCAAATGGGATTTTCATTATTTCCTCATTCTTTAATTAGTGCATTCTTATCAATCACATCTGCTTTTTAATTTCTCCCACATCAGTATGAGTTCCATTTCCTTCTAAATTTAATTATTTATAACAAATATTTCTAAAAACTAAATCCTCTTTTCCGTTTGAATTCAAACTATTAAGAGCTGCAGCAGAGTCTGAACAAATGACCGCTCTTTCAGGTCTTACTTCTACCCATCGTAATCCTAAAATTATTCCTACAACTTTAGCTGTGAACACAGAGTTTGTTATTAATTATTTTACATTTTGTTATATTAAACTTTGGCATGTATGATAGCCTTTTGACCCATCAAAGTATATTTATGTGTACTTTTTATGCTCTGCCATATATATTTTTGAGTCAAATAATATCACCATTCTTTCGTACCATTTATTTGTAAGTTCTAGAAGTTAACAAGGGAAACCAATTTTTGAGAGAAAGATGATGTCGCAGAAGTACAAGAGGCTTACAGTTCAGCATTAACAGATTTTTTTAAGGGATAATTTCCCTCAAAAAGAACACTTATTTACTCTCCCTCAGGTTGATTGAGTGTTTAGGTTTCATTGTTCTGCTGAACACAACCAAAAATATTTATAATGCCACCAGCCAAACAGATCTCACCACCCATTTACTGCTAGAAGGAAAAATAAATGCTATGAGAGTAAATGGGTGGAAAGATCTTTTGTTTGCTGACCTTGAGCCATTTATACTGACATTCCTCCAAATATCTTCTGTTGTGTTCAGCAGAACAATGACATTTATTCAGGACTGGAACAACACGAGCGTAAATGATGACAGAATTTTAATTTTTTGGTGGACTATCCTATTAAATACAGAATTGCAAGTCTGGTCTACATGCTGGTTTCTTTTGCTGAAATCAGTTTACTGAGGGTGCCTCTGTTGCATCAGCTTTAGCTCATTTTCATGGTCCATTTAGGCTCTCCAGAGGCCAGTACAGAAGTAGAAGAGACTGCATCAGTGATGCAAAGAGATTCTGTGACTCTGCAAACCAACCTTAGAAATACTGAACAGAGAGACGCTAGTTTGGGTTTTTGGGTGTAAAGAAATTCTCATCTCTCAAATAACAAGAAAGGATGATTTAACCTCCATTTTCATAACCGATGATGAGAGATTCGATGAAAGAGTGCAGGTGGATCCAAAAACTGTCAGAATCAGACACTCAGGACAATATAAGCTGACCATCTAGAAAAGATTACAACCAATATGAAACACCTTACCTTTTAACTGTGATTTTTATTAATGAGAAATTGTACAAATCAGAAAGTATTATTTCAAATTATGTGTATAAAAGTACTTATTTACATTGTGGTAATAGAATAACTACACTATAATTAATTAAAAAAAATACTTCTTGTTAAAAGATTGTGCTGTATCTACAGTCAGCAATATACTATTACATGACGTCCATTAGTAGTAACGCCTACTGGTGACCTGATTCACTTTGCACTTGTGACATCCATTGCCAAAGTTGTTTGTGGTGTGAACAGGACGCTTCTGAGACATTTTCTCACAGTGTTGATGAGGAAACTGATAGTAAATATGATTTATGCTCTTGTTTTGACCTCAATGTGCTTGTGGCATTCGGTTGGTAAGTTGATATTTCTTTGTTTTAGTGTACTGTCAGATTTATTTATTTTTCTATATACATGCAGCTATAAAAGAAACATTGAAATTTGGCTTTGAAGCAGTTGGGTACCAGTTTGTGTTTAAGTAAAGTGCTTATTAATTAATGAATTAATTAATGAATTAATTAATTAATTAATTAATTAATTAATTAATTTATTTATTTATTTATTTATTTATTTATTTATTCTATAAAGCTCTGAATATTTCTTCCAAATTCTTTAGAAGCAGTTAACAGTGAAAACAGTAACTCTCAAAAAAAAAAAGAAAAAAAGATTTGAGTTCACGGAGCATAAACTTTCTTAAAGACAAAGTTAACACAAATTCTGTAATTTCCTTGTTCAAAACCAGTTTGAGATTTTTTTTTCTGTTGAACACAAAATTGACAATTTTTTAACAATTGGCCCGAGTAACAGATTTTTAAATTGTTGATTAGGAATTGGGCATTTTTCCATTTAATTTTGCTTTCTAAACTGAAGCTGAAACACTGATTTATTATGTATGTATGTATGTATGTATGTATGTATGTATGTATGTATGTATGTATGTATTTATATGTGCGTGTTATTTTTATTTCATTTTGACCATTTTAACTGAGATTTTTCAAGTCACTTCTTTAAAATACGTTGTGTCAGAACTGTCTGAATAAGACTAAAACTGATCCAGAGATCACGTTTTTATGTTTCACTTCTGTTTGCAAGTGGAAATGAGTCCAGAAGAAAATATAAAGAGAGGAACAAATCAGTCCAGTTATGCTCATCAACATTTTTCAGTTTTACACAACATGAACTGTCTTAAGAGACCTCTTCCTCATATTCATCTCCTCCTTTGTTTAGGAGAAATTCTACTTTGACATTTTAATTTAATTGAAACCGTTTAGGGTCAGTCTTGCTTCATTATGCAGCAGGCACATCATTACATGTCTAAACCTAAATGGCGTAGCTAAAACAAGGCTTATTTTGACCTCTAGTAGATGGAAATTAGACTGGTATGACTGTCTGTCTAATCTGATGACTAGTCCATGACTAGTTTTGGGCTGTTTTTAGACGTCTATTAGATTTTCAGAGAACCCAAATTTTGTATTGTTTTAGCCATGCCATCTATATTTAGGCATCTATATTAGATGTCTATTAAATATAGAATTGCTTGCCCAGTGCATGGCTCTTGAACATGAGTGGTTTAGTTTAGCATAAGGCTTTTGCAAAGTTTGCACAAAACATGTTTGATTTGTTATTCAGATATGACGGAGGAAGTGAAGATCATATCAGTGAGGGAGGGAGATCCTCTCGCCCTACACACTGATGTTGATGAGGTATCGAGATATTTGTTGATACAGTGGATGTTTGAAAATACTCGAATAGCTGAAGTCAACAGACTCTCAAAGATCAACTCCACATATGATGGTCCAGAAGAGACTTTCAGAGGTAGACTAAAGTTAGATCAGACTGGATCTTTGACCATTACAAACACCAGATCCACTGATTCAGGACTTTATAAACTATCGATCTACAAACTACAACAGATCAGCTACATACATTTCCAAGTCACAATCTATGGTGAGTATAAGAGATTTACAGCCTTATTTGAGCGCTGTTTGAATTTTAACTTTGTCGAATTGCTTGTTTTCAGTTATATTTATTATTATTTTAGTCTACCAATAGAAACGTTTGTGAATTGTTTAAGATATGATGCTGAAATAAATAGTCATTTATCATTGACTTCATTCACAGGAAGATCATCAGGCTCAGACTGTGTGTCGTCCAAATGCACAAAGAGCAATTCAGTCACCAACCAGCCTGATGAAACCGACATTACTAAACTCCCTCAGTCAACTTCAGGTGTGTATTAGCATTAATTTACAAAAGAGCATGTTAATGTACATTAGTGTGTGTGTTTCTTTTTCGGTTTGTTGACATTAAAACTCAATAGCCAAACTAATCTACTTGTGGTCATACAGAGGGTTAATTTCTGTATTTTTATTTATTTATTTTGTTGGTTGGTACATAACCCAGGCACGTAAATTTAAAAAAGTAACATAAACGATAGTATGGTAATAAATATGGGTAACACTTTAAGAAAACAACTCGCACTATTTCTACTGGCTTATTGCCTGCTTGTTATTTAGAAACTAACTGTTTGTTAGCATTTATAATGTATTATCTAGGAATGCTCCGATCAAAATTTTCGCACCTAATACCGAGCATTGATTCTTGCTTGATTCTTGCTTGATCTGCCAATACTGACTACCAATTCTGATGCTTCGAGCTTTATAATGCATTAAGCACATTTTCCCTCAGAGTATGACACTTGAAATGGAGATCTCCTCTTACCTGAGAAAATAAATAAATGATGTTCCAAATAATCCCTTAAACATTTAACTTATAACCACATGTCATGGTCAGAAGCAGCTTTACAGAAAATAATAGATAAAATAGCTAAAAACACAGAGTTTTGAGTTTTTATATATGTAAAAGAATACATGAATACATGCAAGGTCATCAACTCTCTTGCTAATTGACTCTCATCTCCGTGATTTCCGGGGTATTTTATGTAATTCAAACACCTGCGATCGGTTCATGAGATCGGCCAAATTGGCGAGTACCAATCAAGTCATAAAATGTGATTATCGGCTGATACCGATTTCTAGCTGATCGATCGGAGCATCCCTATTATTATCTTAATTATTATTACCATTATTCTTCCCAATATACCTAAACTTAACCACTACCTTACTAACTATTAATAAGCAAAATGATTTTGAATATTAAAGCAAAAATAGAGCAAAAATTGAGCAATTAGCAAAAAGTCTTAGTTACTGGTTTCTTAATAGTGTGAATTGTACATTAAGAATAAAGTGACATAAATATATCACACTTTGTCACACTTTTTGCATAAATTTAGTAAATAAAAAAGTGATTGAAGTAAAAGTGGTTAAAAAAGGAAGAAAAAAGAACTGACCCAAATAACATGTTCCACTTCTGCCTGCAAATGAAACTACATGCAAAACAAACACCACAAAGAGGAACGAAAACAGTTAACAATGAAAACAGTAACTCTAATTAAAAAAAAAAACACAGTTCACGCAGCTTAAACTTTCTTAAAGACAAAGTTAACACGCATGAAAATTCTGTAATTTGCTCGTTCAAAACCAGTTTGAGATTTTCTTTTTTCTGTTGAACACAAAAGAAGATCATTTGAAGTATGCTGTGGCTGGCATTCATTGACTCCCATTGTATTTTTTTCCTCCAATGCAATTCAATAAATGCCAGTAACCAGCATAAATCCAAATATCTTTTTTTGTGTGCAACAGAAGACAGAAACCTGTTATTTTAGGGTGAACAATCACTTTATCTGTCCAGCAGAGGTCTCTGTATATCTTACAAGAATTTATTTATTTTGTTGTAGTTGTTTATGGGCTAAAATAGTTTTTAAAATCCAGGCTTATTAGAGGGTTTAAGAATGAATATGTAAATATGTGCAGTGTGCTGTTGTGTCAAATGCAAAATAACAACAACAAAAATGACAGCAGTAAGAAAAATATTTTAAAAAGTATGAACTCTTGGCACTTCAGTCAAGTTTATTTATATTGCAGTTAATAAATTAGATTGCTTTAAATTAAGCCACTCTATAGTATTAAACATTTTAAAATGCTCTGTTTCTTTTAGTTAGAAATGTCCCATTTAGAAAACTGATATATGGCAAATTACTTATGACATGCAAGTTCAAATTTGGATTTCTCATATATAAAATATGTTATATATATATACCACATATATTTCATAATATTGCAAAAATGGACTCTTGCTTATTTCTTCTTTCAAACATTGTAATTATAAAAAGGTACATATCATATATATATATATATATATATATATATATTTTTATAAGTTGTTTACCTTTTAAGACTATTTATTTAAAAACAAATGTTACACATATACTGTATGCTATATGGAATGCAAAAACTTTAAAGCTCAATATCCCAAAATCATTCAGAACGCAGATAGAACCGTATAATTCCAAGGTGACTAAATGTTCAATAATATTAGCTATAATTTAAATATATGGCCATATGAGAACATACTGTATACATGTAATTATATCTTATTTTTTGAAAGTATATGTATATATTTGTAATTACAAAGGTTGGAAAAAACATAAATAAGTGACCACGACATAAATTTTATATGTAAATATCAAATCCAAATATGAACATGAATGTCATTATGTTGTTTGCATATATTTCCATTTATCAGATTTCAAATAATGGACAATTGCCAATTCTAAACTAAAAAGTCTCTCTAGTGTTTGTTTTTATACATGCATCTAAAGTCAAAAGAGCTGAACTGGTAATATTAATGAAAAAAGACTCTTCAGGCAAAGAATATTTGCCATTGACCAATGGGAGTTTGAATAAGTTAACCAATCAAAGCAATGAAAACTGATGTTGCTGAGCTGTTTGAGCTCCTGGAACAAACCAGCATTGCCAAGTCAGAGGTTTTCCCAGAGAATTTGGCCAGTTTTGATCTGTGTCCTCGGGTTTTAACCAGGCAAACCAGCATTGCGCTAGTCAGAATGGAAATTTCATTGTTTTGTAATGGCCATTGGGCCATATTTTTGTTGTGAAAACCTGGCAAACCTGAAACAAACTTCAATTTGCCCTTTTTATTGCACCAGTTGCACAACCTACTTTTTGTATTTCGCTTAAAGCATACCACGTGGTTTAAATCTGATATATACAAGTTATTGACATATGTAAATTATTATTATGGTCATTATGATGTTATGAAATCTTGTTTTGTTTGTCCTTTACATGTCACAGCGGAAGTGAAGACCATATCAGTGATGGAGGGAGATTCTGTCACTCTACACACCGGTGTTACTGATGTACAGAAATATTTGTTGATACAGTGGATGTTGGAAAACACTCGAATAGCTGAAGTCAACAGACTCGCTCAAAACCGTGCAGCTTACGATGGCCCACATGGAAGATTCAGAGATAGACTGAAGTTAGATGAGACTGGATCTCTGATCATCATAAACACCACAACCACAGACTCTGGTCTTTATAAACTAACACTTGTCATCCAAGAAAGCATCTACGTAAATTTCAACCTTACAGTCTATGGTAAGTGATATCCTTTAATGACATCGTTGTTCATCACCTTTTATGAAACCAACATTGTTAATTCATCTTATGAAATATCTCTGATTCCATTTTAAATCCTGTCAGTATCATCATCGCCAGAAAAATCATTGATTAGCTTGATGAACAACCAGACTGAGGATGCCAACATTACTGATCTCCATCAGACAAGTTCAGGTATGTCACATAATATTAGCATTTATTTGCAAGAGAGAAAATGTTAAGTATTAAATCAAAGTTTACTCATCTTATTTTTTAGATGTATGTAGTAGTAGCCTGCTTGATATAAACAATATATCTGTGCACTTCATTGTTTTGTTAAAAATAATTGCTCTCCTGATCATTAATCAAATGGCATTCTCTATACCCCCTTGAAATGAATTTTCCTCAGTTCTGGTCACATAGAATGTCTTTAATCAGTGCATGTGTCATTTCTGCCATGCTTTTGTCCTTTTCTCAATTGACCTTCATTCTGTTAGCAACGCGCATCTTCCAATAATGCAGTTGGTTTCCAAAGTATAAAATCCAGCACCGCCCTTCTTCTTTTTTTTTTTTTTTTTTTTTTGAACAATGTGTTTATTATTTTTTTTATTATGCAAGACAGGTAACACAAAAACAGAATTACATTTTGCCGCAATTATTTCCCACCCCAACAAAAGAACATCACTCTCTTCTCCTTTATATAAATACACAATATTCTCTTACAAGAGACAATTTAAATGCAAAACATATATTGCTAGGTACCCAAAAACCAAGTATACATAACCGTACTTTACACATAAAGTTACATTATCCAACAAAACAAAACACAGACACAAAACAAAACAAAAATAAAAAATATTTTTAGTTACACCTCTTATAATAAATGATCAATATTATTGTTGTTAATGTAGTAATAAAACGGCTTCCATATTTCTTCATATTCATCCATTTTGTTTCTGCCCTTCATTTTAAATTATATATATATATATATATATATATATATATATATATATATATATATATATATATATATATATATATATATATATATATATATATATATATATATATATACATATATACATATATACAAACGGGGGCGGCGCAGTGGGTAGTGCTGGTGCCTCACAGCAAGAAGGTCGCTGGGTCGCTGGTTCGATCCTCGGCTCAGTTGGCGTTTCTGTGTGGAGTTTGCATGTTCTCCATGCGTTCTCGTGGGTTTCCTCCGGGTGCTCCCGTTTCCCCCACAGTCCAAAGACATGCAGTACAGGTGAATTGGGTAGGCTAAATTGTCCGTAGTGTATGAGTGTGTGTGTGAATGTGTGTGTGGAAGTTTCCCTGAGATGGGTTGCGGCTAGAAGGGCATCCGCTGCGTAAAAATGTGCTGGATAAGTTGGCGGTTCATATCGCTGTGGCAACCCCGGATTAATAAAGGAACTAAGCCGACAAGAAAATGAATGAATAAATTCAAACGGATTCAAGTCACGACTTTTCTTTGTTACCCTTTTCAAGATTTAATACAAGTCTTTTGTGTCTTCAGAATATTTCTGTAAAGTTTCAGCTCAAACACCCATCAGATTATTTATTATACCTTTTAAAATATTTGAACTGTCTGCTCTGAACACAATGTAGCTGTTTTTGTTGCCTGTGTCTTTATTGCTAGTTCTCCTCGCCCACCGTTCCCACATGCCTGTCAGAGGGCCCTATCATACACCCGGCGCAATGTGGCGCAAGGCGCGACGCAATTGTTGCTTGCTAGTTTCAGCTTGGCGCAAGAGTCGTTTTAATGTTTTTCGCCATGCTGTTTAAATAGCAAATGCATTTGCGCTCATATGTGCGCCCACAGGCGTTCTGATCTAAAAAGGAAGGCGTGTTAAGGCGCATTTCTTGCGCGTTGCTATTTTGAGAAACTATGATAGTCTGTGCTCTGCTTAACTGTTTTCTCTCTAGTGAAGGGTTCAGTTTTTACACTTACAAAGTCCTTCATGTAAATAGCAAATTCGCTATGGTGCGACACAACTGACTCTTAAAGGGAATGGGATCTGAGACTCTGATTGGTTTATTCTCAAAAAAACATATAACTTATTAAGAAAATAAGCTCAACCCTTTTAGATCATGCACCATGGTGCAAAGTGCATTTTTCAGTCCTTATATTAGCAAAAGTGGATTCTGACACGCCATAAATTAGTTTGCGCCCTGCACTTTGCGCTTTGGGCATGGATAGTCAAAATAGAGCCCAGAGTGTGCCTTAATCGGCTGCGTCAGATAAACAGCACAGTGACAGACATGAAGGAACAGATCTCACAAAACATTTGTGGAAAATACTACAGTAAGAAATTCAATCAATCAATCAGCTTTTATTTATATGACACTTTACCACAACCAATATTGAAGAAAGGCGACAATGCAAAACAGTACAAAAAACGTCAATAGTATTCCAGAGTTTAGCACCTGCCACTGCAAAAGAGCGGTCACCCCACTGCTTGTATCTGCTTGTATCTTGACCGAGGGACTTTAAGCAGAAGTTGGTCAGCAGATCGCAAAGTTCTGCTTTGTTTGTGAATGTGCAAAATTTTGCATAAGTAAGTAGTAGCAAGGCCATTGACGGCAACTTTATCAATGAATATTAATGTATGTGTTGTGGAGTTGCAGTCACGCACAATGTCATTACAAAAGGTATGCACACACACACACACACACACACATACACAGACACACAAACACAGCGGACACACAAATAGCGTCATAGGATACACGTTAATATCTACTGCTGTATGGATATCCGTTATACAAAATAAACCTGATTTAATGTCCACAAACCAGGATTGAAGCGTCTTCTTTTATAATTGTACTGACACGCGGCTGTGGTGATAAAGACAGTAAAAATGCTGTAACTCAATACAAACGTGCAATGTTTTAAAACGCTTTAAACTTGTAAAACTCATTCTTGATCACATTTGGTGATGACTGATGATCACAGAGAGCTGAACAGATCTATAAATCCAGGTTCCTTTGCACACATCCTGTCTTGTTAATATGATTATACATGTTACTACGGAGACATTTTAATAGCATGGGTGGAGAAATAGCACTCCTATGTTATGTTGCGGTTGGTCAAAATGGGAGGGATTTGAATCCTATTTTAACGTCAGGCAATTAAAAAAAAAAGTGACTTATTACCATTATATCACCCCAACATGGCAGTGGACACATACCAACACACAGTCCTGTCCAAACAGCTTGCAAAAGATGATTTTCATCATAGGTGCCCTTTAAGGTTGTGTGTTTTCACTACACTTGCACTAGAGGGAGCTAAAGGTTTTGCTGTCATGACTCTTCAACAGTCTCTGCTCTATTTCCAAATCTCTGTTCTAAAAACATCAGAACAACAGTTCTAAAAAAAAAAAAAAGTATTCTAAAAACAGAACACCACACAGAATTACTGTTCTAACTGTGATGTCATCTGTATTTATTTAAACATGTGTCAAACGCTTATTTCTGATTCTTTCCTTTCAGACTCTTTCTACTGTTGTGGTTTACCCGAAACTGTGATTCGATTGGTCATTTGTGCACTGGTGGGCGTGGTTGTTCTTGCCTTGCTGGTGTATGACGTCAGAGCTACAAGACTTGAGCTGAGACGGGCGGAGGAGACCAGGCTTTACCATCAGATTCCTGAAGTAAAATCAGAGCTACAGCCTGAACTGAGCAGAAAAATGAGCAACAGATATGTTTACTAAAGGTTGCTGATGTAGTCCCAACAGGAAAACTAGCAGCTAGCTATTTATCAACCCGTTATTCTTCATATATTTACCATGTTTTGGTTTGTACAATGATTTTACTGAGCTAGCAAATTAAACAAGTGGTTGTAAATCCAGCTACCATTAATAAATAGCTAACTAGCGAAACGAATTATGACATTGAATAATCTAATAAGCTCTCATTTCTCATCAAGGCTCATTAAGTTTAGGAGAGAGTGCAGAGATATTTTATTACTCTATCTCTACACACGGGATATGATCCTAGAAAACAAAACTAGTCAAAAAGGTAATTTTTTTTGGAAGTTACTTAATAAAACCATTTAAGTTTTGCAAGAATATTTTGTGAATAACAGCTCAAATTGGTAAATCAAAAGTAAAATTTCATTTGTTTCTTACCTCTACATTAATAGAGGGATACGCTGAAAAATGCCCCCTCAGATTGTACTATGTCTTCAAAAATATGTTAGTTTACTTGAAAGCAGCAAATAGGACATCTTAAACTTTTAAAATCATGCTAGTGCTCATGCTTTTGCCATTAAAAAAGTAGTGTACTTTTACTCGCTAGATGGAGCTACAACCGTGTCATTTGTCTTAGGAGACGCACATTGACTATATATTCAGTCAGTGTTGGGTAGTTACATTTACAATACAGTATAACAATCCTAAGCTGATTTTAAACTTTTTAAAAAAGTATAATAAATTAACGCAAGAACAGCATAACACACGAACAAGAACACATTAAGTTACTTTTTAAAAAATGACTCAACATTTAATCTAATTACTTTTAAAAGTATCTTTACAAACACTGTAAATATTTTGATACACAACAGTATCAGTATTTGAGCTAGTATTTACACACACACACACACACACACACACACACATATATATATATACAAAAAAAAAAAAATATATATATATATATATATATATATATATATATATATATATATATATATATATATATATATATATATTGCACCAAAACATTACTAGAAGTGAAAAACAAACACATAAACAGAGCATTTTTTTCTGAATGTAGGCATAAAGTATCTGTATGACCTTGTACTTCCACCAAGAGTCTGAAGAGCACATTTTACTTTACTTTACACTTTACTATTCAATGCATCAGAATTGAATCAATGTTGCACACATTTGTTTTACACTGAATGTAATTTTTGATTTTGAGTGAACTCAAACAAACAAAAGTAAAGAAAACAAACCATCCTAACATCCTTTCGTAGTTTTAGCTGGCTTTTCATCTTCATCTTTGTGCAAACAGCTGGATAAAAGAGAGAAACTTAGCAAGAAACATAAAATTACACTTATAGACTTTACTTATTATTATTAGTTGTAGTAGTAGTAGTAGTAGTAGTAGTAGTAGTAATAACAATAATAATAATAATATAATAATGGTAATGTCATGTCATGTAATAAACCGAAGACTTCGTTGCAAAGGCCTGCTTTTAAAAGGCCTACGTTATCTCAATGTTGTGTGATTTTACAGCCAGTTAAATGTCAAGTTTCATTTTTGCTATTTGCGTGTAATGACTTTTATCTAATACATCTTCATTCTAGTTTTGCGCAGCACGCTCTAGGGCCCCATCACTCACCATCAGCCGACCTGACCAGACATTTATCATGATAATTTGGTGAAGTGCGAACATTCTGTCTGAAAATTCCCCAATGCTAATTTCCATCACGCATGTAAATGTTAGAAGTGGTCACGCTGATAAATATTGAATTAGTATAAAAGAACACCTCTGAATGTAGAAAAATGCATTATGGGCACTGATGGTGAAGTCGTGGCTTCTATCAATCACAAAACATGCAAACAATGTTTCTTTCGTTGCAAAAACACAATGGTGGGAGAAAATCATCAGTCATGATTGGTATTAGTTTCAGTTTCAGTTTACTTTTTTGCCATTCAAAACATCATAATTGTAATGTAGAATGAAATCACGTTGCATGGAACCTAGAAAGAACATAAAAAACACTATAAAAACCCAACATAAAAATAAGCTTTTGTAATTTCATAATTATATATAAATATATCTATATATAAAATAGAAACCAATTAAAAAATCACCAAAGGTATTAAATAAATACTTAAATACTTATTGCAGAGTTTGTAATAATATTTACAATTTGTGTTATGGTATCTTTACAGTTTTCAAGTGTAAGACTATAAATCATAGGTCTCAAACTCAATTCCTGAAGAGGCCGCAGCTTTGGACAGTTTTGCTCCAGGTTGGAGTCAGGGTTGGAGCAAAACTGCACAGAGCTGTGGCCTCTTCTGGAATTGAGTTTGAGACCTATGTTATAAATAAATAAAAATCTGCAAGAAATCAAACATATCGCCTATTGGTTTATTATTAAAGTAAAACGGTACAAAACTTTAACTATAGCTGTTTTATATGGCAAAATATATTTAAAAAATCTATTTAATTTAGTGTAAAATGTCATATGTTTGTTGACTCAATCAAGTCATCATGGTTTAATAGGAAACTGCTTAGCATTAATGTGACAAGAAAACCATAACAAAGGAAATGACATCATAGATGGGACGCATACAATGTAAAACCCAAAATGTTAAGGTAACTCAAACTGTCTGAGGAAACCGATTGCTACAAACCATTTAAGTTCAAAAACTAATCCTAATGAGTACTGTGAACTTAATCTGTTTGAGTTAACGAAGCAATTTGAGCACAGTAAAACCCAATAAATGAAGAGAACTCAAACCAACTGAGTACTCTAAAACCCAATAAGTTATGGCAACTCAAACAGTTTGAGGAAACCGATTGCTACAAACCAATTGAGTAAAAAAACGAATCTATATGAGTACTGTGAACTTACTCCATTTAAGTTGAATTAATGAGGTATTTAACAAACCCATTACCTTTAACACTGAGTTCAAAACTCTTTTCACAAGAGTAGAATTAACTTTCAGTCAATTTTGAGTTAACTGCACTCATTTAATTGATAAAGTTGACTGTTGGGTTTGCAGTGTAGTCATGACTCTGTAAATGTTAGCAAGTGTCTTAAAAATAAGGTAAACCTCAAAGCTATTTATTTTTATTAAAATAAATATGTCATTTAAAATTTATTCGATTAAAGATATAATCATGTTTTGATGAAGATAGATATGTACAGACTCAGAGGAAAATACTTTTTTTAATCTTATGAAAGTGCAACCTTTATTGTACATTTAAAAAAACGGTAACACTTTACAATTAGAGTACATGAATAATCATTTATTAATATGCTAACTAAACATTAATTTATTATGAACTAATGATGCATTAATGTATGCACTATCAGCTAACTTTAACTACAACATGAAACATGAGTTAATGTGTGAATAACGGCTACTTTAATTACTAGTACACTGTAAAAAAAAAAAAAAAAAAAAAACATAATTTACTGTTTATTTCCTGCAGCGAAACCGTTTAAAAAATGTAAAATGGGAGCTGTTAAATTGCTGAAATTTACTGTAAAATATCAGACATTAAATTTCTGTAATTCGACCTCTGTTATTTTACAGTAAATTTCTGTAATTTAATGTCCGATATTTTACTTTTTTTTCGGCACCCCAGCTGCCAGAAATAAATCATAAAATTACGGATTATTTTTTTTTTATATTGTACATGATTGTTTGCTAATTCATGTAATAATTGCCACAAAAGTTTATGCTTAATATAACCATCATGAACTCCTAACATGTTAATGTACAATTGTATCATGACTTTACTTGGAGGGGCACATCATTTACTCATTCTTAACTACTCATGAACTCCTTATGCACATCTGTCTTGAGCGTTTACACTGAATAACAATTGAAAAATGTTCAGTCAACATCAGGAGTTCAAGAGTAGTTAAGGATGAGTTTATGTGCCCCTCCAAGTAAAGTCATGACATAATTATATATAATTATGCTATTTACATATTAACACATCATTATTCATGTACTTATTGAAAAGTGTTACCAAAAAACTACATCTCCCTACACTATATATAAAAATCTTCACCTTTAATCCTCAGTGATGCTTTTGTTATATATGATAAAGTGTAGCAGAAGTTTCAGGAAACTAGACCCCTCCTTCTGTACAGTTACATATCCTGTTTTTGTCTTTCAGTTTTGGACAAATCTACAACATTGATAGCTGCAGAAATGTGTATGTTCGATATTTGATGTTGTTAGTCTTAATGTACATCTCAGTTTCATCATACACGTTTACCCTTTTGTTTTTCACCAAATAATGTGTTAAAAATCTGTTTTAATTAAAACAACACGTTTGAATCACTCTGTGTGGTCTTTGACCCATTTAACACTATATTTTGTGTTGTGTTAAAGGAAATCAGTCTATGAGGTTTCTGTTTGCAGGACAGGAAAGAGGCCCTTCACCCACATGCCACGTATCTCACTTGAAGACGGTCGTCCATATATCAGACCAAAACCACATTTCCTTCCATAGATAAAGGAATCAAGCCTTTTTCGAGTTTCGATTTGACTAGACCTAACATGAGTGTTAAGAAAAATGAATAAGGTGGAATCAGTTCGCAAGAAAACCAGTTGTGTGTGCCCACAAGAAACACATGCTTATAATCAGGCCACTATAGTGTTTTGAACCACAATAATAACATTTATCATATTTACAACTCTGTTCTTAAATGATCCAGCATTCTGCGCAGAATTAACTATAGTAAACAATTCAGTGGATGCAGTTCACAGAACAAACGTAAAGTAAAAAGTACTTATATTCAGCCCACATAGCAAAGAATTCTGGCCCAGATTTGGCATAAATCTGGCACAGGAGGCATTTATCCAGCGCTGATATACAGCATGTGGGCCAAACATGGCCTGGGTTTGGCAGAGGTGGCACTGTCTTTAAGGCGACACACAATACTTGGGGCAGATGTAAATTGTAGTATTTGGCCCACATGTTTATAATAGATATGTGGGTCATGTAAGTTTGGCCTATCTTGAGCCACATTTTAAATACATTTTTATTATTTTTAAATAAGGAAAAAAATCAGGTCACTTCGAGAAAAAAGCACACACCTAGCAAGCCTAAAGTGCAATGAGCCCGGAAAGTATTAGGATATTTATTTAGAATACTACAGAATTACCATTGCAGATTCATTCAAGCACTTATGATTCAAAAACACTAGTATTTACTATACATTATTATGGATGGATGGATGGATGGATGGATGGATGGATGGATGGATGGATGGATGGATGGATGGATGGATGAATAAGAATTATAGATGGAACGATAAATGGATGGAACGATAAATGATAAGAGGGATAAAGAGATAGAAAAATGGATAGGTGGATAGATGGATGGACAGATGGATGGATAGAACATTGGATAGATAAATATAACGATAGATAGATAGATAGATAGATAGATAGATAGATAGATAGATAGATAGATAGATAGATAGATAGATAGATAGATAGATAGATAGATAGATAGATAGATAGATAGATAGATAAGAATTATAGATGGAATGATAAATGGATGGAACGATAGATGATAAGATGGATGGATAGATAGAAAAATGGATGGATGGGTGGATGGATAGATAGATAGATAGATAGATAGATAGATAGATAGATAGATAGATAGATAGATAGATAGATAGATAGATAGATAGATAGATAGATAGATAGATAGATAGATAGATAGATAGATAGATAGATAAGAATTATAGATAGATAAGAATTATAGATGGAATGATAAATGGATGGAACGATAGATGATAAGATGGATGGATAGATAGAAAAATGGATGGATGGGTGGATGGATAGATAGATAGATAGATAGATAGATAGATAGATAGATAGATAGATAGATAGATAGATAGATAGATAGATAGATAGATAGATAGATAGATAGATAGATAGATAGATAGATAGATAGATAGATAGATAGATAGATAGATAAGAAT
Source organism: Danio rerio (assembly GCF_049306965.1). NCBI lineage: Eukaryota > Metazoa > Chordata > Actinopteri > Cypriniformes > Danionidae > Danio > Danio rerio. Next base: position 8,711,166 of record NC_133197.1, read on the forward strand.
TATAGATAGATAAGAATTATAGATGGAATGATAAATGGATGGAACGATAGATGATAAGATGGATGGATAGATAGAAAAATGGATGGATGGGTGGATGGATAGATAGATAGATAGATAGATAGATAGATAGATAGATAGATAGATAGATAGATAGATAGATAGATAGATAGATAGATAGATAGATAGATAGATAGATAGATAGATAGATAAGAATTATAGATAGATAAGAATTATAGATGGAATGATAAATGGATGGAACGATAGATGATAAGATGGATGGATAGATAGAAAAATGGATGGATGGGTGGATAGATAGATAGATAGATAGATAGATAGATAGATAGATAGATAGATAGATAGATAGATAGATAGATAGATAGATAGATAGATAGATAGATAGATAGATAGATAGATAGATAGCATTGACAGAAGATCATAAAAATGTAATAGACAGACAGGTTGTCAGAAGAAACAGGGTCAGGAAACCTAAAACACGACCGCGATTACAGGCACGCGCACGGGGGCGCGCAGAGTTCATCTGACTGAAAGTTTCGTCTTGCGTTATTCCGCTTGTTACCTACCACGAAAGCTATAAAAACCTCGGCTTAAATAGGGTTAGTCTTTAATATTGGATGGGTTAAATGTTTTGGACATTTGTGTTTATTGCTGTTTTTCCTGAAACGTGGAGGAAAATGTTTTACGCACTCGTTTTGTTCTGTTTCTGTTTTGAACGCCGATCTGGTAAGTTATTCATGTTTTTATGGCTTCTGTTCTTTATGATCTGGATTTATTAAACAAATTATTTTATTATTTTTGACAATACCCAGATGCTTAACAAAACCAGGTTGTACCAATTGAAAAGTTTAGATACAGAAGCCTCTAAAATCCGTCAGAAATATTCTTCTAATTTGAGCTTTTTCTCGGGCTCCTCTGTTTATGAAGAGTGATTTCACTTTTATGGTGATGAATAGGTATTTAAGTGAAATTACTGAACACAAACATATGACAAAATGCTAATTTTAGAAGAAACTTTCAGACGACTCTTCAAATAATCTGCAGTTCAGTACCAGGTCATGTCCCAATGTTCTCCAGGTGTGTTTGGTGCGAAGACAAATGAAATTAAACTGGTGTTGGAGGGAGATACGGTAACATTACCGGCTGAGGTACACGGAGATGAGCTGCTAATTTGGAGGTTTGGACCGGACGGGACAATGATTGCAAAGTTTAGTAAGAAAAACGGAGAATACGTCATAATGCCTGTCGAGAGATTCAGCGGCAGACTGATGCCGGAGTACGAAACTGGATCTCTGATTATCAGAAACATCAGAACTGAGCACGCTGGGCTTTATCAGCTACAGACCATCAGTTCCACAGTCTCAACGAAGACATTCACTGTTTCTGTCTATGGTGAGCAAGAATACATGTTAAACTGTAATCACAAACAATATAAATGTCTAAAAACTTAACTTATTATCTTCCAGCTCGTCCACCCATTCCTGTCATTACCAGAGACTATTCGCTATGTTCTTCATCAACATCTTCCCCATCACCCTCAGCACCATTCCAGTGTTCACTAGTGTGTTCAGTGGTGAATGTGAGCGCTGTGAGTCTCTCCTGGTACAAAGGAAACAGTGTATTGTCCAACATCAGTGTGTCTGACCTCAGCAGCAGCGTATCTTTACCTCTGGAGGTGGAATATCAGGATAAAAACACCTACAGCTGTGTGATCAACAATCCCGTCAGCAACCAGACCACAAATCTGGACATCGACATACTCTGTCAACCTTGTCCAGGTATGTCAGTGATTGTATTAATGCATATAATGTTACAGTTTTTCTTGATTGCTTTGATGCAGCCGTCAACTGAAACTCCATATTTTCAAAACAGTTAACACACAGACCTAAACAGCGGCACTCATGGTTAAAATGACACATTTTGCTTGCAAAAGGCAAATACCGTGTCAAAACATTTAAAATATGCAACAAAAGCTAGTATTACCTTTAAACAACACAACTTGCAAACAAGTATATGAGCTCTTACAATTAATCATTACACAATGGACAACAAAATACAAAATACAGAACTCGGTGTGAATCAGTGCACCATTGCTTGCCATTTGCCAATGCCATTTGTTGTGTTTTATTTGGGCTGTCAAATTTGCCTTTTTGCAAAAAATTGGGTCCAGAATAAGAAATGCTTTAAATAAATCAGTGGTTCTCAACTAGTTTGGCCATGGGACCCACATTTTTACTTGGTCATCAAGCCGCGACCCAAATAAAATACAATTTTAGGAATTATATTTAATTTGTATTTATTTGTTAACATAAACAAGTAGTGACAGATAAATCGTAAGAAAATCACCAAGACTTACAAGTAAACAATATTTTATTGCTGTCATTTAACAAAATGTATCAAATAAATAATAAAATAAAATAAAACGTATTGTCTGGTTTCTAAACACCCTTTTAATTTAGACGGTTTCGTGCTCTCTTGTGAGAGCACCTAGCTACTTATGACACACTGAGGCTTTAAGTCTTTTTTCCCATTAATATATTTAAATCCATACTTTACATATTCGGGGTCGTTCTTGCGCTTTGACATATCTTTTGTTATAATTAAATTAAATTTCACATGTCAAACGGCAGGGTTGTCGTGCACACATTTCAAAATAAAAGTCAAAATAAGTTTAAAATTAAACTTTTGTTGTTGGTTTTTTTTTTACCACACACTCCGCGACCCTCTAAAAATGTTCCACCCACCAATTGAGAAACATTAGAATAAATTATATTGAATTCATGACATTTTTTTCAAACTATGGCTGAAAACTGAAATATTGTAAAAAAAATAAATAAATAAATAAAAAAACAGACAAAAATAAAAAAATTACTGTTAATATTAGAGTTATCACATGTAAACCAATATAGAGTCAAATCTATTGGGAGTATAGGACATAGCCACTATTGACCTCCTCCATCCATGCTGGCACAGAACAACACAGAGCTTCCACCGTTTTTAATGTTTGCAGACTGATTGCTAATTGAAGATCTGTGTGGAGTGTCAGTGCCCTGCCTCATTGGACTCTAAAGAAGCCCATAATCAATATGGATTTAGGACATCAGAAGAAAGGAGTAACTCATCCCAATGTTTACAGACAACAATATTTGGATATTAGAAGCCAATATTCTCAGCATTCACCTATTTTTACAGATGGCTCTAAGGTGGAAAATAGCGTAGCAGCAGCAATGGTAACTGGTCAACAACATTATGGAATCAGTCTGCCTAAAGAATGCTCCATATTCACAGCTGAAGCCCGCGCTTTACTTTTAGCATTGGAGTATATAGAAAATGCCCAACAAAAGAAATCCATCATTTTTACAGACTCTAAATCATGCCTCCAAGTTATGGAATCTTCAGCGAATGATCATCCTTTGATTAATAGTATTTTAACTAAAGTTCACCAACTACAAAATCAGTTTTATCACATAATTTTTTGCTGGGTTCCAGGACATGTTGGACTTTTAGGCAATGAGCGAGCTGATGCAGCTGCTAAAGATAGTGAAGTAGTGAACAAATGCCAAATTCCTTCGTCAGAGATGAAACCTTTTATCAACGCTTACATTTTAAACAAGTGGCAAAAGGAATGGGATGCATCAGAAAACAATAAATTACATGAAATCCAACCTGAAACCAATTTTAACAATCGATTTGATCAAGTAGGTTTTACCAGATGTCGTATTGGGCATACGAGAATAACACATTTTTTTTTTTCTCCAAGGTGAAAACCTTACTCAGTGTTTGTGCTGCAAAACTCCTCTTAATTAAAACACATTTTACTGGACTGTCCTGCTTTTACTGATTCCAGAAGCCTTTTTTTATGAAATGAACTCTTTGAAGGACATTTTTGACAAAGTGAAACCAGAAAAGATTTTAGAATTTTTAGCATGTATTAACACAAAAAAATCTTATTTAATTTATGTTTTATTTTGTTTGTTGGTTTTTAAATTGTAAATTTATTGTGAAAGAGTCCTGCCATGAAGATAGCCTTGGTTGCTGACATGGCACTAAATAAAAAATACATTACATTACAAAAATCTGTGTGAAGTGTCACAGAGACCACACTGACCGCTGCTTCAGTAAATTCATACTTGTTCATAATTCATAATTGCTTGGTGATTTCCAAAAGTCTCATTCATTTCATTCATTCATTTTCTTGTCAGCTTAGTCCCTTTATTAATCCAGGGTCGCCACAGCGGAATGAACCGCCAAGTTATTCAGCACGTTTTTACGGAGCGGGTGCCCTTCCAGCTGCAACCCATCTCTGGGAAACATCCACACACACTCATTCACACACACACTCATACACTATGGACTATTTAGCCAACCATTTCACCTGTACCGCATGTCTTTGGACTGTGGGGGAAACCGGAGCACCCGGAGGAAACCCACGCAAACGCAGGGAGAACATGCAAACTCCACACAGAAACAGCAACTGAGCCGAGGCTCAAACCAGCGACCTTCTTGCTTTGAGGCGACAGCATTACCTACTGCGCCACTACGTTGCCTTCCAAAAGTCTCATATATTTTATTAAACTATTAGAATTATAATAATTTATCAGTTGTTATATTTTATTTGCGAGACCTGGGGTTATTATGCTCGATTAAGATTGATTTTGCGGTAAAATATTAAACCTTGACACCTTTACGACACTCACATACATTAAAAAATAAGGCAACGACCAAAAAATTAGTATAATCTCCAAGTGGCTCAAAGTCTCCAATACTAAACCAAGAACAGTTTTGTGCTATAAACATTGTGCTCACCATTCTCATTAAGTGAAGTTAATATTAAATTAAACAAATTAATAATGATTATAAGAAAAGAGATGGTTGTAAGACTGTTGCACTCTTTTTGTGTTGACAATATGCTTATGTTTATATTGTTCCAATTGGTGTGTGTATGTGTGTGCTCCATTGTGTGCAATATTTGTATGCTGTTAACCACCTCCGAGCATGGTGAGGGTCCAAGTCACTGGAGTTGTTATTTTAGGGGTCGCGGGCTGAAACGTTTGAGTACCCCTGCTTTAAAGCATCAACACTGTCATCTGTATTCTCTCATGTTTTCCAGCTCCTCTGCCAATTCCCGTCATCAACACCACAGATTCTCCACAATGTCCTTCGTCTGCATCACTCCAGCAGTGTTCACTAGTGTGTTCAGTGGTGAACGTGAGTGCTGTGAGTCTCTCCTGGTACAAAGGAAACAGTGTATTGTCCAGCATCAGCGCGTCTGATCTCAGCATCAGTCTCTCTCTACCTCTGGAGGTGGAATATCAGGATAAAAACACCTACAGCTGTGTGGTCAACAACACTATAATGAACCTTACTCGACGTCTGGACATGGACACACTCTGTCAGTCATGTTCAGGTACTGCTTATATTAGAAATCTGGCAAATTTGTCTGTCAACTTTAATTATTAAGAGGTGGTTTTGTCTTTCCTCAGGCCGCGTTCACTGTTGTGGCTTTACTGAAACCGTGATCCGATTGGTTGCCTCTGCTGTGGTGGGCGTGGCTGTTATTGCTGTGCTGGTTTATGATGTCAGATCCAGCAGATCTTACCAGAAGAGGAGACTGCAGACGGCATCAGGGCAAGCAGATGATTATGATGATGTCGCAACAGCTCACTAGGTGGCGATGATGTCGCCTTTGTCTGTTATGGCTGTCGGAAATATTCCAGGTTAAATGCATTCACAGGAATGATCTAATGGACGCTTGGGTTTTAACCCTTCGCTGACTGATCGTAGTGCCATCTGGTGGTTATTTGTGGCACTTATTGTTTTATTTGACAAATAGGCTGCGTGTATGTTGCTGTGTTTATTTTTTTGCTGCACTTTTTGATGTAATTATACATTTTTTTATGCCTTAATAAGTTTATTTTAATATGTTGTTTGATTATTTGCTGTTAATTTACATATTATGTATAATACTTGAATGGACTGTTATGAAATTGATGGCTTGTTTGTTACATTCATGCCATTTTTTTAGTATTTTAGGTTTCAACAAAGAATTAATTGTAATATCGAGCAAAGTTATTAAAGACAGAACATTTTCACGGATATTAACCTGTCGGTCTTGCTCAGGATGCATTTCAAATTAGTTTTGCTGTATTTGTTTAATAATAAATCACCAGTTTTTCCTTATTAACTATTTGCCAATAGCCTTACAGTTCATCTAATTTCACCTTGTTGCAACGTATTCATTCAATCAGGGGTCGCCACAGCGGAATGAACCGCCAGCAACTTAAATATTTATAATTATTTTATTATATTCATTAATTTTCTTTTCGGCTTAGTCCCTTTATTAACCTGGGGTTGAAATTCTAATACAAAAACTTGACACAAAAAAGTAGAATAAGTGCCAAGTATGATATCTATATGTTTTCACACACACAAAAAAACATACTTGTAACACTGAAACATTAAGTGATATCTGCTAAGACAGTCGAGTGGTTTACTAAACATTAAAGGGATATGTCTATTTAGTGTGAAATAAATATAGTAAACATTTAGTTAACATGTAAACAGTCTATAAACTTTCAATGAGGCCTGTTTGATTGGACTGTCAGAATTCTAAGTGGGGGAAAAAGTGTTAAACAAAATAAATATTATGCTATAATATGCAATTTAATACAATTTTCAACTTTTTTCCAATTTAGTTATAACCAAAAAGTGTTTAGGAAAGATTTTCTGACCATTATCTGATTATTAACGTGTGTAAGGCACTCACAACAGTATTTCTGAACCAAAAACATTTTAAAATCAACCAAATACTAAAATAATTATAGCTGGCATTCGTTTTCTTTTCGGCTTAGTCCCTTTATTAATCATGGGTCGCCATAGTGGAATGAACCGCCAACTTATCCAGCATGTGTTTTATGCAGTGGATGCCCTTCCAGCGCAAACCATCACTAGGAAACACCCATACACTTTTGCATTCACACATTTACATTATGGATAATTTGAGCTTACCCAATTCACCTGTACCACATGTCTTTGGACTTGTGGGGAAAACTGGAACACCCGGATGAAACCCAGACAAACATGGGGAGTTTATTACATAAATATTATTAATATATTTCATATTTATTAAATTATTATTTTATTACAAGGTTATTTAATACATTAATTTAGATTCAATTTTAGATGTACTGTATATGTAAAGATGGTGTCATTAAACTTTCTATTACAAAACAAAGGCTATTATTGTAAAACAACAAGACAACAAGTTAACTGTCAGCTTTTTTCTTTTTATTTTCTATTAGGATCGCAACATAGCAGTACATTAAATACAATAAAATAGAGGTACAAAGGTACAAATTACAATATAAAAGTGTATAAACAATCAGTTTCCATGTACAAATACTCTGTTTCACTTCATTCATTCATTTTACTTTGGCTTAGTCTCTTTATTCATCAGGGGTCGCCACAGCGGAATGAACCGACAGTTTATCCAGCATATGTTTTACACATTGGATGCCCTTCCAGCTGCAACCCAGTACTGTAAAACACCCACACACACTCATTCTCACATACACACTCATACACTACGGCCAATTTCAGTCATTCATTTGTTCTCTTTTTGGCTTAGTCCCTTTATTAATTAGGGGTTGCCACAGCAAAATGAACCACAACTTATCCAGAGTATGTTTTACACACCGGCTGCAACCCAGTACTGGGAAACACCCATACACACTCATTCTCACACACACACACACACTAGGGCCATTTTAGTTTATTCCATTCACCAATAGTGCATGTCTTTGGACTGTAGGAGAAAGCGGAGCACCCGGAGGAAACCCACACCAACATGAGGAGAACATGCCAACTGGCCCAGCTGGGACTTGAACCAGCGATCTTTCTGCTGTGAGGTGATAGAGCTAACCACTAAGCCACTTCATTGAATACATATTTTAAATCCTCTGGAATGTTTTTATATTAATCAACTATGATTTAAATCAGGGGTGTCCAAACTTTTTCTTATGAAGGGCCAAAACCCAAAGTTGATCGATGGCTGTTGGTCGGAGGTAAATATACCACACTGTTTCACATTAAAGTTTTCCTAAATAATTTCCTAATATAAAAAAGCTACAAATCATTGCATTGCTTTAAATAATATTAACTAATGCAGTATATTTAGATTTTTTTTATGATTAACTTATTACATTAAAAACATAATCCTATTAATAACATAATGGAATTTAATGCTAAATACACTAAGCTGCACCTGCCTTTGACTTGATTTGCTTGCCGATGTCCTGTACATTGCCTTCTATCTATCAAATGACAGTATTTACATTTTTAAAAATTAGATTCATTTAAAAAACAAAAAGAAACTACAAAGCAAACAAACAAAAGGTTATATTTAATTTGAAAAGACAATCTCTGTCAAAAGATTTTCGCCCCAACCCCCTCTCCATCATACTCTTTTTCTCGAATGGTATGATGGGTCAAATCAAAAGTTAACATGGGCCAACTTTGGCTGGCGAGCCCTAGTTTAGACATCTTTGATGTAAATCAAGCATGTTAATAAACTCTGATTCAAAGTCATAGTACATAATGCACTGTTTTAAACAGGAATAAACACACATCATAAAAGAGCGATTACATGTTCTATCTGAGTTAAATAGTTGAAGTCAGAATTATTAGCCCCCCATTGACTTTTTTCTCTTTTTTTAATATTTCCAAAATTATGTTTATGTGTAATAATATTTTTCTTTAGTAAAAAGTCTTATTTGTTTTATTTTCGCTGAAATAAAAGCAGTTTTTAATTGTTTAAAAGCCATTTTAAGGTCAAAATTATTAACCCCTTTAAGCTATATTTTTTATAGATAGTCTACAGAACAAACCATCATTATACAATAACTTGCTTAATTATCCAAACCTAACCTAATTAACCTATTAAACCTTTAAATGGCACTTTAAGCTGTATTGAAGTGTCTTGAAAAATATATAGTAAAACATTATTTACTGTCATCATAGCAAAGATAAAATAAATCAGTTATTAGAAATGAGTTATTAAAACTATTATGTTTAAAAATGTGTTGAAAAAACATTTTCTCTTCATTAAACAGATATTTGCGAGAAAAAAAAAACAGGAGGGCTATTAATTCAGGGGGGCACATAATTCTGACTTCAACTGTATATATTAAAACGAATCTGTTGATATTTTATAGTGTTATGGATCAATCTAACACATTCAGGTACTGTAATTCAGTCTTTCTCCATTCCAGAGCTCCCGTCTCCATCATCTGAAATCAACCGCTGCTGGATCCCGGACCATCATGACTGCAGGAATAATAAAAAAATAAAAGTGGTTAGAGTTATCCTACAGTGGACAAATTTATGGATTTAATGGTAGTTAAAATTAGTACATACACTCAAAACAATTGCATGCTGCTTGTTCAAACTACTTATTTACAATGAGCCAAATCAACACAATTATTGAGGGTTTTTGTGGGATAACTTTATTGTATTATGTTCAACCAACTTAAATTTGTAAAAACAATTAGGTTAACTTAAACAATTGCTGAGACAACATGAAGGAATTGTGGGAAATCTTGCATTTTTTTACAGCGTATAATGTGGTAACGAGTGAATTTCAAAATCTGGTGGCAAAAATGTTCAACTTTTTTTGCATTTTTGTTTTTCATGTGACATTGGGTCAACCAGGCAATATTACATAATATTTTATTCATAAACATAAATTGAATAATCCATCGCACAGCAATGCATATGACATGAAAGCCATTATTCATTATGGAGCAATCCAACCATGTCTATTTTTTTTTAGATCAGGCTTAAATTTACCAATATGAATTGTATAACACGTTTAACACATCACGCCAGCTTTAAAGAAGAAAATATAAAGCTGAATATCACTTATTTAATAATTTCCTGATATAATCAACTGAAAAAAAAACATCTAAATGGAAACAACAAAGGGCCTAAGACTAACCCCTGTGGCACACCACACTTTCCTGTTTTATGTTCAGCATCTGTTCATTTACGAAACCAGCAGGGTGGTTATCTGACAAAGAATCTCTTAGACAGACAGCCATCTTATCCACAAATATCAATGTGAATCTTAAATATACTCAAATTAGCTTTAAAGACAGTTGTAAACAAGTCCAACCCAAGTGCTAAAATTACTAATTTGTTAAAAAAATTGGCCCAACTAGATTAGTAACATTTAGACAGATTGATTTATTTTTTATGACAAACATTTCTTACAATATTTTACAACTAAAGTCAAGATTTTCTCTCGTTATTATTTTACGGTCGATTAAGAAAGACTCCCACTGTTTTCCCGACAAAAGCAGGTGTAGGAGTATTTCGGTGGGGGCGGGTTGTTTGCGCATGTATGGTTTTCGTACGGTAGGTGGCGATATGAGACTGTCCCGCGTCACGTTACCTGGCAGAGGGAAGATTCAGCCATTTCGAGCGCTGTCTTTTATTTGTAACACTACTGGACGTAAACCATTTCCACGTCTTAAGAAGCTGGGAGAACATCGCACGCAAACCTACGCGAATTCACAAGTTTCTAAGCCATTATTTAAGCGTTTTTTGTAATTGTCGCTATCAATCTGGTAGGGTGCGGTTGAGAAACCAGAACACGGCGGATTTATATGGAAATTTAAAGCTACGGCCTTCATCTTTTTAAAGCTTCACTTAAATTACTCAACTCAACAATCAACATGGACTACGCGAATTTGACATTTTTTGTGTTGTTACTCATCAAGGGTAAGTAGCGATTTTATTTGTGTAGCTATATGACACTTTCGATTTTCATTAATAGAACCGGAAATATCCCAGCATATTGCGTATTTGCTTTTGCGTACATTCCTATTTGTGTTTGTTAGCCTGCTCGTAACGAGTGTTTTTATTGGTAAACTATACAATGAATAGGTAAAAAAAAATTGTGTCCTGCATATTTTGCGTTATTTTCCTTTATGAAGCCCACGACACCATTGGCTTTCAAGTTCAGGCCTTGCGGTAATGATTTTCAGCCTTTTGGAGATCGATGTCCAATTCACGTCGAGTCTATGTGTCGTGTGTGTATTGTGTGCTGTTCAGGTACATTTAATCCACATTTTTAGGTGTCAATTTGTGCATTTTTCTGAGTGGTTAATTTTTTTTAGCAATCAGACTTCCGGGGGTAGGCCTTATTTGTTTAATGCTGTCATTAATCTGTTTTTTACATGCATTGTTCCTATTTAAGTTAGCTATTTAGGCTCGCATTATTTCAGGTGATTTCATATTATAACATAGACAAGGATAAAGGCTCGTGTTTTATTGTGGTTTCTGTTGCCTACGCATGTAGCTAGCCAATGTGTCCTTGTTTTTTTCTCCTTTCAATGGAATTTGACTCACATTTAGTTAACAAATAAAACGCGCAGTTTAGACTAGATATTTGATGATGCGTCATGTTTCACATAAGCTGTTATGCCAATCGATGGCGTTTCATGGTCGTGTTAAGCTATACGATCCCTTTTATATTTCAAGTAGGCTATTTAGTGTTGTATTGATAATCTTACAAGTGGAATCGACATATCAATATCAAACAATGTGATACGATTCTTGTTTATTTTTTTAATGGTTATGTAGCCTAATTGTCGAATTATTAAGTAAAATGGCAGGATGTTTATCAAATTGCCTTAAAAATATATAAAACAAATATTTATGTAGGCCTCGTAATTTGCTAAATATCTAAAATAACGTCTGTAAATAGGCCTATGTCGGGTTAAATATATCAATTGTTGGATAGTTAGGCTTGGCATAAATCATTTAGTTACACGTAATGCAGCTAATTTATGCAGATAATGTGTAATTCTTTTGTGAAGATAAACAAACCTTCACGAGGTAAATCCATCAGGATATCAATGCGTGGCAATTTTCGCATGGATGAGTGCACGTGTGCGCTCCTGCAATGTTTTGACAAACATCAATACTGAAGGGGGCGATAGGGATACTTTTGGTTGCGGATGTAACAACCGGATGTGTTGTTATGCAGGTAAGTTTAAACAAACCGGCTTAATGCATGGGATATAGTTTGATTAAAAATGTCACTTTCAGTCTGTTGCTACTATTCAGTTTATACAAAACAAAAACTGCGCACTGATTCCTGATAATGCGACCTCTGTATTGCATTTGCGTAGCGTTTCAGAGCGCAACGGCGCGATGTATTTCGCCACGTTGTTTGTGTTTGGGAAATTGAGGAAATATTGATATTATATAGGCTACCAACTGTTTGGGAAATCTTGCTTTGGTTGAAATGTAAGTGTAGCTTGTGTAGGGGATGCTCAATGTTAGTGTTTGAGCGGGTGGTCAGTATGGAATATTACATGTTTTGTTGTGTTTTTTTACGTCTGTGGCAATGCTTGTATAAACCGTGCATATTCATATGATGACATGACATTGCAGTTTATATTTATTTAACCACAAATACGGTTATTTATTCGATTCCCAGATAATTGGTGAACTACTGCAATTTGTAATTTAAACGCAATACAAGCCTACAAAACATTTTTTTTTAGCTCTGTTGTTTTCAGATAAAGGTCGCAAGATCATTTGAGGACATAATGGAATAGATTTTAAACTATTTTGTATGCTTGATGCTTAATTGCTTTGTATGTTTTGGATGTTAGTGATCAACTAGCAAATTATCACAGACTATGTATGGAACAAAAGTAAATGTTTGAGCAATTGTTAAGGTTGTTTGCATGATATTGTAGGTTTATAACAAGTTGTAGAATGTAGAGGATTATATTGCATTGTTTTCCCCCCACTAAGAATCAAAAACCCATGACCTTTATGTGTTCTAGTGCCATACGCTGATATTTGAGCTTAAAGAACTCTTGATACTGTATATCCATCACTTCACTGGGAAAACTGATTAGTTGGAAGCCAGATTTAGAACTTCTTACAGGTCTTGTTTTAAGATAAAGCTTTTGAAAAGCATAAATATCCCATGTTAATTTTGAGGTCTGGGGTTTTACCCAGGGATGTTAATTTAATTTCAAGTAGGAATCATATGACATAATTACCATCCTCAATGGAAAAGGCTATGCAGATTTCTATCATTTAATCAATGTATTCAATTTTTAAAATATAATTTAGCAGGTCATTAAAGGGATAGTTTAAAGTACTGGGCAATTTGGCCTGTAATCAAAATCTCGATTGATTGAACATTTTACCTCGATTATGATTAATGAACGATTATTTTATTTGTTTATTTTCTGCCCTCATAGTTCACTGACAGGCATTGTACAGTAAATATGCGCACATATTACAAGTGAGAGATTTCTGAATAAAGGGTGCATTATTTGATTGTAAAATAATTGAAGGAAACGTGCAAATAATCATCTACTGTCTATGATTATTTATTGAATATAAACGTTGAACAACTGAAATTTAAAACACACAATGCTTAAAACCAACAATCACCATTTTTCAAATACAAAAGCTAAAAAAAAAATAACTTGCCCTCTTGAAAGCAAAACTAATTATTTTCTAAGGTTTTTCATATTAAAATTAGAAAACAAACAGTGCCTCTTCTAAATAAAACAACTCTTGTATATCCTGTAAATAATATTTGAAACAGTGCATTTCTTGCATCTTCTGTAAACAAATATTTTAATGTAAATGATTATATTGTAATGGAAAATATGCCATCTCAAGGCATTTCTAGTGCAGCTTTCAATTATCGTCAATGTAGTGCAAACGTGCAACGTGTAGTTACTAGGGGTGTAACGATACACTCAGCTCACGATACGATGTGTATCACGATATAATGTTCACGATTCGATATGTATCACAATATTTGGAATAAAAATTTTAAATTAAACTGAAATGCAAATTTTACCAAGTAAACTATTTTTTTTTATGTATTTCTTTTGTTTCAACTTGTTAAACTGAACCTTCTTTAGGAAAATAAATTAAACAGGCCTGTCTCTGGAAAATAAAACAATTTAAAAACTACTTAAAAATATTATTGAAATGACAGAAACAAAATTAAGGAACAATTTAAGTATAGGTGCAAAAAAATAAGCTTTCTGTTCAATTGAATTTAACAGTAAGAGCTTAAGGCTTTGCTTGGTCACTTGCGTTTTTTTGTATGTGCAAAAAAAATCCACATTTCCAGGTATTTAATTCATATTTAATTAAATTCATTTAGAGATATCTCTAATTACAATTGTGATTAGTCAACTCATTTAGAGATATCTGCAAATATTTTTCGATGGAAGTCAATGGAGGAATATGACTAGTCATAATATATTTGCAGATATCTCCAATCTGATTTCGTACTAGTACAATTGTAATTGCAGATATCTCTAATTGTCATTCTGACTAGTCGAATTATAATTATGACTAGTCAAAATATAATTAGAGATATCTCTAAATATATTTATGGATAGTCAGAACAAAGGTTTAAATGCTAAAACGGCTTGCCATACGCGCGCGTCTATCATAGTCTGCCCTCTGTAGTAACAGCTCTCGGTCAGCTCACGTCATGTGTGATTTTGCGGCGGGAACATTATATGAAGACAGAATGATATTTTAGGGTGAATTGTACCTTATAAATACAGTATGTGACTCTTTCAACACCATTAGGAGGTATCCATGTCGCTGTGCAAAGTATGTAAATCACTGTGAAGACTTTAAAACTTAGGATGTTTGACCCAGTATGCGTGTCAAAAAGCGGACGAGTCTAAAGCAATGACTGTACAACCGAAATGTTGCCAAACGTCTGATTTTGAAAGGATGGGCCATCCTCTATTTCAACTCCACTCATCTTGGTCCGCTAACATTACTGCTGCGGCAATCTGAACTTGCGTGCGACAGCAGGTGGAACGTAGCTCACGTGCAAACAGCTCAACTAATAAGAGAAAACGGACGTCATATCGTAATCAAATCGTCATAACGCCACGATGCATATTGTGACATTTTTGTATCGCAATAAATCGTACAACGATAATTCGTTACACCCCTAGTAGTTACGTTTTTTGAGAAGTGCGCAGGTATGCAACAGCATAAAGGCTGCCGACCATATCCGTGCGCTCGACACAAGTATACATTCGCCTTAACAGTGCAAGGTCATGTGACTCCACACACGGTATTTTACAAATCTTACTAATTTATAGATTATACGCTCTGAGTTTTTATTACTTTTTAATTAATAATACAGCTCTAATAGTTCACCAAACAAAATGAAAATTTACTCACTAAAAACCTGTAGCCATTGACTATTGACATTGACTATTGTAGGGAAAACAAATACTAATGAAATTCAATGACTACAGATTTGCAGCTTTCATTAAGTTATCTTCATTTGTGTTCTACAAGAAAGAAACTCATTAAATTTAAAAGTCATTTATGACCATATTTATTTATTTTTTGGGGGTAAACTATCTCTTTAATATTATGTTAGAAGTCTGTCTAGACGTGTACTCCATGTAAATGTTTGTGATCTGATTAGCCAGTTTCTTTTTGCTGCATACAAATGTAGTAAATAGGGATTCCGGTAATAAGACATTTTGAAGCTCTGCACTTGTGAAAGATCTTCAAAAGCCCTTCCCCCAGCAAAAGCCTGTGACATTCCCATAAAAGACGTAACTGATAGCAGGGAGAAAAGAGGCCCTTCTGTTTCGATGAAACCCTATGGAGGAGAGGCCTCAACATGCAGAACTAAATTCTCATGAGTGGAAACTTAATGAGGTAACTCACGCTAAAAAAAAAAAAAAACTTCTGCATTTTGCATTTTCATTAGGGTTAATCTGTTCCTCATCATGGATAAAGCTCACAAGGCATTACATTTAAAGACATAGTTTACTCCCCAAAAAATAAATTATCATGATTTATCTAACCTATACTTAATCCAAACCTATTTTGTGTGTGTTTTTTTTTTTTTTTTTTTTTGTTAAACACAAAAGAAGACAAACTGTTGGAAAACTGTAACCACCTTCCATAGTACTTGTTTTTCCTATAATGTAAGTCAATGGTTACAGTTTTTCAGCTTTCTTTAAAATTTCTTATTTTATGTTTAACAGAAGAATCACTAAAACCACTGAAGGGAGAGTAAACAGTGAGAATTTAAAATTTTTGTGTAAATTATCCCTTTTGAAAATGTACTTATTCACTGTTTCAAAACTTCACATATGTCCTGTCTTGTGACATGTTAAAAAATATATTTTTATTTATTTAATTATTGTACATTATATTGTGCATCCATGGCTTCATAATAAGGATAGTACATTACATATTTAGTCTGAGTGAATTACAAGAATAGTAAAGTATGTTTATGATACGTTCAGACTGTGGCATGTTACAGCAGGACACTTAAATTCTTTGCAGTGACCTGACCTATGAGTCAAGCATGTTCATACTTGCAAGTCCTTACATCATTTTCCTGAAAATGTCCTGCAGATATACAGTATTTCCCTTGTTGGGTTTCATTTCATTTTAATGTTGAATCGTTTTCTAACCAACACTGTATTTATTTGACCAGAAATCCAGTACAAACTGTAGCACTGAAATATTCGTGCAATATGATATATTTTCTATTTCATTGTTTTAAAATAATAATAATAATAATAATAATAATAATAATATTTTTTTATATAATGCCCTTTTCTAAAACCCAAAATGCTAACTTTTTTTTAAACTTTTTCCTGTGATGCAAAACAAAAACTTTTATATTGTCATTGAATCTAAGTGTGACATTTGTCCTTGGGAAGCATTTTTCAGGACAAATAAAAAGTTCTCAAGGACAGCATTTTTAAAGAAACCTTTTAGAATCATTACAGATGTCTTTTTATGGTCACAATTGATAAATGTAATGCACATTTGTTAAATAAAAGCATTAATCTATTAAACAAACACAACCTAACAATCTGAGTGGCTTTCTTTGTAGATTTTGTATTTGACAACAAAACCGTTTTTAACATTAACATGCTATATCAGCAGCAAATCAGCACAATTTGTTTGAAAGATCCTTTTAGACTGAAGTAAAATCCACTTTGAAGCACAGGAAAAAAACATTTTAAAATATAGCATGTTTTATACAGTGCTCAGCATAAAAATACATAACAGAGTACACCCCATTTTGAAAAGGAATATTTGTATACATTTCTCAGTGAATGTAATCTATTTTGGTGCATTAGAACAAAACCGATTTAATAAACAGATATATTTATACAAATACAATTAAATTCAAGTGAAAGATTGCAAAAAAAAAAAAATAAATAAATATATATATATATATATATATATATATATATATATATATATATATATATATATATATATATATATATACACAACCTACAAAATTTTAACTAAATTAAAAAAAAAAATGTTTCACTTAATTTTTTTCCTCTTTTTATTTATTTATTTGTATTTAATATTTTTCTATAACAAATTTGCCTGTACTAGTTTTTTGGACCATTATTGTAGGTTATTTTGTTAAATAAGCTCCAGATTTGGCTTCAGTATTGACTAATCTAATGTATATGCACAAATATAATATTGTATAGCTTCCTGTTATAAATATGAATTTAAAAGAGAGATTTGTGAGGGGTGTACTTATATATGCTGAGCACTGAATATACTATTTCATATGATCAGTGTTGTACTTCATTTTTGGCCTCATAAAATAGTCTGTGAGCATAGGAGACTTCTTTAAAAACCATTTTTAAAAACTAATATTTCCAAACCTTTGATATACCCTAATCAAAACGTTTACATCTCTAAAAAATCTAATGTCAGTTTGCATAGTTTGTTGGTAGGTGATTGTTTTCTTCCTCGAGCCATATATTTGTTCTACAACTGTTGTTGACAGCTCAGTCACTTTTTAAGTTTTTCTAAGTAATATGAAGTGTAATTGATTGTCCAGACAATCACTGCTGTCGTAAAAAAATACTTTAGGGAAGTGGTCTCCTTTAAAGTTTCGATTAGCGCTGAGAAAAGTAACAAGTGTCAAGTGACTGGACACCATCGTCACTTGACACTTGTTACTTTTCTCAGCGCTGAATATGACATGCGTGCTTAAAACGAGACCACTTTCTAAACAAAGTATTTTAGCGACATCATTGTTGGTTATTGTATTAAAGTGCTTGGTTTATATATATTTAGCCAATTATACGTTCCAAAGTGCAAATGCCTTGAATATGGCCAAGAACTTCAATAGCTTTTGTATGCACGTCAATGCAGAAATTATTATTGTGAGCCATGAAGCGCCCCCTGGTGGTCGCTACGGACATCGATAACATAATTTACCGCCCTCAAGTCCGCTCTAAGAGAAATAATGTAAGCGTAACGACAAATATAACTTCCTTCCTGACAAACAGTTTGCCTTATCACTGTTAACTGTTGCTTTTATTGTCAAATAAATCCAGCTTTTGTCATCTATTCATGCGGCAGTTTGATTATCTACACATAGTTTGTCACTGAATTCGAATCATCCACCATTTTTTTCCGATGACAGATCATCTCTGTAAACGGATGTTATTGTACAATGGATTTCTCCTAATGTGTCTAGTTCACAAACAAAACGCTTCTATGTATAAAAAATAACTTTCTTACCCTTGTTTTGGTCACAACGTTGGTCCTATATGTTATGTATTATCCACCGCTTCGCTTCTCAATGGTTTCTAAACGCGTAACATATCTCTATCAACATTATATTTAAAAATATACACCATTATAGCTGTTTTAGCCTGCCAAACTGCCTTACACAACCAATGAATAACGTAAATCCTTTATCATTTGATTTAACCGAAGGTAAACATCCTCGTCTTGTCATGTTATAAAGCTCTACTGTATGATCCAGTTTCAATTTTAATATCGCAGCTACACAATCGGACACCAGTTTCCGCATTCTGCTCGTCCTCTTTCTCGCGAGATCTCGTTTAAAATACTTGCTCATGTCTATTAAGACAGGTTATTTACGTCCAGTCCTATTTATATTTCCTTAAAATCGACTTATCTTGGCTTTGGAAATACACTGGTGATGCAGTGTTTTGTTTTGGAGGTTTTCATGCAATGTGATACATGAGTTACTGTAGCTATAGTGATATAGAACACATACTGTATTTATAGGCTAATATTTACATTTTTAAAGATGTTTACATTCATTATTACTTCACAATGTATTTACTTTAACGTTTTACCACATTTTATTGTGATTTATATTTTTACATTATTAAATTTGACTGAATTTAGGCATTGTTGGTAAAAGGCTGTTAATATTTAAATAAATAAATAAAATCACATTCAATTTGTAGGTATCATGTACTACAGTGTGTTTGTCCATTGATTTCTTATTAGAAAATTGTGTGTATTTTAAGTAATAATAAATCTAATTGCGTTGCCTTGAACTTGAACTTAAAATGTAACCAAATCTGCTTTTTCTTTGCTAATTTTTCTCTGCCAAGTATGTTTATATGTGCATTATATACAGTTGAATTCAGAATTATTAGCCCCCCTGAATTATTAGCCCCCTTGTTAATTTTTTTCCCCAATTACTGTTTAATGGAGAGATTTTTTTCAACACATTTCTAAACATAAGTTTAAATAACTGATTTATTTTATCTTTGCCATGATGACAGTAAATAACATTTGATTAGTTATGTTTCAAGAAAATTCTATACAGCTTGACATAATTAGGTTAACTAGACAGTTTAGGGTAATTGAGCAAGTTATAGTATATTGATGGTTTGTTCTTTAAACTATCAGAAAAAAAGAGCTTAAAGGGGCTAATAATTTTGTCCTTAAAATGGTGTTAAAAAAATTAAAAACTGCTTTAATTCCATCTAAAATAAAACAAATAAGACTTTTTCCAGAAGAAAAAATATTATCAGACATACTGTGAAAATTCCCTTGCTCTGTTAAACATCATTTGGGAAATATGTAAAAAAGCTAATAATTCTCACTTTAACTGTACATAGTATAGATACATATTGCTATATAAAGTGTTTTTTTTTTTTGTTTTCCAGGCGTGCTTGGAGTCGAGCCCAATTCAGTGAAGACGCTTGAAGTGACAGAAGGCGACCCTGTCTTTCTAGACAGTTGTGTTACCGAAATACAGAAAGATGATAAAGTTGAGTGGAAGTTTGGATCTCGTGTCATCGCCACTATTGTGTCTAACAGTGCATTATTGTATGACACCGATGATGGCATATTCGCAGGCAAACTACAAGTAAATGACAAAACCGGAGATCTCATCATCAGAAATCCCAGACCTAAACACTCAGGGGTTTATGAGGTGAAGATCACCAGTGTCAACAGTGCAATGCCATGCAAGACTTTCAGGGTTGCTGTGCTTGGTAAGTAACACCAAAGACTATTGAATACACAAGTTATTTCACTCATAGGCATGGGCCGGTATTGGATTCTGACAGTATGATAACTTTGAATAAAAATTTAACATTATCACTGTATTGTGATTAATGCTCTAAAATGGATATATATATATATATATATATATATATATATATATATATATATATATATATATATATATATATATATATATATATATATATATACATACATACATACATACATACACACACACACACATACATACATACATACATACATACATACATACATACATACATACATACATACATACATACATACATACATACATACATACATACATATATATATATATATATATATATATATATATATATATATATATATATATATATATATATATATATATATATATGTACACACACACACACATTTTTTTATGTCTGGGAAAAAAACAACAACTTTTGTAATTTACAACTTTTGTAAATTAATAAAATAATAATAATTATTATTTTATATATATATATATATATATATATATATATATATATATATATATATATATATATATATATATATATATATATATATATTTTTTTTTTTTTTTTTTTTTTTTAAGATTTATTTTAAGATTTGGAGCTGTAAGCATGTCAGGCTAAATATTTCAAATGAATCATTGACCTCTGCTCTCTTCATTAGTTTCAAAAACACAGATTTCTTTACAATTTAAAACACCATCTTTGGATCTTTTTTCTGTTGAAGATACTGTTGTCCTATAAACAAACAAAAAAAATGTAAATAAAAAAATTGTACGCATACCTTAGAAACAGTATGGGTAAATACAATAATTAAATCGATATTCATTCATTCATTCATTCATTTTCTTTTCGGCTTAGTCCCTTTATTAATCAGGGGTCGCCACAGCCGACTTATCCAGCCCGTTATTACGCAGCGGATGCCCTTCCAGCTGCAACCCATCTCTGGGAAACAACCATGCACACTCATACTCTACGGACAACTTAACCTACCCAATTAACCTGTACCACATGTCTTTGGACTGTGGGGGAAACCGGAGCACCCGGAGGAAACCCACGCAAATGCAGGGAGAACATGCAAACTTCACACAGAAACACGAACTGACTAAGCCGAGGTTGAACCAGCGATATTCTTGCTGTGAGGCGAGAGCTACCTACTGCGTCACCATTAATCAATACATACAAATAGAAATAAACCACAAATGAATGGTTACTATCTTGACACACACGTAAGATTGCTTTTCTCAGATCCTTAGTTAGATTCTTCACCAATGTGACCATGGATGTAGTCAGTGCTGCTGTTATGGCATTAAAACACATCACAACATAACATTAAATAAATGAATACTAAATTGAAATGAACTGGCAGATGAAGCAGCAAAACTATCTCCTTGAAAGTGACAAAATGTTTAATTCCGCCTGAGGCCTCGAAACCTACAATTAATTTGTATATAAACGAAACATGGCGAAGGGAATGGGACATTTGCATAAATAATAAATTACATGAAATTAACCCGAAAATAAATGAAAGACACTTGGCAGATTCTTGTTTTGAGACCAGGCATGATCAAACTGTTATACTAGAAGTCGAATTGGACATTCTAGGTTGACTCATTTGTATTTACTCTATAACAAAGCACCACCTAAATGTTATTACTGCCAGACTGCTTATGCCATCAAACATATTTTGTTGGAATGTCGAAGTTTGACTGCCCTTACAGAGAGCTTTGCTCAGCGAGAGCTCTTTCTAGCTTAGCTTCAAACACCGTGCCAAAGCTTAGATTTTTTTTCAGTTGCCGCTCTAAAGGTAAATAAGCAAACGCTAAAGGCTGATTTATACTTCTACGTCAAACGCCGGCATATGATACGGCGCTGACGCATAGCCCTTCGCCGTGGCCGTCAGCGTCACTGACGTGCACCTCTCAAAAAATGTAACTACACGTCGCAACAACGCGTAGCGCAAACTCTGTGATTGGTCGGCTTGGTAGTGCTGACGAGTCTGGGCAGGACCGAGAGCCACGCGAATGGCGCGAGCGATTGTTTACAAGTGTGGAGTCCTGTGAAGGAGCTCCGGATGGAAAGTTTTGTTTTGTGTTTACCTCATAGTTAAAGTTGTTGCACGTCCGCCGGTTTTTGACTCAAAATGAGCGAGTTTGAGTCAGGTGTACAACCAGGAAGTGTTCAGAAAAAGCAAAACAGCAGAGAAGAAACTTGACACAGAGGAACATTTACACCTCACTGCCAACTAGCGATTTAGAAGTGTAATGCAGACCAACAGAGACTGCGTGCAGAAGTCTAAATGCACAGCTGCGCGCGTTGCCTGCGCCGTGAGTTACACCGGTCACTTGATGCAGAAGTATAAACCAGGCTTAACTTGTCATGCTTGTCAAGCTGGATAACAAGTAAAACATCAGCACTAGCAGGGCCGGAGTGGGACTGCTTTTCAGCCCTGGAATTTCAAGCCTCAGACCGGCCCACCTCAGTTCACGACTGACTATATTTAAATAAGGACATTTCCATTTCAGTTTCTAATTACAATATCACGTCTTTTTTTAAGAAAACAGCTGCTTTAGAACTTCAAATGTTCAACAACTCTAACAGTATTATATGTCTTAACAATAAAAATGAGAAGTAAAAAAAAAAAAAAAAAAAACATACTCAGACGAGAATCAAACCCCGATCGGCAGCGTCGTAATCTAACGTGCTAACCACTGGACCACAGCAGTTGTAGTCAAAAACCAATAACTTGCAGGCTACTTATATATAAACAGAGCAGAGCTACGGTAAAATAATGAATAAGAAGACTGGTCAAATAAATAAATTAATTTAAAAAGTGTGACTGCTGAGAGCAACAGATTCTGAAGCTAGGGACACCGGCCCTCGCGGCCAAAAAACGGACCGGCCCACCGGGAATTCTCCCGGTCCTCCCGATTAGCCAATCCGGGCCTGAGCACTAGGGACTTTACGGTCCTCACTTCAAACAAAACAAAAGTAGGATTCTGTAGAGATTTACCCTGCGGTTGCTCCCTTCCACCTCATCCCTGTCTATGAGGCGCTGAACTCCGTATCAGTGCGTGAGAGAGCTCCGCGCACAACTATAGTGTTTTTTTTTTGATGATCAAATGTCCCGTGTCGCGCAACACAACGAATCACTTTTGAAATTCAGTGCTATTGCTTTTAGTAATCTATTTTTATTGACTTAATTGATTCATTGTTGCAGCCGTAATGTACATGCTTTTATTATGCATAAATAATTTTACAACACAGCTTTGCGCTGTTAAAATATATGTATAATTAACATGACACTAACGTGGGCTTTTCTTTTCATTTTTCTATATGCATTTCAGATGCGATGCCTACGGAGGTGTCTGTAAAGGTGGGAGAGCCTGTCATTTTACAGCATAATATTTCTGACATACACATGTATGATGTAATAGAGTGGATGTTTGAAGATGGCAAGACTGCCATCGCTCGAATCAACAAACAAATCAGTAAAAACCCCACGTATGGTGAAAAGAATGAGAAATTCAAAGGCAGACTGGCGCTGGATCAGACAGGATATCTGACCATCGCAGACTCCAAAACCACAGACTCGGGACTTTATAAACTCGAGGTGATAGGAACCAACTTAAAAGGGAACAGGAACTTTCGTGTTATAGTCAGTGGTGAGTACAATCTGCCGTTTGCTAGTCTTAAAGGGTGAAGATTTGTTATTGAATTCATAGGATTTCATTCTGAATTGATTGTCTCTCTTTGTTTTTTTTTTTTTTACAGAACCGGGTCTGTCCACAGTTTATATTGTGATCATTGTGGTTGTTATTCTGTTGATCGTGGTGGCGGTGCTCGTTGCGATTAAGTGTCGCAATAATAGAAAGACTGTATTATAAAAATAACAGAGTAAGTAAGCATCTTATATTGACTTCATTTACTGCATTGCATTTCTCTATGCTAAGGCAGAATACAAATGTTCATATTATTTAAAGGGCTGTATTTGTTTGATAAACACACCGTATATACAGGGCTTCACATTAACTCCCGCCAAATGCGGGTAGATTTCAGCTGTAGCACCTCACTAGCCACTTTGGCTGGTTGAAAATTATTTTTAAATTGCCAGTTCTGGCTCATCACTAAAGATTAGAACTGTAGTTTAGGACAAGTAAATGCATGCAGATGTGATCAGCAGGACTGATAACTGTTCGTGCGAGCAAAGAAAGCAGGTAAATGCTGATTGAGAGGATGTTCAGGCGATTGGTGAAACACAGGTCCTCACTCACTGACTAGGGCATTACTGTCACGCACACAGCAAGTGCTTAAAAGCTCCCACGTCTTTGCACGAAGCAACTGTGCCTGCAAACACATCTGGTGGGATTGCTTCTCTTTAAAATAGTCTGGAAAAAGGCTGTGCTCATGCAGCCACGGTCCTGCTGCTTTCCACAGCTCCAGACTTTTTGTAAGCAGCCGTGTTTGCCGCTTTCACTCGAACCATTCTTTGAACAGATTATTAATGGGCCTAATGTTAACCATGGCGCGCGATCATTCTTTCATTATCGCACACAGTATTTTTCGCCGGCTTTCTATTGCTTATAGTTAGTTTTGTTTATATGTTTGAATTAGCATCCTTTACATTAACAATGCTTTACTAGGATATTAACTCTCTATTAATGTATAGTCGAGCCCATCATTGAGTATTTACTTGTGTAAATTTATATTTATTCAGTTTTTAAATTAATTTCACTAATATTATTGTAATATAATAATTGTTATATTCAAATGTTCGTATTATTTATTTATAATACAGTTTGTAAAGTCATATTTTCTGTCTTTTAGTAGATATATTATGTTGAGAGACTAGCTTTGTTCACCAAATAAGTGGATCTAATTGGATTTACATTGTAAACGTTAAGTAAAAGTTAAAAAGGTATTATTTTTGATTTCATATATTAATTTATTAGTTTGATACCCCTAAAATCATTCCGCGTAAACCTGCAGATTTTTGACAATTTTCTACAGAAATAGCAAACAATGTCTATTGCATTTTAGATGCGTGACAATATTTTTTTTTTATGTATTAATGGTTTTTTAGGAAAATTTTGTTGAATAAAAAGTGCATGTATACAGCTATATTTAGCTTGTTTCGACACATGCTAATTTAAGGAAATATATACTTTGATGTGGCTAGATAATTTTTATTAAATCCTTAGTATTGAGCACTGAAAATTCACGTAAAATAAAAACTAATTGCAACATGACACTTTGAAACCATAACCTATTTGTTAATGTACATTGAGCAAGCTTATACACACACAGAAAGTGAAATGAACGATGATGCAAGCATGTGGGCATTTCACAAAATCTGAATTAAGTTATTTTAGCTTGGCAAATGCACATTTATGCATGTAAAATATATTTTCCCAACTAGTGCTAGTGAAAATGGTTACTAAAGGGAAAATGTAGTAATGTTGAACTACTAGCCACAGTGACTGGTGATCAAAAAAGGTAATGTCAAGCCCTGAGTGGAATATTCTGACTGATATGATGAATTTAAAATGCCAATTTTCTGACTGAATAAGTTTTACATGTATTCCTGTGATGCAAATCTAAATTTTTATCAGAAAACTTTCTAATAAACTTCATTTGTTGCTCTAGAAATCATGATAAATGTAAGACTTTTATTTTTTGATTTTTGTTTAAAAAATGTACATTTCATTAAAAAGTAACTTTAATAATAGCTTTAAAGCAGAACAACAAGATTCAGTATTGATAATAAAATATTGTATAAAAATTATAAATTTAATTTGTGTACTGTTACTGGCTTCTAAAAAGTCAAACTATATATATATATATATATATATATATATATATATATATATATATATATATATATATATATATTATTTTATTATTTTTTTAACGTATATATTGTCATT